>NW_022437007.1:4486181-4703025 GCF_009761245.1 Sapajus apella | reverse complement strand
GGGGAGAAATGCCAAATATAGGTGATGGGGAGGGAGGCAGCAAATCACACTGCCATGTGTGTGCCTATGCAACAATCTTGCATGTTCTTCACATGTATCCCAAAACCTAAAATGCAATAAAAAATAAAATTAAAATTAAAAATAAAAAGTCAATCACTCCTGCGGAAGTTCTAAGGAACTCCTTTCATTGGCCAGGTGTCTTAGAGAAGGTGGAAGTTCCTCTCAGGTTAAAAGTCCCCTTCTTCCACACCCCTTTGGACTCTATGTTTGAGTTCCCTTCCATGAACACTCTCTCGTGGAAGCTGCTTTTCCTCTGCTAAACTCCATCTCTGTCTCTCAATTCGCTACCACTCAGTGTGGGAGCTGTCTTTCCTCTCCTGGATTCCATCCTCCTGGATACTCTCACTCAATGTGAGAGCAGCTTTTCTTCCTCTCACTCAGTGTGAGACTTAGCTGTTTCTCTCTCTTCCTTTTTTTTCTTTCTGCTTTAAATAAATCATTTTCTACAAACACTTTTGAGTCCGGCATTTACTTTTATGAGTGCACTGCGCCGTGGTCTCCTCTCTCATTGGGAGGGCAACAGACCAAGAACCTGGAGAAATGTACTCTCAGGGGAACTGAGGGCAACCCTGACCCCAATGTAACAACTGTATTTCATGCTCACTCTTGCTCTTGTCCCTTCTTTGTCACACTCTTCCATCCTTTCAGATTACTGTCCCACCCAGAGCTCTCCCTGTTCCATTTTCTTGGTTGGCTATTCCCACATCCCCAAAGTACCTAGTCTCTTATCTCCTTTTGAGTCTTGTGAACTTTATCACCTGTCACAGAATTATTAGTTAAAACTTTCCATCAACCCCTTTTATTAATATCTGTTTCTGGATAAAGAGGAGAAGCCTTCAAGAGAAAAATGAAAGACTGTACAATTATTCCCAATTCTGTTTTTCTTGATTGTTACTTTTTGCTGTTGCTGTCACAGAAGTGTATTTACAAATGCATACACATTTCTTCTCAGAAGGGTTGATTTTTTTACCTAAAGCTCTAAGTTCTAATGTTTACTTGTTTCACAAATCATATCACCCTTGCTAATAGAATGGTGTTATTAATATATATATATATATATATATACACACACACACATATATATAAATCTTTCTCAACCTGGATACTTTCTCAAAACCTTCTTTCATTAATTTTTTTGAAGGCCACTTTTATTGAAGGCCAATTTCTCTTTCCCAAGTCTTAGATTTCTTTCCCTGGATCATTATGAATGGGATACAGTAGAATAATCTTATCAATGCAAATAAAACACATTGGACACTATCATATCTCAAACATCATGTTTGCACTGGAAAAGCCCTTCAATGTACTTGTTTACACTGAAATTTTCCAAGAATCTCAGTTCTTCTCTTTCTGAGATGTTCTGTATGATTCCACTGTGGACTCCATGGCAGATTAGACCTGGAATCAGCACTTCACCTAACAGCAGTCATTTGCAAGACACCTGGCCCAGCAACTCTGATTGACCTGATAAGGTACCTCTCTTGGGAAACTTATACCCAAGAAAAATGAAGATAATAAATAGAAATGATGTGTAATCAGGGACATTAAAAAAGGAAAGAAGGAAGACTGTCAGCAAAAGCATAATGCAGGAGAAATCATTGGGAGCAAAAGATAAACCATAGAGCAGATTACTATTCTGCAGTCAGGCTTCGCAGCCTATGGCTGTCCTCCTAAAATGTGAGTGATCAATTGTATCAGACCCTTAAGCCTGACTATGCGACTGCTGAACTCATTTTCTATATTCCTTGTTTCTCTTTTATTTTGCAATCATTACATATTAACCAGAGCAAGTTAAGTTGTTTTTTCTCTAAAAAACAAAATAAATCTTACTAAAGCATTATTAAAATGGGGAAGAATTTTATGAGGGTGATTTTGTTTATGTTCAAAGAATTGGTTTTTCAAACTAATTTAAATGCAAGAATTGACTGATCATAAAGATAATTTAAATAGTGCTGAAATAGGTTTTATTTGTAATATATTTTCCCAATGTTGTAATGCCATCAGAAATAAATGATGCAAGTGTCTTAAGAATCCGCTATGAGAAAAATATTATTTTAACATTATATTTTTACAATAGAGCTTATTGTGGAATATTATTAACTTTTTAAGTGTATGCAAGTTAGAATCACATTATTCCTGACCCAGAATAGTTTTTACCTCAACATGAATTGACTGCAATTGAAAAAAAAAGTAGAAATAACATTTCAAAATAAAACCTACATATTTATTACCTTGCTTAACAGGCCATATATTTATTTTTAAGTTTTAATCAAAGTGTTTGTTGAAACTAAAGTTACTCAGCTTCAGAACATACTTATCTAAAAATTTAAAATATTTCCGTTTAAAATTCAAATCTAAAATATTTATTTTTAACACTCTTCCCTTAAATTGCATTAATTATTATGCATAAACTAACTCGGAATGATACATTTCATATTGTAAGTGTATTAAATAAATGGTCAAATAGGTAAAGTTGTTTTTCTATAAAACTGTTAGTTGGTCTTTGAGTAATTTATTCTGGTATTGGCTCATAATAATATAATGATTATCGTATGTCAAATCTGTCTGTCTCTGCACCTTATTACATGGTGTCCTGTATGTATGATGCCCAAATGACTTGTATTATCAAATTGTTAACTATTTTATTGCAGATGATAAAGAGTAAGAAAAACAAATAATTTTACCAATTCTATTTTAGGCATCATGTAAAGAGAATCAAAGACAAAGATGTAAATATATACAGCACACACCTTGAGTGCCATTACAGTTGAATTGGCACACCTTTAGTAAAGGTAAGGTTGCTTAGAAAACAAAAGCCACTTAACAATTCTCAGAAATATGTCACATTTAGATAACTTCATATTTTTTATATCTTACTGGAATTTATTTCAAGTAAATGTGTATAGTGGAAATCAAATATTTTACATTTTTGCAGGTGGCTTATTTCAATGTGATTTATTTGAAAGTTTAACTTTTGAAATTAATTTGTGGAGATTTTTCTTTCACATAAAATATTTTTCTGTATTTTGTTATCTCTGTCGGAGCTGTCTCATTTTTATGTCATTAGGTTGTTCTAGTTCATGCCATTAACATAATTTGTATGATAATAGTTTTTATAACAATTTTATAAATTGTCAAGATAGGGCCAATTTATTGCTTATCAATTTAAAACATGTTCTTAATATTCTAGTGGCTTTTCTTCTTTTGGATTGCATTTAGAGTTTTTCATTGATTTCAGAAAAATTGTATTTAACCAATTATCCAGGCACCTTGTGGCCCAGTCAAGTTGACACATAAAATTAACCATCACATTGTGTTGGCATGGATACACATCTCCTTAAAACATATTTAATCTCCAAAAAAAGGTGATAGCAAGACTTTAATATCACCTAATAATATAATTATCCTGTGCATAGCCAGAAATGCAATAAGCCCTTCCTTATTGAGGAGTTAAATTCTTTGAGTCATGTTTACTCTTCTCTTTGATAACCCATAACTTACTGTAATGTAAAACTAAGAACACTTAAATATAATTATGTAAAGTCAGTACATCTTATGTTACATGTTAAGAGTTAGGAAATGGAAGACAAGAAAGATATTTGTATACACCTATGTTTATAATAAAATGAATAAGTATTCTTAAGTCCATAGATGATAGTTTTTCCAGAAACATTGCTTGCAGGGAAGATAAATCTGTATCCAAAGTGTCAACTCCAGTAAGTACAAAAAATTGCCCTCTCCGTGATGGAAACCGTCCAGTGGAATCAACCTGCCGCCAGATTACTGAATGATAATATGGATCATAAGTATATGGCACTATATGTAAGAAATTCAGCATCTGGTAAGGGCGTTCTTGCTTTGCTGTAACATGGCAGAAGGAGTCAAATGGTGGAAGGGCAAAGAGAGAGTGCAGGAGGGAGCTAACTGACTTCTGCAATAAGTTACACCCGTAATAATGGCACTTGTCCATTTACAAAAGTGGAATCCTCATTGCCTAAACACTTTGTAAAGGTGCCACCTCCCAATATTGTCACAACTGGTTGTTAAATTTCAATATAAGTTTGAAGGGGACAAACATTCAATCCAAGCAAGGGTCGTGACTCTAATTTTGTGATTCAGTTGGACATTTGTTCATTTGGCCTAAAACTTTTCTGCTTTTACATATTAAGTAAAATTCAGTAGGCATCCTATCCATTTCACTTCTAGAAACACCATCATCAACTAGTCAATCCAGATTTCTGTGTGTATCATATTGGACCTTTCTGAATACTGCTTTGACTTTGCTGTCCATTATAGGAACTTACATCCACCTTGCCTCTGGAAGTTGAGTGGCTCCACTTATCCTCTGGCACCCTGGGACCCACTTACTCTCATTACCTTTGGGCTGCCCAATTCAGTGACTGCAGTTCCAACTCTGAAGTCTGGCTTGCAGAGAAGAACAATCACAGAGTTCTTTCAAGAGGCAGAGGCTCCCTTCACAAATTTGTTTGTTTCAGTAGTAGTGAAAGTATGTTTTCTGGGTCCTACCAGTAAGGATGAGTAGGTCTTAAATGACACATTTACTCAAATATTTCCTAGTGCTTTGAGTGCTTAACATTAAAGCAATGCAGATTTGGTATTTCTAATTCATTGACTATGGGCCACCTTTTGGTCCATGTTTCAGCCAACCAACCAAACTGTAAGAGCCTGCTCTAACTCTTGGAGGTGCAGCATTAAACGTAGAAACTCTCCTTGGTGAGCTTATTTATATTTAAAAAATTAACCTTTTTCAACTTTATGTTCCTTTCACTATTATCTCATTTCCTTAATGTTCATTTTCATATATGTTTCCTCTGTTTATGCCTGTATACATTAGAAAACTGAAGCAGTTCTTTCAGAGTGTAGGAGTGTAGTGCACTTTCTCCTGGGTCATGCTTTGTACCTCAGCTTTAGAAGCTTCCTGGGACTTGAGTTCAGCTGCAGGTCAAGGTATGAGGGGAGGTGGGGTTGGATCCTGATAAGAATCTTCATTGTCTTACATAGTAACTGCCTCAGGGGAAGCCATTACAGTCTCAGACAATGCAGTTAATCACTTCAGATGCCCACAGCACTGGTGGCAGGGAAGGCATGTCTATTGGCAGAGAAGATTCAACAGGATTTAGGGACTGGAGGCTCCAACTTCATCCCAATCAAATGCCCTCACTTTAGCAGGAGATACCCTGTGAAGTGGGAGTTCAACTTGTGCTATAATCCAGCTAGTTGCAGAATGAGGCTCTGGATGTGACTTTTAGCAGTTTCAACTCTGTAGTCACCTGGGATAAGAGTCTCCATCAGGAAACACACAGAAGCTTTCAGGTCACTTATGTAGCCTATTTATGAGGTTGAAATTCTGGTCGCTGAGTTCATCCTTATCTTTCACCCAACTTCTAGAGTATAATAGGTGGTCCAATTATACTCTAAAAAGTGTCCAATAGAGATATTTTGCATATGTCCATTGCCAGATCATGCCTTGGGACTATCAGTTCATCAACGCTCTCTCACCACTAGAGATGGGTCCATTTATACTGAGGAGGGCAATCTACTTTACTCAGTTTACCAAATTCAAAGGTTAATTTAATTGAGATTAAACACAAACACACCCAGAATGATGTTTAACCAAATTTCTTTCATGGCACCGGGTGAATCAGTCAAATTGACTCATAAAAAAAGGAGCCATCATGTTGTTTCTAAATGTAATTTAATTTTTTCCTAAGTTTGTGTTAGTATTTTATTTTTTCTGAAGTTTTATTATCTGTGTATTTTTTATGAAGAATATTTTGGTTTCTTTACAGCAAAATATGAATCTTCCTTTTTATTGTTTTCTGCAATTACATACTTGGTAAGTTAAATAAATACTTTGGAAAATATTTACAAAGTTAACACTATTTAAATATATCTCTTGTAGCTAGCATTTCTGAAATTATTCTGAAACTTTTTTTTAAGATCTCGTTTTCTTTTATATTCTGTAGATTTACTATAACTAGATGTTTTTGAACATACTGCCTCATAATCTGTGTGCATTTTTACTTCTACTTATATTTATATTTATTTCACTTTTTAAACTGTGAAATATTCTTAGCCAGTAATCCTTCTATATTATTTGCTCTAATCTTTCTTTCTGAAAATTCTATATAATATATTTAATAGTTTAGAGCCTCTCAAGCAAATTTTCACGTATTTCAAATATTCCGTATTTAGTCTATTTATCTTTGGCTTATTCTGAATGAATTCTCTAACAATGTCTTCTAACATTTATTTTTTCCTTTGTGCTTCTTCTAGAATAGTCTACATCTATGAAATATTTTTAATATGATAATTATGTTTCTAGTACTTCCAATTGATTCTTTTGGATGTTTTCTGATTTTGATTCAAATATCCTATTTTGTCTTATGATTTCTTACTGTTTTTATAGGTATTTTCCTTCTTCCATTTCTCTGAGAGTCTACGTCTACTTATTTTTAATCTTTTTGAGAATGTGTTGTAATTTACATATTATTAGTGAGGTAATCTGATTATTTAGCTGTCTGGATGTTGTTCTATAATACTAATTCCCTAATGTGCTTTTAATTTTAACATCCATGTTCTTTAATACATTTTACTTTTGTATGCCTATGCTTATCCTTTTTTGTCTGGTAGTTTTGCAGTTATGTCAACTTTTTCCTTCTAGATTCCATTTATGAATAAACAGTTTAAACTGGCAGGTGAGGTCAGAATTTTTTTCCCTTTGAGATACTGGGGATTTAGGGAACAGTCTCTCAGTTATGTACACTTAAACTTTTTACTCTCATCCACTAGCAAGTGTGCTGCTCTGTAAGCCATAGACCTAGGAAAATGTTCCATTTTCTTTAACCTCATTTCCTGAGCAAAGCCCACTTTAAGACCTTCCCTGACACTTTTCTGCTCTATTCTCCAATGTACATGTAGGTTATTTTGGTTTCACAACTGCTGTCCATTGCTGCCTGTTTCAAAACTGAAGCCCAGCTGGCCAAGGCTTCAGACTATTATCTATCACTGTGGCCTCAGACTCCCATTAATTAATTTATTTTTATTTTAATATATTTTCTTTTATTGTCACATTTAAGAAATATTCATGGAAATCATAGAACTGTATTTCTTAAAATCCCCAAACTCTTAAAAATACTTTTACATTACAGTTCTTTAAGTCAAGATTTTTTTCTCATTTTAATTATTATCATCACATCTCTTCTCAATTGCTAACTCTTGTGACTGTAATTACTGCCATTTGAACATTGCATATATTTCAAATGCAGAAACAATATGTATCATAAATGAAGAAAGTTAGAAGTAAAATAGTGACATGGAGAATGAGAAACAGAAATAACATGTAATGAAAATTTGTAGCTTCTGCCAGTTTTAGCCATTGATGCAAAACTGCTGCTTCTGGGACTTTGATATTTAGAATTTAATAGAAAATGAGAAAAGACAGATAAGTCAGTTGAAATAGCTTAAGCATTTTAAAGAAGTAGGCAGACATACTTCACCAACTTTACTTTTCACTGATGACAGCAAAAAAGGGCTCATTTTTATATGGATGCATATTTTTGGTTAATGCCAGTTAAGTCTAAATTAACTATAGGTCAAACTACACTCTAAAATGCCTTTTATAATTTGTAAGAAAGCATTATATGATTTTCTAGTTAACAAAAAATAAACATGGGAATGAATAAAGTTTAATTAAGAATTTGGTTAGAGGGTTTCAAAAATTTTAACAGAGAAATTTAATTTCAGTGAAATATCACAAGAAATCGCTAAATTAAACAACAATGACACCAGTAGATCAGCTATGCCCAAAGCCTGGGTTAAGTAGGTGACTCAGTGCAGATTTTCTCCTTTCATCTGTTCCCTCGTATCAGTCACCAGTTTAAAAAGAAAAACAAAAAAACTTTAAGTCGGAGGTAGAAGTCACAATGAATGCAGAGATAACAAAAATACTTTCAATCTGAACTTGAATTATTCCAAAGAAATGACTACTCTTTTTGACTGGAAAGAGGAAATTGACTGTGGATTGAGGAGACTTTATATATTGAAAGGTCTTCCACTGCCTTTCTCAAAAATTTATTTTTCACTTATTGAAGGCCCAATCCTTCCTATAAGTAAAAGGGAACGATGAAATTTGAATTATGTAGAATGTACTTCTATCTACTCATTGATATATTCATTTATTAAATTGCTTCATATTTTCCTACCACTATTTTTAAAACATTTTAAGTGTATTATAGCATGTTTATTTTCATTCTCATGGTTTTAATAAGTGGTAAATAGACAGAAATGTTCCCCTTTCTCTGCTTCTTTCTCTGGTGAGAGTAAAAGCCGGGCAACTCTGACCAGGTGCCCTAGTAAATGACAGCAATCTGACAGATGGCTCAAGTGCGGTAAGAGACAGAGTCCAGGTAGTTTGGCAAGCTCTAAAGTCTGGATGGAAGAAAAGCAGCATTATAGAACAGTTGATCCTAAAACAGAGATTGATGGCTCTTTTCAGTGTTTTATTCTTTTTGCAATGTCTGAAAACCTTGACTGACAAGAGTGGATTGTAGGCTGAATGAGGTCAAAGTTGTACATGAAAGTCTTGCCCTTGATTGAGTCATGTTTTCAATCAGGATCAGCTTACCTGCTATCTAGTTGGTGTTATTATTGCAGTCTATTAATTCTGACTTGCCTTCCTAAATTTACTTTATTCTCAATAAGAGGAAAAATATGAAAAGAAATAAAAAAGAGAATAAGGTTAGAGAGACAGTGAAACTACTGGTGAATGGGAATAAAGAGCCACTGAATACAAACTACAGGCCTTTGTTGTCTTTATTTGGAATGAAAGGCTTTTCCTTTCAAAAGAATGAAGTGATAAAAAGGAAGTAGAGTAAAATGACATAGATACTATTCTTCAAGTTTTGGTGATTCTTTGAAAGTGTCATTTTATATTGCTTTTCATTCTAATTCTGAATTAACACAGTCAAACTAGGAAGAATATCTTTGTTTCTCATTTTATTTACTTCAAATCCTATACATTGAAATCGTAGGTGAAGGGTTACTTATAGATATATTTTTAATCAAAATATATGTTTTTTAATAAGGTTTATTAATTTTTGTGGGTTTCTTTTTGTCCTATGGAATGCGCATTTGTCTGAATCTTTATGTTTCCCCAAAATGCCTATGTTGAAAGTTCATCACCATTGTGATGGTATTGAGTTGGGTCCTTTGGGAGGTGATTAGTGCCCTTATAAAAAAGGTGCCAGATAGCTGCTTTGCCCTTTCCAACATGTGAGGACCCAGCTAGAAGTTGCCATCTACGACAGAAGTTGGAACTTCTCCAGACACTAAACCTGCTGGCATCTTGATTATGGAATTCACAGCTTCCAGAACTGTCAGAAATAAATTTCTGTTGCTTATTAGAGACCCTGTGGATGGTATTTGTTACAGAATCCCAAATGACTGACAGGTGCCATGTCATTTATTGATAAAGCAGAATGCACTCAAGTAATTAAAAAAAAAAAAAAACGCAAAATGGGAATCAGCATTTTAGTCTCATCAATAAATCCATTGGATATCTTGGACACATTAATCAGACTAAAAGATTTATTAAAGTTATCATATTTTTGTCTTTACAAATGGACCAACAATTATGATTATCACAAAAAAATAAAAACAGTAACTAACATGGTTTGCTTATTTTATTATTATTTGTTCAATAAATGTGAAGATTATTGAGCAATATCACCACTTTTATTTATAAATAATATTTACTTCCAATACTCCTACAAAACTAGGAAGATAATACTAATAACCTTCTAATTCAACTTTTCTAAAAGTAAATTCCACACTTTCCCAGGAGTACTTAGAGAACTTTTTAGAAATTCAGATTACTAGACTAATTCCAGATTTATTAAACCAGTATTTATGAAGTAGAATTTGATAATCTGCATTTTGATGAAACTTTTAGTTTTTTTTTTTTTTTTTTTTGAGATGGAGTTTTGCTCTTCTTGCCCAGGCTGGAGTGCAATGGCGAGATCTCAGCTCACTGCAACCTCTGCCTCCTGGGTTTACATGATTCTCCTACCTCAGCCTCCCAAGTAGCTGGGACTACAGGTATGCACCATCACGCCCAGCTAATTTTTGTGTTTTTAGTAGCGATGGGATTTCTCCGTGTTGGTCACTCTGGACTAGAACTCCCAACCTCAGGTGATCCACCTGCCTCTACCTCCCAAAGTGCTGGGATTATAGGCATGCGTCACCGCACCCAGCCTAGTTGATTTTTATGTACAAAAATATTGAGAACCATTTTATTTGTTGATTTGTTAGTTTTTGTTAGTTATGTATGCCTAATACCAGCATTGTATGCCTAACTTAAATTCAATGGCATATTTCCTATAGATTTTTAGTAACATAGTTAATTTAATTAAGAAAAAAACTTTTTAAGAGTATCAAATTTAAAAAGAAGAAATTGAGGAATTTCTGTATGTTTTTTGTAACCAAAATACTTTTTTAACATACATTTAATTTACATTCATAGAAAGAAAAAAATATATTCCCCAAATCTAATTTTGTCTCACCTTTTTTCCCCCAGGTTTGTCTCCACTTTTAAGAACTACATTTAAAAATAACCAAGTATTATATTATTAAACTGGAGTCTGAATTGCTTTAAAAAATCTCAAGTAAATGAAAATTCCATTGGGAAAGAACAGAATTTCACATGAATAAAATGTAAGAAAGCATAATCGATACATTGAAACAGAACTTAATAATCTAAAATTGACAGTGAATTAGATACAGGCAAATCCATGTATGCCAATGTTGAGCTATAAACTATTTTCTTCGTAAATAGTACTACTCAAAGAATTCTTCAGTTCCCAAATTCCTCTAAGAGCAGAAGAAGGTAACACTTGTCAGAATCTACATGAAGGATTGTATTTTTCGTGTTCTCATATTTTAAGCATTCAATATTAATGTTTACTAAACTAAATTTCAAATATAAAAGACGTTTAACAGTTTACAAGTGTATTTTAGTTCTTGCTGCTCTTGTTTGAAATATATTCATTGCTAGTTTAAAATCTATACTAGAAAGTTATTTTTATTACTGAATATTTGGACAATATAAAAATTCATAAAAGAAAAATGCTTAACATGTGGTAATGATTATCCTTAATATTTAGAGATATATTCTTCTAGTGTTGCTTCTATAAAACTATATGTATATGTGTATTAGTGAGGGTTCTCTAGAGGGACAGAACTAATAGGATGTATATAATACACACACACACATATATAAGCTTCCCTTTATATATATAAAAATACAATTTTAATCAACTCCCCTTTTTATACACACACACACACGCACACACATAGAGTCCGATGTTCAAGTGCAGGAAGCATCTAGCACAAGAGAAAGATGTAGGCTGGGAGGCTAGGCCAGTTTGGCCTTTTCGGGTTTTTCTGCCTGCTAATGTATATTTGCTGGAAGCTGATTAGATGATGCCCACCAAATTAAGGGTGGGTCTACTTTCTCCAGTCCACTGACTCAAATGTTAACCTCCTTTGGCAACACCTTCACAGACACACCCAGGATAAATCCTTCGATCCTTTGAATCCTTCAATCCAATCAAGTTGACACTCAGTATTAACCAACACAATATATCAAAGTGTTTTTTAATGAATAATATATTTCCTTTTTTAAACTATTATTTAAGGTTCAAGGTTACATGTGCAGATTTGTTATAAAGGTAAACTCATGTCACGGGGCTTGGTGTACAGATTATTTCATCACTTGAGTACTAAGTTTAGTACCCAATACTTAATTTTTTCTGCTCCCCTCCTCTTCCCACTCTACACCCTCAGAGAGGTCCCAGTGTCTGCTATTCCTCTTTGTGTCAAGGTGTTTTCAGCATTTAGCTCCAATGTATAAGTGAGAACATGCAGTATTTGGTTTTGTGATCCTGCAAAGGATAATGGCCTCCTGATCCATCCACGTTCCCGCAAAGGACATGCTCTTATTCTTTTTTTATGGCTGCATGGTGTTCCATGGTATACATGTAACACATTTTCTTTATTCACTTTACCACTGATGGACATTTAAGTTCATTTCATGTCTTTGCTATTGTGAATAGTGCTACAGCGAACATATCCATGGATGTGTCTTTATGACAGAAAGATTTATATTCCTTTAGGCATATATCCAATAATGAGATTGCTGGGTAGAATGGTATTTCCTTTCTAGCTCTTTAAGGAATCCTCACACTGCTTTTCACAATGGCTTAACAAATTTACAATCCTACCAACAGTGTATAAGTGCTCCCTTTTCTCCACAGTCTTACAGCATCTGCTATTTTTTTGAGTTTTCTAATAGCCATTCTTCTTGCTGTGAGATGGGTTCTCACTGCGGTCTTGATTTGTATTATTTAAAGATTAGTGATGTTGAGCTTTTTTATATATGCTTGGTGACTACATGTATGTCTTCTTTTCAAAAGTGTTAGTACATGCCCTTTGCCCAATTTTAATGTTTTTTTTTTTTCTTTTTCTTGTAAATTTAAGTTCCTTATACATGCTGGATATTAGATCTTTGTTAGTGCATAGTTTCCAAAATTTTTCTCCCATTCTGTAGACTGTCTGTTTACTCTGTTAATAGTTTCTTTTACTGTGCAGAAGCTGTTTAGTTTTATTAACTATTTAACAATTTTTGCTTTTGTTGCGATTGCTTTTGGCATCTTTGTCAAGAGATCCTTGTCTGTTCCTGTGTCCCAGAATGGTATTGCCTGAGTTATCTTCAAAGGTTTTTATACTTTGGGGTTTTAGAGTGAAGTCTTTAATCCATCGTTAGTTGATTTTTGTATATGGTGTAAGGAAAGGGCCTAGTTTCAATCTTCTGCATATGGCTAGCCAGTTATCCCAGTGCCATTTATTGCTTAAGGTGTCCTTTACCCATCATATGTTTTTGTCAGCTTTGTCAAACAGCAGATAGTTGTAAGGGTGTGGCCTTATGTCTAGACTCTCAATTATGTTCCATTGGTCTATATTTGTACCAATACCATGTTGTTTTGTTTACTGCATCCCTGTAGTATAGGTTGAATTCAGGTAATGTGATGCTTCCTGCTTTTTTAGTTTTGTGTAGGATTACCTTAGCTGTTCAGCTTCTTTTCTGGTCTATATGAATTTTAAAATAAGATTTTTTGTTTGTCTCTCTCTCTCTTTTTTTTTTCAGTTCTGTGAAGACTATCATTGCTAATTTAATAGGAATACCATTGAATCAGTAAATTGCTTTGGGCAGTAAGGCCATTTCAATGATATTGATTTTTCCTATCCATGAGCATGAAATGTTTTTCCATTTGTTTGTATCATCTTGAATTTCTTTGAACAGTCTTTTGTAAATCCTTATTTTAGAGATCTACCACCTTTCTGGTTAGCTGTGTTCCTTTGTATTTTATTCTTTTTGTGTTAATTGTGAATGTGATTGAGTTCTTGATTTGGTTCTCAGCTTGATTGTTGGTGTATAGGAATGCTACTAATTTTTGTACTTTGATTTTGTATCCTGAAGCTTTGCTGAAGTTGTTTATCAACTTAGGAGCTTTTAGGCTGAGACTAGGAAGTTTTCTAGATATAGAAAGAATTATGTTTCTGCAAACAGGGATACTTTGACTTCCTCTCTTCCTGTTTGGACACCCTTGATGCCCTTCTCTCTCCTGGTTGCTCTGGCCAAGACTTCTAATATTACATTGAACAAGAATAGGGAGAGAAGGTATCTTTGTTTTGTGCCAGTTTTTAAGGGGACTGCTTCCAGCTTTTGTGTATGCAGTATAATGTTGCTGTGGGTAGGTATGTTTCTTCAATTTTTAGTTTATTGAAAGTTTTTAACATGAAAGAATATTGAATTTTAACTAAAGTTTTTTTTCTGCATCTATTGAGATAATCATGTGGTTTTTCTCTTTAATAATGTTTGCGTGTTAAATCACATTTATTGATTTGCATATGTTGAACCAACCTTCTATCCCAAGGGTAAAGCCTATTTGATTGTAGTGGATTAGCTTTTTGACATGTTGCTGGATTTGGTTTATTTGTATTTTGTTGGGAATTTTTGCATTGAGGTTCATCAGTGATATTGGCCTGAAGTTTTCCTTTTTTGTTGTGTCTCTTCCAGGCCTTGGCATAAGAATGATGCTGGGCTCAGAATGAGTGAGGGTGGAGTCCTCCTCCTCAATTTTTTGGAATAGTTTCAGTAGAAATAATGCTATATTTTCTTTGTACATCTGGTAGAATTTGATCATGAATCTGTCTGGTCCTAGGCTTCCTTTCTTTTTTTTTTTGGTTAATAGGTTATTTATTATTGATTCAATTTCCAAGCTCGTTACTGGTCTTTTCAGAGAATCAATTCCTATGTTGTCCAATAAAGCAATCTATTCATTTTGCCTTTTTATGTATTATTTTAAAAGCTTTTCTTAGGCCAAGTACCTCCTTATGAGTGTCATTTATGAGCAAATTACCTAGTGGCTGCAATTATAAATAGCTATAAGGACATATACTGGTTTTACTTGAACATGTATTTCCATTACTACTATATATTATGTGCTCTTGTTAATATGTTCATATCGGGTACATTGGCTTTGCTTATTTCATACCTTAATGTGAAGTTTTCTGCATAGAGGTGCATAGAAAGGAAATTAGATATGGATATAGTATCCTGCTGTATTTAGTTGATGCATGTCGGTAAAAAAAATTTCAAAAGGTAAAAAAGAATATGTGACTGTAAATTGAAATCATTAGGATCTATTTGTTTTGTGTCCAAAAAATGTACATTTATTTACATAATAAAGTATTTTTTTGGTAAATTCTTAGAAGTGGACACATGTAAGAGAGCTCTTCATCTGACAGGTATTTGAAAGTATGATGATATCCAGATTTGGCAAAAGTTTTGGGGAGAAGACCGCATCTATATACTGCTGATAGGAATATACAATTTAAAAGATTTTTTAAAAGTAATTTGGAAAATATTTTATAACTATTGCTAGAACACTATTATAATATTTAAGCTAATGCAGAAAAGAGGCTGGTGTGACTTTCTGACAGTTTCATAAGAAATTAAAATGATATTTTATAATGAAAGAATCAGAGTAAAACTACAGAAGTTTTCTATCCAGATGAAAATCACTTTTCAGATTATATTACCCCATCATTTTTGTATCCCTTTAACACTGCCTTTAGCCCAATATCAGAAATATTTGGCCCCAGAGATTTTATATTCTATAAATTTCCATTTTCATAGGCAGGCTTCCATGAAACCTAAAAATTTTCCAGATGATTCTGGACTTTATTTATAATTTGGCACCAAAGACATGACAAGAAGTATTTGGTCTTCTTGTAGTAGCCCAGCCTAATAAAACACATTTAATAGTACAGATTACCTTAGCAGAATGTGAAAGTGAGCACTTCCAAGATAAGTCTTCTCTGTATGATTGTGGAAACTGCATTAATACCTAATTTTGCAGAACTGGGGAAATAAATATTCATCAATGAAACCGTGATCCTTGAATCTTACTACTTGAAGACAAAATAGAAAATCAATGCCACAATTCTTATTGGGAAACTTTAAATATATGTTAAAAGTTCAATAAAAATTACATAATCATGTACCTTGAAATTTCATTTTTACAAATTTATTTTAAATAAATAAGATATTTGAAAAATTTATTTCTAATAATGCTAAAGTTTTTATATGATAGTTAAAAGTTAAAACAATTTAAATGTTTAATAATTAGGAATTCATTGAATTTGAACATTCTAAAGCACATTAGTATGCAATCATTACAATGAATTTACAAATATCAATATTTATCATCTATATTTTCAGTGGAAAAAATCTACAAAAAAGCGCGCACAGTAAGACTCCCTTTTGACAAATCGAAAAACTGCGTATAAACATGCTTAGGAGAAGGATAAAAGAAGAAATTGATCAAAATATTACAAATGTAGCTGAAATTTCTGTGACCTTCTATTTTGCAATTCATGTGACCACTATATTTTTTATTTTTTATATTTATTTTGAGACAGACTCTCGCTCTGTCACCAGGCACCAGGCTGGAGTACAGTGGCGCAATCTCAGCTCACTGCAATCTCCGCCTCCTGGGTTCGAGCAGTTTGCCTGCCTCAGCCTTCCTAGTAGCTGGGACTACGGGCACACGCCACCAAGCCCAGCTAATTTTTGTATTTGTTAGTAGAGACAGGGTTTCACCCTGTTGGCCAGAATGGTCTCGATCTCTTGACCTTGTGATCTGCCCACCTCTGCCTCCCAAAGTGCTGGGATTACAGGCATTAGCCACCACACCCAGCCTCATGTGACCACTTTTACATTTGTCTAAGCACACCCATAACATAGCCAGAATTTTAACCCATGTCTTTTTTCCTCCATGCTTGTTCTTTTGTTTGCACAGTAATCATCTCTACACAGTCTGAACTAGTTTAAATATTCTTAATCAACACACCACTTACTATTTGCTTTGACATATTTTTGTTCAGATGCTGAACAGACTGCTAAAAGTCAGTAATTTAATTTAATTTAGCCCATGCTACATCCTTTTTAGGAAGTCAAATGGAATAAAATTACCCAAGAGGTATGTGCTGTAGCTTTTACTTTACTCATAATGATGTCTACCCGTAGTAAACATAAATACAAATAAAGAGATAGAGCAAAGGCAAAATTTTGCTGAATCCCACTGTGTCTTCGTGGTTTAAGCATTTTGTTTGGAATGAGGGACCAGCGAGAAGGAAACAACTCTGCTCCTTGAAGACACTCCAGGCAGGGTTCTCCTTTAACTCAATTTGTTATGCCCTTGAATAAAAAACGTATGCAAATGAAAATAAACACTAAAAAACAAAAAACTATTCAAATAATATCTAAAAGCAGGGGATGTACTTTTGCTGAGAATGATCCAGTCATTTCCTTCTTTTTTTTTTTTTCCCATTTATTTTATTGCATTTTAGGTTTTGGGGTACATGTGAAGAACATGCAAGATTGTTGCATAGGTACACACGTGGCAGTGTGATTTTCTGCCTTCCTCCCCATCACCTACATCTGGCATCTCTCCCCTTGCTATCTCTCCCCAGCTCTTAGGTTTTCTCCTAGTAAGACATTTGTGTTAGATTTTATAAAGCAGTCCAGTGAAAGGTGAGTACATGAAATATTCTTAAGGCACAATAAGTAGCAACCAGGGCACCCCAGCTGAGTGATTTTGTCTAGTACACCAATGGGACAGCTTTCCCATTATAACCACACTTCAGCAGTAATCACCTAAAGAAGATTCTAATTGTGTGAATTCAAACATCACTATAATGTTGATATTTACAACTCAACACATACAGCAATCCCTTCTTATCAAGAAATAAATTTAAACTGTTTTTTCCTAAACATACATACCTGTGATGAAGTTTATAAGTTAGATACGTTAAGCAATTAACAATAATAAAACAGAACAATTAAGTAAAATGAGGGTTACTTGAATATAAACACTGTGATGCCTGACAGTTGATCTGGCCACCAGAAAGAGCTAAGTGACTAAGGGGTAGGCAGCCTATAGAGGATTTGTACCTTGTACCAGGGGTGATTCACCACTTGGGTGAGATAACAGGACAGTGAGATTCATTCAGAGCAGTGCCCTATTTAAACATAAATTGTTTATTTCTGAATTTTTCTACTTATTATTTGTAGACAGTGGTTGAATGTGGATAGCTGAAACTTCAGAAAGCAAAACCACAGATAAAGTGAGACTACTGTAATCTGAGCCCTCTAAATACAAAGCACTCATTGAAATGCAAAAAAGATAGAATTATGAATGTAAATAAAACCAAAAAATATAAGACCAGAAAGGACTAAAGCTATTTTTTTTTTGCTTTATTTAGTACTGATACTATCTGACTTTATTTTATTAAAGGAATTAAGGAATTTGTATTTAATATCCAATTTTACTAAAATCTGAAATAAAACTGAGAGTATAAAGATGAATATTTCACTAGGGTGTTAAATTTGTTAAATTAATACAGTGTGAAAGTGAAGATTAAATAAAGACACGCTAGCCTAAAAGCATTTCACGTAAATTGTCACTTGTTGGTTTATGACATTTGTTGAGATCAAAATGCGACCACATAAATTTCATAATTCAACGTTTATTGAAACATATTCTCTCTCTTATTCTGTTCTTACTCTAGCTCTCACACATTTTCTGCTACTGTGCTTACACCTCTCTCTTTTTTCTCATTTCTTCTCTATGCTTCTTCTCCCTTGGCTTGCTTCTTTGCATTTTAGTGTTTGCATAAACACTAAATGTGTATTTAGCATGTGTATATAAAAACCAACATATATGTATATATGCATGTGTGTACATGTATACATATATACATATATGTTGGTTTTCATATATATGCACACACACATTTTTAAATTGTATATATATATATATATAGTGTATATACATAATTTACAATATATACAATATATAGTGTGTATATATATATATATACACACACACACACACACACACACGCACACATTTTTAAATTGTAAAACCTACAGAAAACTCACAAAGTAGATGTGGTTTTTAAATATTTAATTACTTTTTAATATTTATTATTTTAGTTTTTTGCTTTAATTATACTTGAAGAGAAATTAAAAGTGCTTTGAAAAAGTGTTTTGATATTAATTCTTTGAATGATATTTAAAATAAATGTCATAAATAATTTTATTATTGATAATATTCTTATATGATTTGCTTATATTTCAGTGAAAATGAATTGGAGAAGTCCACTCCTTTATTGTAAATGAGAACTGGCATGAAAAATACTGATTCAAAATATTCAGGGTCAAAGATGTGTTCTCTGGACTGAGATAGTGGAATGAGCCAAGCAAATTACAGATTTTTGTGTTGATATTTTCTGATGTGTTTTAGGAGTAAAACAAGATTTTTATTTTGAGACTTCAGTAAACATGTTATTGACAAGAATGTATGTAACACATTAACATATTATATACTATGATGTGCAATCTATAAATACTTCTAATTCATTGGTATTTTAGTTTCTCTTGTATCAATATATGTGTAATGTCAGAGGGAGTGCATCCTACTTTACTGTCAAAATGTGAAATTATTTGCATCTCTTATTGAAACATTTTTTTTAATTTGGCTTACAGGGCAACTTTCTTACTTTCTTTCTTTCTTTTTTTTCTAACTCTCTCTGACTGCTTCTTCTTAGTTTCTTTTATTCATTTTACTTTTCTTGATGGACATTTGGAATTGGAGAATCTATGGGCTCTGTATTTGTCCATTCTCACATATCTGTAAAGAAATATCTGAGACTGGGTAACTTATAAACAAAGAGCTGTAACTGGCTCATGGTTCCACAAGCTGCATAGGAAGCATACTTAGTAGCTTCTGCTTCTGGGGAGGCCTCAGGAAACACAACTGTGGCAGAAGGCGCAGGGGAAGCTGGCACATCTTATATGGCAGGAGCAGAGGCAAGAGAGGGAGCGGGGAGGTGCCACACACTTTTAAACAAACTATTGCAAAAACTTACTGTCACGAGAACGCATCAACTGGGATGGTGTTAAATCTGGAGAAAGCACGTCCATGATCCAATTACCTCCCACCAGGCCCTGCCTTCAACATGGGGATTAGAATTCACCGTAAGGTTTGGGCAGGGAGGAAAATCCAAACCATATTGGGCTCCTTGTTTGATATGCTTATATTTTGTAACCACACTCATTCTGTTGGTGATCTAATCAAATTTCATAGTTGTAAACACGCTGAAAAAGCTGACATCAGTCAATTTTACCTGCAGTCTGACAACCTTTCTGAGATTTAAATTATACATCTAAATGCTTACTTGATATTTCCATTTGATGTCTAATATTTTAACTTAGCATGAACAAAATGGAACCCCTGAATATTCTGTCCCCAACCTATTTTATTCTAATTCTCCTTGTCTCAGTTAATGTAATCATATCTTTCTAGTTGTTCAGGCCAATCTTAAGGATTCTCCACAATATTATTCCACAAAAAATAGCTTGAAGAAAGTGCTAGAACAGTGACAAATCACATCATCTCATTTATTCTTAGGATGTTTGCATTCAGATTCTGGACAACTACTGAAGTTGAAACAAAAGATTAAATGTATCTGAAACTGCAGCTCAACTGGCTTTGGAGCTTAAATACTGACAGAGTGAAAAGGCTGCAAAGGATGTCAGAGGTTGTGTTAATTACAGGTGAACTCAGTCTAATTAAAACTGTAGCCAGGTACAACTCAATTCTAGGACGCCTATGAACAATTAGCTTTTCACACAAATTTCTGATTGAAATCAAGGTAGTAATTCTCTTGGAAATACATATATATATATATATGCATATGATATCTTATTTGTGTCCACACACATATAAAATATATAATATACATATTAGACTTTTAAAATACTCCCATTGTCTACATAAAGTATATAAATGTGTACATTAGACTTTGTAAATGTTTCCAATATCTGAAGCATAATAATCATTATATGCAGGAAAAAGGAAAACTATAACTCATAATTAAGATATAACATAATAGAAGCAGATCCACAGATTATCTAGTTATTAGAATCAGAAGTATCTTTCTTAATATCCAGGACACTGAGAATTTTCTGGTTATATATTTGTTATAAATTTCCAGCATACTCACATGTTGTCAGATAGCACCTTCTTAAAATTTTTAAATATTAAAATTTATTTACTAATTCTTTATGGCCAAATATGTGTCTAAAATTTTACCTTTTTATGTGCATTTGAAAACATAAATAGTGTTTGCATTTGAAACTCTGCTATATATACTTATTAGATCATTGTTGTAACTTCTCCTATTCATATTTTATATTCTTATTTAATTAAACTGTCTACTTCTTTTATCAGGTACAAGTGAGGCATGTTGATTTCCTACTATGATTTAGAATTTATCAATTTTACCTTCTAAAATGAATTTCTTTCTTCATGGATTTTAAAACCTTTTATTAATTGTATACAGATTTAGCATTGTGATATATTTCAAATGAACGTAGTATCTTATTATGATTCATCATTAGTAATGTTTTTGCCTTAAAATTTACTTTATCTGAATTAGTATAGCTTTAGTGGCTTTCTTCGGATTTGTGTTTTGGTACTTTGTTTTTTTGCATGCTTTTTACTATCAAAATTTTACTTCTCTCATGTTTAAAATTTGTATCTTATAAGCAGGATATTGTCAGGTCTTAATATTTAAGTCTAGCCTAAAACACTAATATTTTAGATAAGGTATTTAGTTGAATTATATTTAAAGTCATGTTTATGCCTTTGTTTATGCTTTCTATATTAATTTCTATTTTCACTTATGTTTTATTCCCTTTTTTCCTTGCTTAACTTATATTTATTAATTTTTGAAATATTTGATCACTTCCTATTGTTATATATATTTATTATTTTAGGGATTATTTATTATAGCCTAAATCAAATTATTTCATCATTAATCAAAACTGCTAAAATTTTAAAACATAAACCTACACCTAATCCCTTTCTATCTTCTGTTCTTATTGCCATACATTTTACTTGTATGTATATTTTAAAGTATAAAAGACATTACAATTTTAATGCATAATGGATATAGTTTTTATTTACTTAAAAACTTATCGACTTGGATGCTCATTAATTCTTTCTGCACTGCATATTTTCAACTGGTTATTGCCAGGTAAATATGTGGGTAAATATAAAATTATGTTCCTCATTGACTAAATTAAGAAAAACTGACGTTTAGAAGAAAAATAATAGCAATGTATTGTGAGGTTTATAGCATGTAGAAAAAATATGCAAATGATTTTACACAATTTTGAAGAAAGAAAACTGAAGTATAATACTAAAAATTTCTCACATTATACATGATGTTCTATCATATGTGAAGAAAAATTGTGATGCTTTAAAGATGCATTTTTTAAACCAAGAATGGAACAAAAGCGTGTGAGGGCAGTCTGGTGGCTGCGACATCTGTCACCCCACTGGTCAGCAGGGTTGATTAGGCTGATCTGGCTGGCCAGGCAGATTTCCCCTTCCTGCCTCAATGCTCCACGTGCAGCTCTCCCAAGCTGAACCCTGGGTCAAAGAGGACTACTATCCTGGATAGAGGAGGACCAGTCTGTAGTCGAGGTTACAAGAGTAACTGTGCTCCCTTTCTAGAACCTTCAAACAAACTCTCAAGAATGAAACAAAACAATAGAGCTAAAAGGCCAATGGTGGAGGTAAAAATTGAATATCATCTATAGATTCAAATGATCCAAAAGAATCTAGAAAAAGAGGAAAGACGTAAACAAAGAACAGACTGGACAAATGGAAAACAAATAGCAAAATGGCACGGTTAAATCCAAACATACACACAATGACATTAAAGGCAAGTTGCCTACATATAAATTTTCTAGTACATCAGACACTTGTTGGTATTTGGTTTAAAAATAAAAATTCAGTTTCTGAGTTATACCAACAGTATTTCAAGTGCTTAGTGTTATAGAACATTTACAACATCATAGCTGTGTTGACAGCACTGGTCTACACACTCTAATTAAAAGACATTTTGCCTTGTCAAAATGGATTTTAAAAAGAAACTCTCAACTTTTTTGTCTTAAAGAAATCAAATTTAAATATAAAATAAGTAGATTGGGGAAAAATTAAAACCTTATCTTATAAAAATAGCAACAAATATCATATCAAAATAGATCTCATATCAACACATAATACTAGAAATAGAATCATTTAAAAATGCTAAAGGGTTTAATTTATAAAGTACACATAAAGACTCTAAATGTGCATATATCCATAATAACAGATTTCATAGTAAACATAAATCATAGTCTGACATAGCTAAATTTATAAATAGACAAATCCAAAATGACATTTAGATATTTCAACACTAGTCTCAGTAGATGATAGAACAAGTAAGCAAAAATTTATGTTAGCATTCAGAAGATTTGAATGACACTAATTTAATGTGAAACATTCACAAAGATAAACCAAATGCTGTGGTATAAGTCTCAACAAATTTTAAATGATTGAAAAATATGCTAAATGTGTTTCTAATCACAATAGGATCCACTAGAACTCATTTATAGAAAGGGTTAGAAAAATTCAATAAATTTCAAAATAATAAGTTAAAAATAACAAAGGTTAATGGAACTCAAAGAGGAGGAAAAACACAATAAAAATTAAACAGAGGCCTGACACAGTGACTCACATCTGTAATCTCAACACTTTGAGAGGTCGAGATGGGTGAATCACAAAGTCAGAAGTTCAAGACCAGTCTGGCCAACATGGTGAAAACCCGCCTCTACTAAAATTACAAAAAATTAGCTAACCATGGTGGCAGAGCCCTGTAATCTGAGCTACTTGGGAGGCTGAGGAAGGAAAATCACTTGAACCCGGGAGTTGGAGGTTGCAGTGAGCTGAGATTGCACCACTGTACTCCAGACCGGGCGATAGTGTGACTTCATCTAAAAAAAAAATAATTAAACAGAAAAATTGATAAAATTTTCAAAAAGACAGAAGCTGCCAGTTAGGTTTAAAAGGTAAAAAAGACTACTTTTTTTCAACGTATTTGTATTATTAGTGTAAGGGAGTTAAAATTACTCCTCTTGCTAACACTTGGTATTATGTCTTTTTAAAGTTTAGACATTTTAATTCACATGTTGTTGTTTTAAGTTGTTTTAAGACATTTTACTAAGTTGCATTTCTTAAATTGCTAATATTTGTTGTTTTCACTTTTTTCCAGCATATTGTGAGAATTGTCAGGTTTTAACCTCATTTAGTGGCTGTTTAGTCTGTTTTGTGTTGCTGTAAAGAAATACCTAAGGCTGAGTAATTTATGAAGAAAAAAAGTTTATTTAGCTAATGATTCTGCAGTGTGTACAAGAAGCGTGGCACCAAGATCTGCTTGGCTTCTGGTGAGGGCCTTTGCTTGCTTCCACTGCTGACAGAAGAGAAAGGTAGTCAGTGCATGTATAAATGACAGGGTGAGAGGGGAAGAAGTTGAGGAAGGTGCCAGGCTCATCTTAACAAGCGGCTAACACAGGAACTAAAGGAGTGAAAACTCACTAATTTTTCCAGGAAGGGCATTAATGTATTTACGAGGGTTTCAATCCCATGACCCAAACGCCTTACACTAAGGTCCACCTCAAATATTGGGTGTCAAAATTCAACATGAAATTTGGCGATGACAAACATATTATTTTCAAACTATCACAATGATACAGTGATTAATAAATAAAGTATTTTTCAAAAGTAAGTGTATTGTGTTAGTACCACATTTGGGGGAAAGCATCATTCATATTATAACATCATTGACCTTCAGAGGTGTCATTGCAACTCTCCATAATTAAACTAAATAATAACAATATCAAGTAGCATTTGAATCCCTATAAGACGCCAGACACTGTTGTGTTTTTATACTTATAAATTTATTACACATATGTAAACAAAATCATTTGTAGAAAATACTATCACTAAATAAAAGATAATTAGAATCCTTCAAACTTGACATATATTTATGAGGGGAGTGTGTGTGTGTGTGTCTGTGTGTGTGCACGTGTGCATACGTGAATGGAAGACTTTTAAGATTTGTAGCATTAAAAAGTCATGGAAATATATTACTATATCAGAATTAATAATGATTACCATATCAGAATGTGTTTTTCTTCCCTGGGTCAAAATTTATATCTCTCATCACTATTATATTTGACCTGATATGAGGATGGATGATAATGATGATGATAATTATTATTATTGGAAATAGTAAGTTATCTGATAGATGTCATGGCCTGTAATGACTACCTAAGAAGTAAAATTATTATTCTAGTGTTCTATGCCACTGTAGGATGACTACAGAATATTTACATAATGTCAAATAGCTACAAAGAGGATGCTGAATGTTGCCAACACCAAGAAATAGTAAATATTTGAGATGACGTATATGCTAATTTCCCCCATCTGATCACTACACAGTTTATGTACAAAACATCACTGTGTACCCTACTAATACATAAAATTATGATATGTCCATTAAAACTTTTTTTTTTTTTTTTTTGGAGACGGAGTTTCGCTCTTGTTACCCAGGCTGGAGTGCAATGGCGCGATCTCGGCTCACCGCAACCTCCGCCTCCTGGGTTCAGGCAATTCTCCTGCCTCAGCCTCCTGAGTAGCTGGGATTACAGCCACGCGCCACCATGCCCAGCTAATTTTTTGTAGTTTTTAGTAGAGACGGGGTTTCACCGTGTTGACCAGGATGGTCTCAATCTCTTGACCTCGTGATCCACCCGCCTCGGCCTCCCAAAGTGCTGGGATTACAGGCTTGAGCCACCGCGCCCGGCCCATTAAAACTTTTTAATTAAAAATTTAACAAAGAGAAAAAAACTAAAAAAAAAAAGAGATGTTCAAATGAGATTTAAAACCATTCGTGGAAAAATTCTAGACACATGTTAAAGTGAAGGCTGGATACAAATATAAATAAACTTTCAAAATTTAGAAAATAGTGTTAAGTACAAAATAAATGTGAATCATATGTTTTTCTAGTGTACGATGGCTGACCTACTCAGTATTTTTAAAATAAAAAGATAATATATGTTGTACATAAGTCTATATATAGTGAATTATATATTGTATAATTGGAGTACACAACTGAGCTAAATAAAATAACTGTGTCACCTTTAAAATATTGTAAAATGATATGTGGAATGCACTTTCATTTATTTTGCTATTCTTTCACTAGTATCCCAAGGTAGAAGATTAGATTATAGATTGCAGATCTTTCTTCTTTTCTAATATATACATTTGATACTATAAATTTTCCTCAAAGCACTGATTTTGCTGCATCTGACAAATTAAGTTTCATTTTCCATTTCTTTAATTTAAAATAAGTTTAAATTTGTTTTGTGGCTTCATCCTTGACTTGCATATTATTCAAATTATGTCATTTAATTGCCAAGTATTCTGGAATTTTTCAGGTGTCTTTCTCTTTTGAGTTTCTAGTTTAATTATATTATACTATTACATCATACTTTGTATGATCATTATCATTTTACATATGTAAAAGTACACTTTATGGCCCAAGATGTAGTCTATCTCAGGGAGTATTTCATGTGAGCTAGAGATTAATGCATATACTGCTGTCATTAAATTAAGTATTATATAAATATCAATTAGAGTTAGTTAATTGATAGTGCCATTTAGTTCAACTATCTCCATACTGATTTTTTGCTAGCAGGGTCTGTTAATTACTGATAGAAGGGGGTTTACTTCTCAGCTATAATAGGCTTTCAACAAGTTTCAGCTGGATCCACTCATGTACCTTCCATCAAGCTAGTGGGTAGACTGTGTCTGGCTCATTTACTATAGCTTCTGGTGGGACAGCTTGGAAAACGTGGGCTACGTTCATGTGGCATCATCATCTGGCGTGCTAGTCTGGGTTTGTTTGCACGATGTCAGCATATTAAAAGAGGGCGTAGAAGGATACAAAGCCTTTAAAAGTCAAGGCTCATAAGTAGCATGCCACCATTTCCACTGTATTTTATTTCTTAAAAAAACTAAGCCCCAATTCAGTAAGAGGGAAAGAAGCTTGATGGCTGGAGCTATTGCAAAGGGACTTAGATGTAGGAAGGAGAAGAATATGGGGTCATGTTAGATACATTGTCAAATACAAGTTCAGTAATTTTTTGAAGGATTCCAAAATCAAAATAAGAAAAGTGTTTTTTTGATACAAGTTTGATGCAGTGGAGGAAACAGATAAGAAAGAGAAAAAGTCAGATGCATAGTGGGAAGACTAGGAGATAACTATTCAAGAAATTGCACATCAAATATAAATCTAAGATAATCTTGAAAATTATATTTCAATGCTGGAGAGGATGTGGAGAAATGGGAGCACTTTTATACTGTTGGTGGAAGTGTAAATTAGTCCAACCATTGTGGAGACACAATGGTGATTCCTCAAGGATCTAGAACCAGAAACACCATTTGACCCAGCAATCCTATTACTGGGTATATACCCAAAGGATTATAAATCATTCTACTACAAAGACACATGCACATATATGTTTATTGCAGCACTGTTCACAATAGCAAATACATGGAACCAACCCAAATGCCCATCAATGATAGACTGGATAAAGAAAATGTGGCACATATACACCATGGAATGCTATGCAGCCATAAAAAAAAGAATGAGTTCATGTCCTTTTCAGGAACATGGATGATGCTGGAAACCAACATTCTCAGCAACTGACATGAGAACAGAAAGCCAAACACTACATGTTCTCACTCATAAATGAGAGTTGAAAAATGAGAACACATGGGGACACATGAAAGGGAACATCCCATACTGGGGCCTGTCGGTGGGTGATGGGCTAAGGGAGGGATAGCATTAGGAAAAATAACTAACGTAAATGACGGGTTGATGGCTGCAGCAAACAACCATGGCATGTGTATACCTATGTAACAAACCTGCACGTTCTGCACAAGTAGCCCAGAACTTAAAGTATAATACATTTAAAAAAAATGTTTATATATATGTGCACATAGGTGTTACATACCTGTATGTTTATATAAATTGGCATTCCACTTAATATGTTGTTTATATAGGTAAAACAATATATATTGCATGCTCTATGAATATTTTATGGTCATTTTTTCTTATAATTCTTCCAATCATTCAGTCATTGAAATGGCCATAGAACAAGTGCATCCTTCAAACCCTGAGAGCAGGAGTAGAATTTTAGTTAAAGTATGATTTTTAAGCATATAAATAAAGAGTATTTTATTATTCACAAATGTAATTTTATCTTATTAATGTATCATAAAACCTGAAGCAATTTGTCTCTTCTAATGATAAACTACTAGCAATAATAATATCTTTAAGATTCTATAATGAAAACACTATTACCTGTTTCTCAAAGAAATAGAGTCATTAACTCTGAAACTTAGAACAAAATTTAAGATTACCTTGTGAATGTTTTATTAGCTAAATTAGCCATTAGAGATGTCTAAATGCTTTTTAAATATTTGAAGACTTCATAACTGTTTCAATTTGATTTTAAAAGTTTTGTGAAGGTGCTAATAGTAATCGTGCTGATGCCTTAACATCATGTATATGTTAAATAAGTTTTACTTATGTGGGCGCTAAGTCATGTTATGGGTATTTATGAATGTTTTAAATAGTTTAATTTTATTATTTAATTTATAATGAATTAAAGTCAGCTACATTCTTAATTTTAAAATTTATAACATTTTTGGAGCACAAGCATAATGCTAATGGCGTTTCATTATTAATTCCATTAATCCACATCAAAAATCCTATGGAAGGCAAAATCGTTGTTTTTGCCAATGAGAAACTTGAGGCAAAGAAAGCTTAAACAACTTGCTGAAAGTCACACTTAGAGCTAAATGACCATGCTATAAATAACCTCAACTACAGAAATATAAGTATGTGTTTCTGTGTGTGTGCATGTAGACATGGGAAAGTACACATACACAAATGATAAAGCAAATTGAATATTAGAAAGTTGAGCTGGGCAAAGAGGTATATAAGTGTTTGTATTATTCTCACTATTATAGTTTTCTGTAAGTTTGACATTATTTCTAAATAAAAATCTTTAAAAAAAAACCCAACCAATTCTGAAACATCTATTTCTTTCCATATAGATATTTATAAATGAAAGCTATGTTGAAACCAAGGAAGTCTTATATTTTTAATTTTGTGGAAAGAATAAATGCCATATTTTAGATATCATAAATGACAATTTTAAGAAAGGAAAGTTCAAAAGAATGAGAAGATAAAACACAGATTGGGAGAAAGTATTTGCAAGCCTTAGTAAAGTACTGTTATCCAAAACATACAAATAATTCTTAAAGTTCATCAATAAACACAGACAACCCAATTTAAAAATTGGTAAAAGATCTGAACATACATCTCACAAAAAAGATACACAGATGGTAAATACACATATAAAAAGATGCACAACATCATATGTCATTAGAAAGTTGCAAATTAAAGAAACGAGATACTATTACACACCTATTAGGATGGTCAAAATCCAGAAAACACTGACAGCTAAATCTTGATGATGTGGAGTAAAAGGAACCCTCATTTAGGCTGATGGAAATGTCAAATGGTACAGGCCACTTCAAAAGAATTTTGAAGTCATGCTTCTTGGTAAACCCTGCACACAGATATGTATAGTGGCATTATTTATAATTGCCAAAACTTGGAAGCAGCCAAGATGTTTTTCATTAAGTGAATATATAAACAAACTGTGGTATGTCTAGATAATGTAATATTATTTAGCACCAAAAAAGAATCAGCAATCAAGCCACAAAAGGCATGGAGAGAACTTAAATGCAGTATTATTAAGTAAAATAATCCAATCTGAAAATATTGTGTACTGTATGATTCTAACTGTATGACATTCTGGAAAAAGCAGATCTCACAAGACAATAGGAAGATCAGTGGTTGCCAAGTGTTGGGGCAAGGGAAGGATGAATAGGCAGAGCACAGAGGATTTTTAGAACAATGAAACTATGTTAAAATAATATAATGGTGGATGCAAGTCATTGTACATTGTAGTATTTACCATAAAACCCATAGTATGTACAACACCAAGGGTGTATCCTAATGCAAACTATAAACTTCAGGGAATGATGATGTGCTAGTATACTTTCATGGATTACAACAAATGGATTACTCTGGTTTGGGATGTTGATATCGGGAGACGCTATGTGTGTGTGGGGCAGGAGGTATATGGTATTTCCCAGTATATTTCCAGTACATTATGCTGTGAACCTAAAGCTGCTCCCAAATTAAAGTTTACTTTAAAAAATTTTTTTCCTGTGCTTGATTTGTTATAGTGTCACTGGTTATAATGCTTAGCAAACCTGTATTTGTTTAATTAATAATGTATTAAACATAATAAAAATAATCATTTGATTAATCATAACTGCCTTATCAGTTGCATAAAAATTAGAAGCTTAAATATAGGTTAGGATATATCTATGTGTTTTTTTGGTAATTTTTTGGAAAGAGTTCAATGTGAACATTGTGGTTAAAGTCATGAAATCCTACGTTTCTCTATAGCTCAATGAAGAATGTAGAATTTTTTATGGATACATAATAATTGAATATATTTATTAGGTACATGTGATCTTTACATACATAAATACAATGTGCAATGATCAATTACAGTACTTAATATATCTATCACCTCAAACACATCAGCTTTTTTCAGAACATTTCAAATATTCTCTTCTGGCTGTTTTGAATACTATACATTGTTAATGGTAGTCAACCTACTGTGCTATCAAACATTACTACTTATTCCTTCAATCTAACTATACGTTTATACTCATTAACAACTTCTCTTCACCCCCACTCGCCTGCCTGGGCAACACTTCCCAGTCTCTGGTAGCTATCATTCTACTCTCTGCCTCCAAAAAATCAACTTTTTTAGCTCCCACAAATGAATGTTATTTCATTTAATACAATGACTTCCAGTCTCATATATGCTGCTGCAAATCACAGTGTTTTATTTTTTGTAGCCTCATAGTATTCCATTGTGTGTGTATATATATATATATATATATATATATATATCACAGTTTCTTCATTCATTTATCCATTGATGAACAATTAGGTTGATTCTACATCTTGTCTATTGTGAAAAAATGCTCAATTTTTTTAAACACATTTTTAAGGTTATAGGCATTGAAAAAAATCAGTTTTTCTGATAAATGTCTCTTAGATTTAAATACCTATATAAAACATTCCAATGGGTAAAAATGTAAACTATTTGGGAGAAGTAAATTAATGTTTTGAATTTTCAAATTTTATTTTTTCTCAAATTATATGTTTCAAATGCCAGTCAATTTTTTTTTGTTTTAAATATATCCGTGTGGCTTAATAGCTAGTCAATTTAAATTTGAAGAGTCCTCCTATCTGTATTAAAAGAGTGTTCCCAATTACATACTGAATTAAATAAGAGATAAGAAGATTCTGAGAGCTTAAAATTTATAGTTTCATTACTCTAAAAATTTAAATCTAAAAATGTGTAAAAATCCACATTAATCATTTAGTTTCAGCACATAAATGTAAATGGCTTGGAACTGAAATTCACTTCAGACTGTAAGTAATAATTACATAGAAACACTGCATGAGCCTCATTAGATCCTATGTTTAATACAAGTAAGGAGCACAAGGGACCTGCACAAATCTGCACAAATAGTGGATTATAGTATTAATCAGCATAAAATGGCCACCATAAAGCTTCATTAAGAAGTATTTTCAGAAAAAGAAATCAGAGAAGATGATCTTGAAAACAAAATTTGATGGTCAACTTGACAGTTGTTTTAACAAAATGCAGATAATTTTTATGCAGCTGTCTTTTCATTTTTTTTCTATATATGTATAATAAATCTGTAAGAAAAAAAGAATAAGGAAGCTGTTGAAAACACCAATGGAATTCAGTATCTTTGTTTGATACACAGGCATTTGTAAGTGCCAGTAACTTTTTTTCAACTTCTAATTTTATATGGTTCATGCTATAAAATAGTATATTTTAAGAAGTCACCTTTGTAAACACCTCTAGTTCTTAGGGAATTGGGGCACAAATTTTGTTATAGATATTGTAAGCTATATTTCTGATTTTCCAACCAGAGTAAATCAGACAATGTGCTACATTTAGTGACAAATTGGAGGGCCTGAATTTTAAATTTGGTTGAGAATTTTCTGTGTATTATTAGAAAACACATATTAACCTTGAAGTTTTATTTGTTTAATTTAAAGAACCATGTAAGTGACATAAGGCTTACATTCTTATTAATACTTAAAGAACACATCTGTTTATATTTGTACAATGCAATAATAATGGATATGTCAGTTTTTAAATTTTATTTTCTATTTTCATACTGGAATATATATATATATATATATATACACACACACACACACACATATATATATATATATATATATATAACTTTTTAAAAAGCATAGCATTAAAAAATTGATATTAATTGCCCAGTACATACTTCTGCAAGTGCATGAACAAAAGCTATACAAGTTTATTTTAAAAATGGTGTCCACAGGCAGGTGCAGTGTCTCATGTCTGTAATCCTAGCACTTTGGGAGGCTGAGGCCAGTGGATCATGAGGTCAAGAGCTCAAGACTAGCCAGGCTAACATGGTGAAACCCTGTTTATACTAAAAATACAAAAATTAGCTGGGTGTGGTGGTGTGCGCCTATAATCCCAGCTACTCAGGAGGCTGAGGCAGAATTGCTTGAACCTGGCAGGCGGAGGTTGCAGTGAGCCAAGATTGTGCCACTGCACTCCTGCCTGGGCAACAGAGCAAGACTCCTTCTCAAAATAAATAAATAAAGGTGTTCACTACAACTGAAGTAATCATTTTGAGGGGGAATATAAGAGGTCTTGATTATATATTGCATGAAAACGCAACAATTTTATGGCTTGCCAGCAACTTACTTAACAGTATCGGTCATTTAAATTTAGGTAATTCAAATAGCCAGAACAGTTTACGAAATTCTGTAAGAGATAAGAACATATTAGAAAGACAACCAATTGGCAAAGTGCCTAAACTTTGGTCATTAAAAAAAAATATTCAAAGCTTGGAAGGTAAAAACACTGCATAGTTACATGAACAAAATATATTTTGAAGCAATTGTAAACAGAGTAAATGCTTAAACATTGAACTTGGACCATTGGTTTCTTCTATACTTTTTGATATCTATTAGGCAATTCACATGAGATTCCAATGATCTAAATGTTGCACTCTTGTAGTTTTTCACCACAAGTGGGATTTTAGTAGGATTAACTTTGGCAGAATTTCAATTTATAAACTTCTAAAAGTTAAATATGCATGAATATATATACACACATATATAAACATAGGTATGTATTTATAATATCTCTACATTAATACATGTGTATATATATACATCTATATAATAGGTTAGCAAACATCTTGTGGTGTTTTAGCAAACAGAAAAATAATGGAATAAATTATGTCAGAGTAATTATGGGAAAAATCAGTTATGTATTTTAATAGAAATGTTTTATTATGCCACTTCCCATACCATTTTGTTCCTGCTAACTTGCTCTGAATCACTATAATTTCTCCTTAGTGTTTCTATGACAGCTTTCGAATAAGAAGCAATATGTGTGTGCATCAATGTATGCGTGCTAGTGTTTTAGGTTCAAATCCCAGTTGAGACTTGGACAACTTCTGTCCACAACTAACATACTAAAAATGAAGTTAATGGAACAAAAGATAAGTGTGTAAAACAGTCCACCCACCACTTGCACCAGGATCACCTGGGAAGCTAAAATGTGCAGATGTCTCGTCCCACCCAAGGATGAACTAACGTCTTTTGGAGAGGGATCTCTAATTATTTTCAAGTAAGCTATTCTCATTTTCTTAAGCATATTAAAGACCGTAAATCACTCTTCTAAATAAAGTGATGTGTAAATGAATGACTTAATAAATATAAAGAAATGACTGAAAACCACATTAAGGTTAGTTTTTTACAAGATGCCTTCACAAAGTTTAGAATCATAGTAGTGAAGAAAGAAATATTGGGAACAAAGGGTTCAAAGAGCATCAAGGAACGACTCAACTTCCCGGTGAAGGGCAGCCTTTCAAATTCTTCAAAGTCCAAATGGGTAGACTAATAATAATATGTTAAAAGTTCAGCATGACTTAATTTTGGACTTTATTTCCTATTACTATAAGAGTTTACCCTGGTATGCTTTACTGATGGGAGGAAAGTGGACCCTTCACACTTCGATGAATCAAACATGAAACAAACCACTGGAAACTGGGAGATTCCATGTGTTGCAATAAGTGAGTGAATATTGTTGGCTCTTTGAGAACTGACAAAAACCCTAGTGAGATTCTGATAAGATATTCCTATTTACATTTTTACAAAGTCATGACACGGGATTGCTCTTGGTCAAAGTAAATTATATAAAAATTTAATTATATGTACAAGCCAATGTTGAAAGCAGTTACAAGAGTAGAAATGACAAAGAAAGGGATGATGAGAAAATGATGGAGTGAAAAAAAAAAAAAAACAAGTCTCAAGTGTAGTAAATCTTAACAAAATTTGTGTTGACGACATAAAGAGAATTGAAAAAAAAAAAAAAAAAAAAAATTTATTGTGTTAGTGACCAGGCTGTCAGAAACATTTCTTAAGCATTAGTATTAGCAATGAACTAATTTGTGTAAAACAATTACAAAGGAATGTCAAGTAAATTAATTCTGTAATTCTGGGGTTGCTGCCTTTCTTTCTGAGATGCCCTGCCCAGAGAGGTGGCATCTAGAGAGGCAGTCTGGCGACAGTCGCTTTGCAGAGCTGTGGTGGGCCCTACCCTGTTTGAACTTCCTGGTGGCTTTGTTTACACTATGAAGGGAAAACCGCTACTCAAGCCTCAGCAATGGTGGACACCCCTCTCCTCACCAAGCTCCAGAATCCCATGTGGACTTCAGACTGCTGTGCTGGCAGCAAGAATTTCAAGCCAATGGATCTTAGCTCGCTGGGCTCCGTGGGGTTGGGATTCCCTGAGCAAGACCACTTGGCTCCCTGGTTTCAGCCCCCTTTTTAGGGGCGTGAACGGCTCTGTCCCGTTGGCGTTCCAGGTACCATTGGGGTATGAAAAAAAACTCCTGCAGCTAGCCCGGTGAGTGCCCAAACGACTGCCCAGTCTTGTGCTTAAAAACCAGGGCCCTGATGGTGTAGGCACCCGAGAGAATCTCCTGTTCTGCAGGTTGCGAAGATGGTGGGAAAGCCTAGCATCTGCGCTGGAATGCACTGTTCCTCGTGGCACAGTCACGAATGGCTTACCTTGGTTAGGGAGGAGGTTCCCTGACCCCTTGCACTTCCAGGGTGAGGTGACACCCCACCCTGCTTCAGTTCACTCCCTGTGGGTTGCAGCCACTGTCTAACCAGTTCCAGTGAGATAAACCTGGCACTTCAGTTGGAAATGCAGACTTCACCTGCCTTCTGCATTGATCTCGCTGGGAGCTGCAGACCAGAGCTGTTCCTATTCAGCCATCTTGCCAGCCACCTGTGATGGTATTTATGTAAACTATTCTGTTACAACTTTCTTTAAATTAGAATACATATGTTATTTAACAGCGTCAGTGTGACCTACACTCTCAATTAGATGATACTGATCCAATTTTAGTAAATTCATTGATGTGAAGTTCAATGGCATTAAAAGAAGTGTGAGTCTTGTCTTTATTTGGATTAATATAGAGCCAGATATTGTAGAAGTTTCAACTTAAAGCAGAACCCCATTTCACATGTGTACAATGTAGAAAAGACAGATAATGAATGTGGTATTTTCAGCAATATATCCAGAGATAAGTTGTGAAAGAGTGGACAAAGGATATGAATAGACATTTCTCAAAAAAGACATACAAATGGCCAACAGGTAGATGAAAGGTGTTTAACATCATCAGTCATCCGAGAAATGCAAATCAAAACCACAATGAGATATCATCTTACCCTAGTTAAAGTGGCTATTTTCAAAAAGACAAAAAATAGCAAGGACTGGCAAGTATGCACAGAAAAGGGAATTCTTATATACTGTTGGTGGAAATGTAAATTAGTACACCCATTATGGAAAACAGTGTGGAGGTTTCTCAAAAATCTAAAATTAAAATTACCATATGATCCAGCAATCTCACTACTGTATATTTACCCAAAGGAAAGGAAATCAGTATATCAAAGTGATAATTTCACTCCCATGTTTATTGCAACACTATTCATAATAGATATGCTATGAAATCACAATAGCCTCAATAGATGAATGGGTAAAGAAAATGTGATATATACACACAATGAAACACTATTCAGCTACAAAAAAGAATGAAATCCTGCCATTTGTGACAATATGGATGGAACTGGAAATCATTAGTTAAGTAAAGTAAGCCAGGCACAAAAAGGAAATACCTCATACTCTAACTTATATGTGAAAGCTAAAAAAGTTGACCTCATGGAGGTAGGGTAGAATGATGGCTGCCGGAGACTGTGAGGGATTGCCCCAGGGAGGGAGAGAGATATGAAGACAGGCTGGTTTGTAATGTGCATGCAAAATACAGTTAGATCGGAGAAAAAAGTTCTAGTGGTGGTTGGCATGGTAGGGTGACTATGATTAAAAACAATATATTGTATATTTCAGAATAGCTAGAAGAGCAGATTTGAAATGATCCAACAAATAGAAATGATAAATATTTGAGATTATGGATATCCTAAATACTGCAATTTGATTATTATACACTGTAGGTTTGTATCAAAAGACCACATGTACTCCATAAATAGGTACAAATATTATGCATCAGTAACATTTTTAAAAAGAGATTAGTAACCCTACTATGATAACCAAGTATATAAAACTACTGAAAAATCAGAAAGTGTGAAAAATATCCCTTGATAAAAAAAGTATAATTGCGTCAATATATCTTAACTACATTACTTAATTTTTAATACTTCATTAAATCTCTGAAAAATCAATATCTTAATTTATTAAGTATTTTTTGCTCTAATACTATGTAACAAACTCTGATAGATAATATAACTAGAAAGATAATTTTAGAAATTCTTCTCTCGAGAAGCTTATAGTCTAAAGAGGTAAAGAAATAGATTATTATATCTAATGTCATAATTCTATGATATGTTCTTAGGTAGCATGCTTATGAAAATATAAGAAAAGGGATTCTTCTACTCAGGATTTGGGACATTCAATGTTATTATATAAATTAAAATAGGAACAAGTGATTTATGTATTTCAGAATCTATACACACGATATATGTAAGTCACATTTGGAGAGTGTGAAAGAGAGAAACATTAAAATTCAGATGTCACAATATTTTTTTTTCCTTTGAGATACATTTTTATCCAAGTTCTAAAGTGTTGAAGAAAATAGGTCTCTGTTAATAGGGAAGTGGTAAAACCAAACCTCCCTGATATAGTCACCTCCATCCCTACCATTATCACCATTTCTCCATCTGCAGGCTAAGACAGATGGAGATGATCTACAAAAGGCATTTAGAAAAGGCATTAGCTTCTTCGTGTTCGACTGCTACTGTAATACGTGACTCTACATAGCAACAACTGGTAACAGAAATAGTGCACTCAGAATATGAAACATAAAGCTGGTCCCGTTGGGACCAAAAGTATTTATAATCCAATGATTATGGAAAGAGTAAGTTCTGTAGTATACCACAGGTCAAGAATCATATGGAGTCTGATGTAGGGGTCAATAAATGGACATTAGAATAATTCATTAAGTACGATTACCTCACTGGAAAATGCCTTTTATTTTCTTACTATTTCCTAAATCACAGACAATTCTATGCTTTTTGATTTTTTTTTTTTTTTTTTTTTTTTTGTCTGCCAGGCCTCTGTTTGCAAAGTCCTAGTGAAGAAAAAAATGCTTAGGTTGGTATTCTGTTTAATATTCTTAAATTCATCTATGAACTTCAATTTATTCTTAAAGTTTACCTTAAGTTTTATTTCAAGGTCTTTAATACAAAAAAATATCCAACTCACAAAACTTTAGAATGCTAATTTAAACAAATAAACAATTATACTTCCATATGAGGAAAAACCATTTCTCAACACGTTTGCATAATAATGAAATAAATCCCTGTTTATAAATACAATATTTATTTTTAAGAAAAATTTCTAAGGCCATTTTTATTCAGGATACTAAAATATTACAAATTAATTTATCAAATAATGGGTCTCATATATAATATGAGAAACACATCTCCCAGTTTTCTTCTGGAGCAGCATTTTGAATGTTCACTAAGAACATTTATTTTATTATACTTTATGATGTTTTTATTAACAGTCTTCAAAAACCAAAGCTAATGCTTTTTCATTTATCTACTCTAATAATTCCATTTCTAGTTTGAAATTTGAAATTATGTAAAAGCATAGTTTGGGAATTTAAAAAATCCTGTTAAAATCCAGAACAGGCATTTATTTAGTGAACATTCTTGAGAAAATATTCAAATATTTGTATTCATATTTCCTTGCCACATGGCAGTTCTGAACACAGAAGCACAGAGCAACTCCCCTCCTCACTCCATCACCGAATGATCTTATTTGTTTGCTAAAACAGATGAATTCCAGCTCTATTTTTGTTTTGGGGAAACACTCCAAGTAGTCTGTAGAACATGTTTCATAGGCTTTAGCACACCTGAACCAGGTCCTCAAACATGGGAATACAGCCAGGAATAAGCCTCAGGGGAAAACTGACGAGATACTGTGCTATTGGTTTATGGAAAATGAAAGCTTAGTGCCAGAAGTTGATGTTTCTTTTTTATATGTATACACTAGAAACCTAAATTTATGAGAGAAAATGCTTGTTTACAGAGAGAAAAGAGATCATGTTTATTACAATATTTAGGTCTCACTGTTTTTTTTTTTTTTCATTGCTGCTGTTTTCTTATTTAACGTTGTGCTCTTTGAATATCTACAGCAGATCAGAGCTTCTTCCTTTAATAAATGGCAAATACATCAGTTATCATTCACTCTTATTAACTGCTTGCTTTAAAAACACATGCTAATATAGAGAATATGAATATAACATATTGTGATATTAGAAAAGCACTAATTCAAACTTGAAGACAAAAAATTTTGATAAATTGTTATTGTAGTGTCTACCAGTAATAGGATAAGTAAAACCCAGAAAACTGAATGAGTATATGCTTATTTTTGTTTTCATTTTGCATAATGGCACTCTCTTGTTTATTGTAAAATTTATAAATATACACACATATTCATTGTGGAAATACTGAAAATGTAAAATACATATAAATAAAACTTAAACTGACATGGCAATTCATCATGTAGAATTAATCACCATTATCCATTCATTGTATTCATTTTTAGAACACTCTCTGTGTTTCTATGTAGAACTCTTAGGCTATTTGTGAATATTGTGTGTAATTGTGTGCATGTGATAGTTCTCTGTGCATTATCAGGTTATAGATACAAACAAAATTGACAAATGGCAATAACAATAATTTGATGAATTTTTTTCTCTCCTGCTACTGCTGAAACTCCAAGGCTTCTCAATTATTTCTCTTCATGTTATCTAGCAATATCGTCAGAAGTTTCTCATGTGGCCGACAACATGTCTAGAGAAATCCTCTGTTCATATACTGCTGGGTATATTGTTTATTAGGTTTTTCTTCACCTACTCAGCTTGCTATTATTCATTATTATAGCTCAATTAGTTCCAGTTATTCATATAAAGCTTCTTTGCAGGCCTTGGCTGCATGCTCTTGTCAATGCTTCCATTTTCCATTCAACTTTTCATGGGCATGGCTTCTGTTTTGACTGAGTATTGAATTGCTTCTAAGTCATTCTGTCTTTGATATAAAAGTGAGATGAGTGGCTTTCTCACGTTGCATCACACATTTCATCTGGCACCAAAGAAGTGTTATCTTTTTTTTTTCCAGTCTCACAGAGTCTCTTCCAAAAAGCAGGTTTTTCTAATTTCCTCTGTTGTCACCATAATCTGGTCTTGGATGTCAGTAGCTTGTTAATTTCTCCATTAATTTTGCCCAGCTGTACACGGATATGCATATCTTTGCCTTCACTAAAACACCCAATGCATTTCTCATGCAAGTGGAATTGGGTTATTCATATACATGCTAATATATCAGGAAATGTCTGCATTCCAGTGGTGGGCCCAGATTATGCCTACCTGGATATCTACCAGATTCTGCCATGTAAGTATATACAATCCTAGGAAAAACAAACAAAAACACTCATCAAAATTTTTTGAAAGAACCTATTGCAAGATTCTTCCTATCATTGCAATATTTTTACAATTTGAGATTTGTCTTTTAGTTTACCTCAAATGATTTTTGCTTCATACTTACTTTAACTTTATAAGAATTAAAATTTGATATGTGTTCATAACTTTCTAAAATTGTATTTTATTGCAATGCACTCATATTGAGGTTTATTAAATACTTATTTTTGATTGCTTTTTTGTATTTATCTCTCTTCTCCATATGCCCATCTGTCCTATTATTTGCTGTCTGTTGTAAGTTGGAAATACAGCTTATTATTCTTTCTATACATTAAAACTGAGATGGCGAATTCTTCTAAAATACTGTGACAGAAATTAGCAACTCGGAAGTAGGTTTCAAAGATTTTCCTCAATAAACTTGAAGCTTCTTGAGCAAAACACAGGTTAAATATAAATTTACATGAATAGTTAACGGATGCCAAATGTGATAATTTCTGTTACTACTATTTTAAATCCTTAATATTTACTGAATGCTTCCTGTGAAGATCTATTATATCTTTTATTAATCAGACGTAAAGGCTAGAAGAAGGAGGCAAGTATGTCATACAGTTTTCCAACTTGAGAAAGTGGCTATATGCTCTAGCACAATTAGGGAATTCTATAGGATGAACTGGTGTAGGGAGAAAAAATTGTGAGTTCAATTTTGGACAGATTGTTTAATATGTTTGTAAGACTTCTAAGAAGAGGTGTCCTGGAGAAGTGTCTTGGTGATCTTATTAGCAAGAGCAGTGGTACTGGAATGACAAGTCAGAAGTCCGATCAAATTGAATTGAGCAGTGAGTTGAAAATAAGGAATAGGGGCAGGAAGTATGTACAAAGGTTCATCAAAAATTCTAGTGTGAACTAAATGAAAGCTAGAGTATGAACTGGATAAGAACAGAGAGTCAAAGAAGTGTCTTTTTTTGTGTGTTGAGAAAGGATTTAACATATAACAGCAGTGAAACGAAGAACACTTGTGTAAAAGGACACGTGTACCCAGAGCCTCTGAGGGAATACATAAATCTGGCAGCTGAGAGGAAGAAGAGGCGATAAAGGCAGCATCAAAGAAACTGGCAGTAGATAAGAGTCATTTCATCCACTGAAACAGCGAAGGAAGAGGCCCAGATAAATACACGTTCGTTAATTTGATAGTGCAAAATTGAAGGCATTTTAACAAGATGAGTTACTCTCTTTAATGTGGCTCTGAGGTTACCTGCTAAGGAGTGTGAAGAAAAGTCAAAAAGGTTAAAAATAGTGATTGAGAAGAATTAGAGAGTAAATTCACAAGAGAAGTGGAAATATTGCTGATCAAACCCAATAAGGTAGTATGCCTAGTGAGTAGACATTTACGCTGGTGCTACTCTTCTAGGCCATGTGATTACTTCTGGCATGACAACTAGTCAGGAGAAAGACACTTAATTTCAATCAAAGTTGAAATTCTTAAGGCAGGTGAAATGAAATAGCTGGGGGTTTAAAACCTTGTCAACAGAATATAAAACATGATGTTAAGGGGTGTGGGTGGCAGATGGGAGAGCTTAGCCTGGACCCCTAAATGGTTTTTAACATTTATTTTTTTTAATACACAGATTATAGTTTATAAAAAAACATTTTAAAAAAGACTTGGCAAATTGAAATAATTAAAAAACACAGGAGAATTGCAAAGATAATCTTGTTAGGGTTACCTACAGATGAACACATTTAGCCAAGATGTCCAGACTCCTCGTAGAAGAAACTGAAAGAGTGTTTCCCTTTTCTTCAAGAAGGCTTGAGAATAGTTAATTTTGGTGTGACTACTGTTCATCTTTTATAAAAAGTCTAACCTTTCTATTGAGAGAATCTTAGAGAGCAGTGAAAACAGTGCTTTAATTACACTATCTCTTCTTTGCATCTTTTATCTTATGTTTGAATATATTCTGTGATAATCATCTGTAGGGTAAAAAATATTTAGAATCTTCCCTTGCCATGCTTCTTTTAAATATATATAATTAAACATATAAATATATATATATATGTATAGTAGAACAATATATATATTAAATATATATATAGTGGAACAATAATTTATCTCCACATTATAACAGAAGATTCTGACTTTAATGCTTATCATATTTATATCAATCACCATAAATATAATGTTGGCATTATTAACAAAGTACCAATAAAATAATTCATATCGTGAAGTGTGTGTTTGTATAGGGGTGAGATTACTTATGTAAATTTGCACAGTTGACAGGAGTGGGTGTCCTTAGCTTAGCAATGTGCAATTCCAATAGCAAACTAAGTATGCTAGTTGTGGGTTAAATGGGTGAAGACACCCAAAATGTAAATGTTGATAGAGCAATAGTGGTTGATTGACATGCGAATAAAGAAATGACTAAATACTTTAAACTTTCAAGCCCTGCAAGAATGTTACACACTGTGATTTTTTTCTGACCCTGGCACTGTAGGAAGAAATGTTACTCCTGCTTGTCATATGTAGTGTGAATAGCTGTGAAGCGAAGCATCCTTCTTGGTTAAGTGCTGTCCAATTACTGCCAGTAATTCCCACTGCTCGCCAGAAAGTGTTGCCTTAATCATGTTCATTTTAACAATGCTAAAAATACATTTCTTATGCTATAAAAATGCAGACATTTTTTCTATCAGTAATTTTGGATAATAATGTTTATTGCAAATGTGAGATAAGGACAGAAAATTTGCTGAGATCCAAGAAGATTGTATAAAAAAAATTGCCTGCCTAATACCCCACATAAATAAATATAGAACAAGTTGCAGAACAGTGACAAAAATTAAGTTTTAGTTGAATTAGGACATTTTATTTTATAGTGTTTCAAAAAATAAATAATTAACAACATCATTATTACTGGAGAGGGCAATGTCTTATTAAAAAACAAACAACAAATATATTTTTGGCTGATGCCTTTAGGGGCAAAAATCAAATTCCCATATTCTAGTAAACAAGAAAATAATTCAAGGTAAAGCAAAATATGGTGCAAGTGAAAACCAAAACAAGAATATATTGTGAGATGAGAACTTTGTAAGGTTTTATGAGATATAAAACAGATTGAATAAAACAACTGAAACATCACACCCATCTGGTTCACTGTCTAGAAAAAAAAAAAAAACTGTATAAAGAAGAAGAAAAAAAAAAAACAGTAGAGAAAATGTCACCAAATGTCAAAACTAGAACTCCTACAAAATAAAGCAGAACATTTTCCTAGAGATAAAGACTGCTGCACAAACCTACCAGGACTCTATAAATCAAATTCACAAAAAAAGGGAGACCTCAATAGGCTAGAATGTCAACATTAATAAAAAGAGTCAAATAGAACTACCACATTAGAGTAGTAATGAAAAAAGGAAGAGAAGTGAAACTATTATTTCCAGTTGTCAGCCTTTGCAGCAATATGTTTGTGTGAGTTCTAGAAGGTGATGGTGCTGGAGAATAGTATAAGGAGGAAAAAGGGAGATACTAGGAAAATAAGTGGGTGCATCAAGAAGAACAGAAAAGGAATCATTGATCTGCAGGCGTTGCGATTGTGTTTTTAGCATGAGCATAATGTTAACGACTACTAGAGATTGAGCCTGTTGATATGCTAGCAACTCTGCTTCCTGCTTATAAGCTTATTTTATCTTACTCTCACATAACTATTGTAGGAACATATTGTTACTTTCTTTTAGAGATGAGAATAGTGGATCAAAAGGCATGAATTAATTGATCAGCCTCACACGGTGACTGAGTACATGGAGTATGATTTAAGCCAACACACATTATTTTCAAATATTATGTGTTTATTCATTCTCTTGTATTATACCTATTCTTCTTTCCATATTAAATGCTTAGCAGATAAATCTACATTGCAATTGTGAAAATATGAGTGTGATACTGGGGTTCTTATCAGATAATTAACTTTATAAGGTTAAACGTTACCAGTTGTACAATGTTACCGTAATAGGAACCTATTTGGGTCCCTGAAGAATAACTGACAATTTAGTCATAAATAATTTGACCTCTGGGTGAGGCTGTATAATATTAGCCAGTGAAACTTTAGAAAATATTTACCAAACATTAGAGCTTTGTTTCAGCTCAGCTGCTGCTAAGCTATTATCCTGACAATAATTAGTGAAAGGTTCAATAGCTTAAGGCTGCTTCATAATGAAACCATGTCATCTGCACAGAGAGGGATGATTATCTTCTAATTTGTGGAGTTAGAAAGGACTGCATCCAAATTATCTAAATCAGTAGCTAAGTTATCCAACTTATTTTCTGCCTCACAGGGATCATATTTATAACAGAGCCTCATGGGTGACATCACTCATTACATAAAATAATTCTAAAATAATAGAGAAGTAGAAGGGCATATCTCCCTAAGGTAATAGTTCTCAGTTCAAGCTGCTCATCATAGTTGCTTGCAAAATTAATAAAAATACAGTGTCAGATTTATATCCATACAATTTTGATTCTACAAAGCTGAGAAGGATCTGGGCATGTCTACGTTTGCAAAACTACTTGATTTTGAGGCATAGAGAGGATGGAAAACCATCATTCCTGGGGGATATAGAATCTTTTGTGTGTTAAGATTTGAAGAAGCTGTTGAATTAAACACCAAATGGCCAACAACAACAAAACACCAAAAAGAATACTAATATACTACCTGAACTGTGTTTTTAGAATGGAATCAGTTAAAATGCTGGTTGATGAGGAAACTTACAGACTGGATTTGAGATTTGTGCATGAGTGTGCACATTTTTACCTGCATGTTTTTGAAATAGCAGAAAAATGTAAAATATAAATAATTCCACAAGAGTCTTGAAATACCAATTTGAAATCCTGCTAAGCAAAAGAGAAGACCTTTGCATGAATTTCCCCAAAAAAATTCTGGTGAGCGGCAGGAAGGACAGCAATCTCAGCAATTAGGAAACGAAGATGGTGTTTCACAAAAGAATTTAGTGAGTGATACGTATGGAACGGTTGCACCAGGCCTTCTCAGAAAGAAGATGATTGCAGCTTATGTTCCCTCACTAACGCCAAGACTATTTTTACACTGTGAAAGCCCATAACTATTCTAATGAAGTGGAACATCTGTAATGGTTGTGGTTTGCCATGCAAGTGTTTGAGAGGCAACGCCTGGAAAATGCCCAGATATCTTCCTGTTCATACAAAGAACAAAGGAGCCTGAATAGCCAAACTGCAAGCTGTTCACATTCACAGCTTCTCAGGCCAAAAATCTGGATGTCAGATTTGATCTATCATGTTTTTTACCCCCATACTCAACTTATCAGACATTTGTGTTAGCGCTAAATGTGAATTTCATATCACATTTATATACTTCTTTCAACGTCCACAGCTACATTCTATTCTCTACCCAGATCATCTTCATTTGCCTTACTGTAGTAGCTTCCTAGCTGGCCTCACCATTTGCATTCTATTATCATCCTAATCGAATGTCCACACAGCTCCTATGATGACATTTTCAAAACATAAATCAGGCCATACTCTTCAGTAGCTTAAACCCCTGCCATAGTTCCTGAATCTTAAAATAAAACCAAACTCCTTGCAGTGGCCTGAGATACTGCCTTTCAGTTCCTCCCGTTTCTCTTAGCTCCTGTCCTCCCTTGTGGGAGAGCATTCTTGATTTTTGTCCTCTTTTATTGTTCCTAGATATATGGCTCAGGATGGGACACACCCCCTTTTATTATAAATGTGATTAGATGTGAATTGGCATTAAACTATCTCTACTGGTAAGTAAATATAATAATGTACGTAGGACTGTTTATATACTATATTGCTTGAGAGAAAAGGGTTATCTTTTTAAAAAATTATTGATAAATATTGCAAGGTCTTGGACCACAGAAAGTTATTTCACAGAATAAAACACTTTATTTTTGTTTTTTGTTTTTCTAGTCTCCATGTTTTGTTGATTATGGTCCCCAGGGGAAAAGCAATATTGAAAGAAAAACAGTTTTCTCTACTTGTTCTAAAATACCTATCACTGAAATAAAGGTTCGCAAAGGAAAAAGAAAACAAAATATGATGCCTTATTAGAAATGTAAAGTACTAACTCAAGAAATCTCACACACATTTCCCAATGAATAATAGTTATATGGTATTATAAATTATCTTGAACAAATACGTTTTTCTAATATTTAAATATTTATAGAGAAATCCATATTTGCTGTGAATTTTGTTTTGGCAAAACAATATAATTATTTGTATTCAAGTCTTCCAAATTTTAAAATTTAGGTGATAATTACTCAATAGATGGACATTATAGTTCTAGACATACCTGAACAACTGTCATATACATCAGCTATATATATATATATATATATATATATATACACACACACACACACACACACACACACACATATTCTGAGGCATACCAAGGGCATCCTAGAAATTGTGTTCAAGACTGAAGGAAATAAATGATTATTTTGAATATTTGATATACTAGGTAGATAAGAAGTTGACACATACAAAGTAAAATAAATTGTGTAATATGACTTTCTTTACCAAATTTACTTTGGTTGAAATCTGAATAAAGAAAGGCATAACACATTAAATAAAGGGAGGCTTCCTTAAAAGTAGCCAATGAGCTATATGAAAATAAAGTTAAAGACTGAAAAAGGTCAAATAATCAACCTAATTTTATTGTTTTTATTCAAGTTGTTATATTGAAAAAAGATATCTCAAATATTTGGAACAGTATTTGAAAACGATCTTTATTTCCAGAAAAGTGGCACACTTGCTTGTGGGACTTGGCCATTTTATTACTCTATAGTAACTTAATTGTTAACATTCCTGAAATTCAATATATCTAACCAGTCTGATTTAAATGTTAGAATAGAAAATCACTTTTTCCCTTTGGATGTGGTAATTGTAGAATATTTAGTAAGTATATCAGTTAAGAAGAAAGGCTAATTAATAAATCAAGCAAAAATTGATTCTTATATTCATTGAATGTAGTTTGGTTATACCGAAGAACAATGATAGCTGATATTTTAACCAAAGTGTAGCTGATTTGGGAAGCTTTCAAGAGTGGGTCAAAATTACTATTTTGTGAAGAATTAGGCAGGTTAAAAAGTGTGTAAAAAGACACATATATATGATGTCTATGTGTGTGTATATATATTTGTGTGTGTGTAGGTGTGTGTGTGTGTATATATTTTATTTATTCTATTATACACACACACACACACACACACCTACACACATACCAAATAGAAACTACAGGTTTTAACCATTACAGAATAGTCTGTAACAAACTCAGCACTCACTGAAAATAGCTGTCCAAACTGAACTAAATGCATCAAATCTCTATTTAAAGGAACCGGATGGGATAGGGGGAATGCAGCCAGAATTGGAAAGAATAAAATTCCTGAGAAAAGGAAGGCACTAGGAGAAGAGCTACGTATTCACCATGCTTTGTTTTCCCTGAGGACATTTGCCAGTTCACAGAGGTATAGCGAATAGAATCTTAGGATTAGAAAAGGAGTGATACTAAATTAAAGATACAGGAGTTCATCTTTGGAGTGCCAAAGCTTATGAGATTGGAGAAGCAAAATCTCAGAGATAAAGAAATGCGATGGAACTGAGCTCAGTATATTACCCTTGAAGTGCCATAGGGGAGAAAGAATCATAAACGGAAGGATTTGTTTTCTTGAAAGTAATTTTGAGCCTCTGTTTCAAGAAGGAGAGATAGCACCTGACATAATTCAGTGAGGTGAGGTGTTTGATGCAGCTTGAGCGATGTTAGGAAACACTACATGTAGCATAGATTAGGGGTAGATTGAGTTTACTGCATCTGTGCACGAGACAACAACATTCTGGTAACATAAGAGCTAAGCACCTTTGGCGTGCATATTGAACTTTGAACAATGAACAATTTCTGCATGTCAGAGGTAAGCTTTCTTCAAACAGCTGCAATAAAAGTAGACATCACAACATGGAACCTGAGCGGTAGATGACAAGAAGCAGCACAAAATTTCCGTGCTACCAGATCTCCAACTATAAGCTTGTATATATTTGAAGATCCACAGTTAATACTGGGGAAGGTACTTTGAAAGAAGATACTTTGTGTGCTATGTATTTATGTATAGATGTATACAAATAGCTAGGCTGGAATTCATCCTATTTTCATTTGTTATTAAATAAATTTATTATTTTATTTCTTATTAAATGAATTTATTATTATATTTATTATTAAAAGTTACTGATTTCAATTGTTTATATAATAATCAGAAACAGCCTGACCAAATTACAAACATAAACACTTAAAAATCTCAGATTTCTTCAGAAGTAAAAATAAAATTCAATAAAATAAATAGTCAAACAAATGCAGGCAATACCTATTACTATTGTTCTCACTCAAATCTCCACTAACGTTAACCAAGCTGACATGTGGTTGTGATTAAAACCAATAATGGGCATCTATAAAAAAAAAGGAGCATAAGAAAAAACTGACCTGATTTGATTCCTCGTGGGCAACTACAACACAAAATTAAAACATAAATAGGTCTAGAAATAATGACAACAAAAATTACTTCTAATCATCAAATTGTAGAGAAATTCAGATGCCTAAAATTGTAGAAAACATTGGATGTGCATACATTGTCCCAGTGAAAATGGCCTTAGTTTCATCTCCAGATTCTTTGATTGATCCTTGCCACCAAAAGACTAAGAATAATTGGTAAAAATGAAATAACCCTGAACTGGGATTCAGGAAACAAATGTTATGATTTGAGTAAATCAATTAACCTATATGGTCCCTTGCTTTCAAGTAAGGAAAAATGAAGTCGAATTAAATGACATTATGGACATTTTCATTTTGGATGGTCTGATTTTCTTTTTGTTGTTTAAGGATGATTGGTTATTCTTTGCAATATTTTCATGCAGAATAGGAAAATGACAAAGTCCTTGTCCTACTAAGCAGCACATACTTCTTTGTAGCTTCACTAATTTCTGAAAGAAGAATGGCTTAATAGCTAACCTTGTGAAATGAAGATTTAGCATGACTTCTGGTGTTTAGTTATTCTTTTTCAGTAATCTAATTTTTTTCCTGCGTTTGTGACCTTCCAGGTAATATCTTGGTTATGTTGTAAAAATACTGGCTCTTTCAAAGCTTTTGGGTACCACTGCACTATTCTAAAGGACTATTAAATAGAGTAACTTTTTATTAGCTGGCATTGTTGAGAATTAGCTTGATCCACATGAGTGAAATTAGTTCTGAGTACATACACTTTAAGTTTTATGGTATGAGCTTAGGCAATCGAGCTCTGATTCCCTGGTTTAGGGTTATCGTCTGGATAATGAAGTTTGGTTTAAAATTTTCTAAGCTAGTATCATTGGAAAATTTTACTTGCCTTAAAAGAACATAGCATAATTTCAAAAGTGACTCTGAGTAAAGAAGAATAGACATAATGCCATTTAATACAAAAAAGAGCTTCATGATTGTGAGAGGATTTGCCTATCAGAGACCTAGATGCTCATTATTATTGTATTAGTCCAGCAGAAATCCCATGTATAAGAATCCAGATATGGGAAATTAGTTTCTAAGATTTTTTTTTCCCTTTAAAATTGTATAAAAGAATACTTTGGTTTAGGTCTAGAAAGTAATGTGGGAATTACGCTTGAATAGCTGGTAGTAGGTAGCATAACTTTACAATCTGTTCGTTCTAAACTTCACATGTAATTGCAGCAGTGGGAGTTGGGAGTTGGGAGTTGGATCACAGGTTTAAGGTATAATGAAATTACCATGGAGAGCGGCCGTCTAACCAACAGAAGTCCAGCTAGAAGTGAGAGTTACACTGCTGCCATTGTAAAAGCATGTAAATAATGGCTCTGAAAATCATAGAGAATTTCACCAAAAATGTTATACGGATACAGATCCCTTAATGTGAAGGGATGGCAGAAAGTAGAACTTGTAGTAGTATCACCTGCTGAAACAAATTCATTCATTTTTTCATACGTATATAAATTCTAGCCTATTTTTAAATCTACAGAACTATAATCTATCTAGAAAATCTATCTGAGATAGAGTAATTTTTAAAATGAGCTGCTAATCTCATTATGTTAGAAAGATATATAATAGAAAACCAACATTAAAAAATTGCATTTATAGAAAATTATCACTGATATTTTTAAGAAACAAAAACTACATCTGTACTAAATGAATCTATAGTAGATACTTTTTTTACTTTACTAACATTTTATGAGAATCTTTCCAAAATATCACATATTCAAATTGTACTTCAAAACTGTTATAAAAATATGTAAGTGCATTTTGAATGTGTAGGAATTCTTGTATTTTCAGACATAACTCTATCTGATGTATGATTTTTGTATAAAACTTTTAACCTTTACTGAGAAATGAGATTTCTTAGAAGTTTTTAAATCCCCATGTTTCCTTCTATACTAATACATTTTTCAGTAGATAAAATTTACAATAGAAATAGAATATAAGTTGACTATAATAGTTCAAGGAGGAGTTAGTTAGGTTATTATAGATTGGTGTTTTTAGTGAAGAAAAGAGTGAAGCTCACCTTAAGGCAAGAAGTTCATTAGAACCGAGCTCTATGTTCTGAGATAGGGAAGCTGAATACCAATGAGTGGGAAGTGGCCTGGCATATGCAGGAGGAATGGGGACTTAGGGTGGACAAAACAAGGATTTACATGGAAAGGATTAGTGGCAAAAGGTGAACAGATTCTGTCAGTGAACAGAGAAATAAAATTATTTAGACTTAATGTAGAAGAAAACAGGGAGTCATTGCGTCTACTTTTTAATGCTGGATGGGGACATAATGTTGCTATTACTTCAGGAAAATTAATCTTGGACTAATATTTATACTATCTCTGAGAAAGAAAAAAAATCGCCAGATAATACTGAAAAAAAAATTTTTTAAATTCTGCTGTAAAAGTACAAGCACTTGGTCTCCATACAGATGAAATGAAAGAGTGGCAAATGTGAGTCTTCATACCTGGCCAGAGGCAATGGGGAAGTGCATTGTTGAGAATCTGAAAATAAGCTGAGTGAAAACGTGTCTGCTTCTAAACAATGTCACTGATAAAAGATTCTTCGTTGTTATTGAGACAAAGTCTTGTTCTGTTGCCCAGGCTGGAGTGCAGTAGTGTGATCTTGGCTCATTGCAATCTCCGTCTCCTGGGTTCAAGCATTTCTCCTACTCAACCTCCTGAGTAGCTGGGATTACAGGTGCGTGCCACAACACCCAGCTAATTTTTGTATTTTTAGTAGAGACAGGGTTTCACCATGTTAGTCAGGCTGGTCTTGAACTCCAAATCTCATGATCCGCCAGCCTCGACCTCCCAAAGTGTTGGGATTACAGGCATGAGCACCTGGCCAATACAATATTCTTTCCTTTGAAACTAAAATCTTACTTTTGGTCTAAGTACTAATCAATTGCTGTTGTTACTGATGAGCTTTGCTCATATATATGCAATATTTATATTAGCATATTTTATATACTTTTTCTTAATAAGCATTGTGTCTGAAAGGATGTTAATTCAAAGAACTCCAGTTATCAATCATCTTCCAGTACATGGGGCCTCAGCGATACCAGTTTATTTCATGAGACAATTCATAAGAATTTGGACGCCTTTGATCTGCTTGAAGTAAGTTTGTATTGCAAATCCTTGAGTTATTAGGTATTCCTGCACTGAAAAGCAACAAGTTTAAAATAAGCAAAGGGGGTAGAGTAATTTTACAGATGATGAAGTTTGATTTGAATTATTTCATTTTTATGATATTTGCTTAAATTTTATTATTAATTTGTATATTTAAAGAAATGATTATGAGATTCAGTAAAACAAAATTTTCATGTTCTCTTCTGACCATTGGTTCTCTTTTTTTTTTTTTTTTTTGAGACAGAGTTTTGCTCTTGTCACACAGACTTGAGAACAATGGCACGATCTCACCTTACTTCAACCTCTGCCTCCTTGGCTCAAGCAGCTATCCTGCCTCAGCCCTTTGAGTGGTTGGCATTATAGGTATGCACCACCATGCCTGGCTAATTTTTGTATTTTTATGTGACATGGCATTTCACTATGTTGGTCAGGCTAGTCTCGAACCCTGGACCTCACGATCCACCTGCCTTGGCCTCCCAAAGTGCTGGGATTACAGGCATGAGCCACCATACCCAACTTGCTGCCACAGGCTTGACTTTTTCCTCAGAAAATGGGTTTTTCTTTTCTACTGTGTTGTCAGGCTGCCAATTTTCTGAACTTTTATGCTCTGCTGCCCTTTTAAACATAACTTCCCATTCCAAACCATATCTTTGGGAATATACAAAGTTGAATGCTTTTAACAGCACCCAATAACCTCTTGAAAACTTTGTTGCTTAGAAATTTCTTTCACCAGAAACCCTAAATCATCTCTCTCAAGTTCAAAGTTCCACAGAACTCTAGGGCAGGAGCAAAATGCTACCAGTCTCTTTGCTAAAATATAGCAAGAGTCATCTTTGCTCCAGTTCCCAACAAGTTTCTCATTTCCATCTGAGATGAGCAGAATTTGGTCAAAGCCATTCAACAAGTCTCTAGGAAGTTTCGAACTTTTTCACACCTTCCTGCCTTCTTCTGAGCACTGCAAAGTGTTCCAAACTCTGCTATTCGTCAGTTTCAAGTCACTTCCATATTTTCAGGTATCTTTACAGTAGCACCCCACTGCACTGGTACCAGTTTACTGTATTAGTCTGTTCTTATGCTGCTAATAAAGACATACCTGACACTAGGTAATTTATAAAAAAAAGAGAGATTTACTTGATTTACAGTTTCACAAGGCTGGAGAGACCTCACAGTCATGGTGGAAGGCAAATGAGAAGCAAAGTAATGTCTTACATGGCACTAGGCAAGAGACAGCATATGCAGGGGAGCTCTGCTTTATTTAAAGAAATCAGATCTTGTTCACTATCATGAGAACAGCACAGGAAAATACCCACCTTCATGATTCAATTACCTCCCAATGAATCCCTCCCACAACACATGGGAATTATTATAATTTAAAGTGGGACACAAAGCCAAACCATATCATAGTGTTGGCTGCTTAAAGTAATACTTTGAGCTAGAGTTTCGCATATACATACATATGAACTTTCACAGGTATGAATCTGTGTGTGTGTGTGTGTGTGTGTGTGTGTGTACACACACATATATAAATAGCACTTATTGTTGATAAAATGTTTATTTTTCTTTAAATTTTGTGAATTCTTGGTGTATAACTCAGAACATGCTACATAGCAGACACCCAAAAGCACCGGAAGACTGAGCACATGTGCATATGTTCCTCAGTTCAGACCTGAGAACAGATGGGCTGTTAGGGCCTGAGATGGGTATTTTGAAATCAAATTGCTCCTTTCTCCTGATGGTTGACCAAGAGTACCTGAACTCTGGCTGATGAAACTTTAGAGAGGCTTCTTTTCTCTAAGTTCTCAACATGCCTTCCCTTAGATCATTTACTTTAGAAAACTTTTTATTGAAAATTATTTATCTGCCCCTTTTGAAATATTAATCTTTTGAGAAAGACTTGTCAGTTTTTCACCCCAAAACTTTCTTTTTCGAGGACTTGGAAGTCATTCCTTTGAAAGGTAAGCATTAAGGAAGATAGCATCCCTATCTCCCAGTCTTATGATAGGGTAGAAGTCTAATTTAAGTGGCTTTCTTTAAAGAAGTTATAAAACTACCACCTGTCATGAAGATAAGAGGAAGTTTACTTTTCTTTGGATAAGGCTAATTAGCAAGACAGATGGCCTCTGATCCTCCCAACCCCAGCTCTTAAAATCTCTGTGGCTATATCTTTTAAAGGAACTTACTTCAGACTGTATTGTTTCTTCTTCCTTATTGCAATAGCCTTGAATAAAGCTTTCCTTACCCTTTTAATTTTGCCCACCTTAATTTGTACTTTTGACAGTCTTCACATATATTCTTGCTTTTTTCTTTTCTGCTGTCGCCTACGTTTTATCCATGGTTGGTCTCCTCCTGGTACTCATCTTCAGCTTAGATTTTACTTCCTGAAGGGTATTCTCTGACTATCTCACTAAAGAAGAGTTTCCCAATTAGTACCTGTCTCATTAGCTGTTTATATAAAGACATACTGCTAGTTTGTTATGCACTTAAGCTGTATGTGTGTATGTGTGTGTGTGACATATGTGTGTGTGCGTGCATGTGTATGTGTGAGAGAAAGCGTGTGTTTGTGTATACAGCACTGACAGTATTTAAGAACACATAGCCCAAACAGCACATCTTTGAATGTTGATGTTTGATAACTTGGTTCACTTAGACTATCTCTGGTATGTGAGGTCTTTGATAAAATATATCATAAGATAAAATTTATAAAAGGAAAACTCATGATCATTGGTATTTTTCAGAAAAAAAGGTCTTTTCTAGCTATATACTATTGCTCTGTAGTGGATATCTCACTTTAGAGCATGGCTTGATATTGATGAATGATTGAAAAAATTTCTGAGGAGTGTATAACATAGAACAGCCTCTCATTAAATCCTCTCACACTTATTTTCAGTATTTACTTACATCATATGCACATTGACTCTACAGATATTCTTCTATAACAACACCTATAACAACAAAAGACTCAGATTGAGCTACATAAACTTTAATCGATATATAATGGTAGCTAGAATCAGGCCAAAGATTTTCCTGAGTTTCAGACAGGACTATCACGCAAATGTGGCTTCATTACCGGGCAAACCTCTTGCCTTCTCTGCAGCTTTTCTATTCTGTCAGTAGCTCAAGTGAAAAACAAAACATGTCTCTTTTCAATTTTCCTTTCAGTCAGTTCTGTCAAACTGAGAAGAGAAGGGGGAGGAAAAACAAGAAAAAAATACAGCATCATTTGATAGGTCTCCTTAGAATGAACATGGCACCTGTCTAATTATAAGATGTTGAAAAGTAAGAAAATCTTTAAACAGATATCTGCCCCCTCTGCCCTTGTCAGCCATCTTCAGTCTTTTCTCTTGTGCTAAGAATAAAGTAAAAGCTCATGAATGTGACCTTAATGGATTTGGAATTTGTAAGATTAAGGCATAAACACAGTTATTTTAAATTGTTGCATGATTTAAAGCATATAGGATCTTATATGAATATAAATAAACAGAATGTAGTTAGCGATTTACATTTTCAAATAAAGAACAATTTTTTTGTATATCATTATTGTTTTTGGTCAATAATATTGTCATTTTAGGTTAAAAGAGAAACAAGTATTTAAACAAGTGCCTATTAAACCAATGGCTCTTTGAAAAAATATATATTTCTATTAATAAATATATATTTTATCTTATTTTTAGTCTTTTTATACATTTAATTACATTTTCATGTAACATAGCTTAATGGATTATTTTCCACTAATAAATATATTTATGTTGTATAAATTATATATTCAAATGTTTAAGGTTTTTCTATGTGTAATTTTCTTTACAAATTATTTTCTTCATCATATTTTGTGCCTGCACTAACTCTTAAAATAGGTAGCATAAAGCAAATAAATGAATCAACAAATGGTTTTTAAAAAGTGAGTAAAAAATTGCAGTCAAATTCATTTCTCTAATCCTTAAATATTGAGAACAAAATATTATTATTACCAGTGTTATCTGAGTTTCTCTAATATCAAGTCCATTTAGCAACAAAGAAATTCACATTTATTACAAGGAGTTTCTGTTTTCAACTTAAAGAAATAAAAAAATACAGGCAGTTCTTTGCAGCTTAAGAAGATAATTGGAGGGCACAACTTAGAAAAGATAAAATCAGAACTCTTAAGAAATTTACAGTGAAATTACAAGTATTAATCAAAAGCCCAGGATATCTTATCATTTGTTTGAATGATACACCTAAGATACAAATAACTAGGTCTGTTAGACAGACAAACAGAATATTAGGTTATTCTGCTTCGACAACAGGAATTTTATTACCTCATGCCATATAACTACAGTATGTAAATGTGCTTCTTCACTACAGAACAGTACTTATTTCTAATCGTATTGCAAACTTGTCTTAATGTCCATCTGGTCTGATCTTGTTTCTTCCATTTTCATTTGTTCACACCAAAAACTTTGATCTCACAAGTCTACTTCTTCATTTACTTCTCTACTTTTAATTTTTTTCAAAAATTTTTTCTCTTCATTGATGTCTTTTTAGTCAAACTAGTGTAATCTCTTACAAAGACTTCTCCAAATCCTCCTACCTTGCATCTCTATACCTAATTTTTTCCATTCTACTTCCATAAATAAATTAGAATGTTTATATATGTAGTAATTTAAATATGTAAAACATATACACAAGCATATACACAAACTCTGTACTTTATGCTCTGCAATTTATATATTACTATTAATATTTCATTTCAGTAGTTTTTGGGGTACACGTTGTGTTTGGTTGCATGCACGAGCTCTTTAGTGATAACATCTGAGATTCTAGTGCAGCTGTCAGCTGAGCAGTGTACACTATACCCAATAAGCAGTCCTTTATCCTTCACCCTCATCCGCATACGTAATCTTTTAGGAGGTGAGTAATAAAAGATAATTTTTGGGTGACAGGCGCACTCAACCTGCCCAACTCAGTACCCAAAGTCCATTATCTCACTCTTACATCTTTGCATCCTCATAGTTTAGCTTCCACGTATAAGTGAGAACATGATATTTGGTTTTCCATTCCTGAGTTACTTCACTGAGAATAAAAGCCTTCAGCTCTATCCAAATTGTTGCAAAAGACATTATTTTATTTCTTTTTATGGCTCATTATGTACCACATTTTCTTCATCCACTCGTTCGTAGATGGGCACTTAGATTGGTTCCATATCTTTGCAGTTACAAATTGTGATGTTATAAAAATGTGAGTGCACTTGTCTTTTTTCATATGAGTTCTTTCCTTTTGGGTAGATATGCAGGAGTGAGATTGCTGGATCAAATGATAGTTCTATTTTCAGTTCTTTAAGAAATCACCATGCTGTTTTACAGAGTGGTTATATTGCTTTACATTCCCACCAGTAGTATAAAAGTGTTCCCTTTTCACTACTTTCATGCCAACATCTATGGTTTTTGATTATTAAATTACGACCATTCTTGCAGGAGTAAGTTGGTATCTCATTGTGGTTTTAATTTGCGTTTCCCTGATGATTAGTGATGTAGAGGATTTTTTTCATATGTTTCATATGCTTTCCATTTGTTCATATGACTGATTGTATATCTTATTTTGAGAAATATCTATACATGTCTTTTGTCCACATTTTGATGGGATTATTTCTTCTTTTCTTGCTGATATCTTTGAGTTCCTTGTTGATTCCTGAAACTAGTCCTTAGTCAGATGTATACGTGTAAATATTTTCTCAATCTGTGGGTTGTCTGTTAACTCTACTGATTATTTCTTTTGCTGTGCAGAAGCTTCTCAGTTTAAGCATTCTTTGTTTATTTTTGTTTTCATTGCATTTGCTTTTGGAGTCTTAGTCATGAATTTGTTGCCGAAGTCAATGCCCAGAATAGTTTTTTCCAATATTGCCCTCTATAATTTATATGGTTTCTTGTCTTAAAGTCTTCAATCCATCTTGAGTTGATTTTTGTATAAGGTGAGAGATTTTATGAGATGAGGGATATTATTCCAGTTTCCTTTTGTACATGTGGCTTGCCAGTTTTCTCAGCACCATTAACTGAGTAGGGTGTCCGTTTCCCAATTTATGTTTTTGTATGTTTTGTCAAAGATCAGTGGGTGTAAGTATTTGGCTTTATTTCTGGGCTCTCTGTTCTGTTCCATTAGTCTATGTGCCTATTTTTATACCAGTACTATTCTGTTTTAGTAACTATACAGCATGGTACTGGTATAAAAATAGGCACATAGACCAATGGAACAGAATAGAGAGCCTTGCGGTATAATTAGAAGTTAGGCAATATGATGCCTCCAGATTTGTTTTTTTTTTTTTTTGCTGAGTGTTGCTTTGGCTACTCAGGCTCCTTTTGGTTCCATTTAAATTTTAGAATTGTTTTTTCTAGTTCTTTGAAGAATTATGAATAATGGGAAATGTGTTAAATCTGTTGGTTTCTTTAGGCAGTGTGGTCATTTTCACAATATTGAAAAGATCTTACTGAATTCATTTATCACATTAAAGATGAATCTTTGGGTTTTCTAGGCACAGTCACATCATTGACAAACAGTGACAGTTTGACTTTTTTTCAGTTTAGATACCCTTTATTTCTTTCTCTTTTCTGATTGCTCTGCCTAGGACTTCCAGTACTATGTTGAATAAAAGTGGTAAAAGCTGGCACCCTTGACTTGTTCCAGTTCTCAAGGGAATGATTTTAACTTTTCCCCATGCAATATGATGTTGGTGACAGGTTTCTCATATATGGCTTTTATTAGTTTGAATTAAGCCTCTTTTATGTCTGTTTTGTTGAGGATTTTTAATCATAAAGGGATACTGGATTTTATCAAAAATTTTGTCTGTGTCTGTTGAGATGTTCATATAGTTTTTGAGTTTGTCATTAATTCTGTTTATGTGATATATTTACTGACTTGCATATGTTACACCATTCCTGCATCTCTGCGATGAAACCCACTTAATCATGATGTATTATCTTTTTGATTTGCTAATGGGTTTGGTTTTTTAGAATTTTCTTGAGGATTTTTGCATCTATGTTCATCAGGGATATTAGTCTGTAGCTTTCTATTTTGTTATGCCCTTTTCTGGTTTTGGTATTAGTGTGATTCTGGCTTCACAGAATGATTTAAGGAGGATTTCTTCTTTTTCTGTCTTTTGGAAAAGTTTCAGTAGGATTGGTAACAATTGTTCTTTGAATGTTGGTAGGATTTTCATGTGAATACAGAGCAAATATTTTTAAAAGAAAAATTTAACCTCACTAAGTAGCTTCTTAAAATCTCTGTCATCTCATTATTCTTTGGGAAAGTTGAAAAGTTTTACTATGATCTTTTTTTTTTTTTTCTTTTTCTTTTTTTTTTTTCTTTTTTTTTTTTTTTTTTTTAAGACAAAGTCTCACTCTGTCCCAGGCTGGAGTGCAGTGGCGTGATCGCAGCTCACTGTAACCTCTGCCTCTCAGGTTCAGGCAATTTTCCTGTCTCAGCCTCCCAAGTAGCTGGGACTACAGGCACGTGCCACCACTCCTGGCTAATTTTTTGTATTTTTAGTAGAGATGGGTTTTCTCCTTGTTAGCCAGGATGGTCTCTATCTCCCGACCTCGTGATGCACCCTCCTCGGCCTCCCAAAGTGCTGAGATTACAGGTCTGAGCCACTGCACCTGGCCACATTATTTTCTAACCTCATCACACAATTTCTTTCTATTGGTTTAAGCCTCAAGGCGTTTCATTGGTCCCAACGAACATAGCTTCCATATCTTTCTCTCCCTCCATCTACCTTGTTCCCTCTGTCTCTCCTCCATCTTCTTTATCTTTCTTCCTTCTCTTCTTTTCTTTTCCTTTCTTTTTCTCCCTTTTTTTTCTTTTTCCTTTTTTTTTTATATTTTTTTTTTTTTTGAGCAGCGTCGCACTGTCTCCCAGGCTGGAGTGCAGTGGCACGATCTAGGCTCAATGCAATCTTCATCTCCTAGGTTCCAGCAATTCTTTTGCCTCAGCCTCCTGAATAGCTGCAATTACAGGCATGTGCCACCATACCCAGCTGATTTTTTTATTGTTTAGTAGAGATGGGGTTTTACCATGTTGGCCAGGCTGAACTCCTGACCTCAAGTGATCCACCTGCCTCAGTCTCCCAAACTACTGAGATTATAGACATGAGCCACCACACCTGGCCCATCTCCCTCTCTCTTTCTGTAATATTCTTTGTTCTGTGTCTTTTGATAAAGATTTGGATTGTAGTAGCTATGATGGAATATAATTGAATCTCTTAGCTTTTTCTCTACCATTTTTTACTTCATAATTCCAAAATAAAAAGTCACATTTTCCAAAAAGTTGTAAAAATTTTAACCATTCAAAAATAATAATAATAAGAAGATTTTTTTCAAGGGGTTGACAGAGATCTTTACTAGAATGTATCTCGCAATTAAGCCTTTATCTTTCTCACTGCAGTATCATACTATCCTGTGTATTTGTGAATGTCTTATTTATGCCAGAAATTTAAAAAAAAACAAAACTAACTAAAAGCAAATGAACCCCTAGCCTTGTATCACTATTTATTTATAACCAAGCATCTTTGTTTGCTTGCTATGTGTAAGAAAATACTGGATTCTGCTCCACAATCTAATAGCTAAGAGACAATGAGAGACCAAGTCCTGTTAAGGCTTTTGCTTCTTTATTTTATTTTAGTTATATGCTGGGGAATATCATCATTGTTCCTGGTTACTCAGCATGAAGATGAAATTCTTAAGCCATGGTGAGTTTCAGGCCTTTAAGCTGGTTCAGAACAAATTGTGAGACCTACAGGGAGCAGAAAAAGGTGCCATCACCTGCAGCTGAGCATCTAAAAACATGATCTGATAACTGCTCAAGGAGGGGGGTGTATCGGCAGTAAGAAGTGGTTTGAGCCCATTTTTTATTTTTTGTAAAATTGTATAACAGTAAAAATTTTATAAAAACTGTTACCTAAAATAAAGTTTTCTTTTACCTATTTAGAGCATTGACAGACAAATTTATCTATAATCTAAGTATAATTCTTAATATTTCTACAATTGTATAGGATGCCCATTTAGCAATATGTTTAAAAAGTTAAGTAAATAATGATCCAACAATTCCCCTTCTGTGTAAATATCCAAAAGAATTAAAAGCAGGGACTCAAACAAGTATTACTACATTAATGTTCATCACGGCATTATTCACAGTAGCTAAATGGTAAAACCATTGAAGGATACATGAATAAACAAATGTGGTATAGACATACAATGGAATAATTTTCAATTTTAAACAGGATTAAAATTCTGTTACATGCTATAAAATGGATGCGTCTCAAAGACATTATGCTAAGTAGAATAAACTAGAAGCAAAAGGACAAATATTGTATGATTTCACTTACATAAGATACCCAGAATAAATTCATAAAAAAAGAAAGTAGAATAATGGTTACCAGGAGCTGAGGAGGAGAAAAGAATGAGGAATTATTGTTTAACAGATATAGAATTTGTTTTTGGGATGATGGAAAAGTTTTAGAAATGAATGGTGGTGGTAGCTGCACAAATGTGAATGTATTCAATGCCAGTGAACGCTACACTCAAAATGGTTAAAATACTCAATTGTATGTTATGCGCATTTAACAAAAAAGCAATTAAATATGTTTTTGTTTTTTTTTAGAGATAGGGCTTCACCATATTGGTCAGGCTGGTCTCGAACTCTGAACCTCAGGTGATCCATCTGCCTCGGCCTCCCAAAGTGCTGGGATTATAGGCATGAGCCACCACGTCCGGCTGTAAATATGGTTTTAAAAGAAAGACATTCTTCTTATCTCAATAAATTCCTATGCCTATTTTCATGTTTTTTCATACTAACCTTGGAAATTTCCACACTTTCCTCCTCATCTCCATGAATCCAACACAAAGAACCCTGACTTTCATCGTAATTGTCCAGCATCACATTTACCATGACACACTTACATGATGCAAGGTATTCCAAAATATGTGCTTTAAATGGTGGTTAATATTTTCAAAGTCATGCTTATATCTTAGATATTATATAATTCTATTTAACCCAGAATACAAATAATATCAGCCACAGTACACAGTTGAGACTGAGTTTCTTTCAGTAATTCTTTTTTATTTCTAAATTATTTTAAGTAGCAAACATAATTGTATTATATTCATGAAATACAATGTGATATATTCATATATGTATATGATGTCATGATTAAATCAAGCTGATTAACCTATTCATTACCTCACTTGATATCCTTGTGATAATACATTTAAAACTTACTCTCCTAGTTATTTTAAAATATACATTATTGTTAACTATATTTAGCATTTCTGTGCAATGGATCTCTGAATTACACAATCAAATACTCTTCTGCCTTAAATAACAAAATTTCATCATTTGGGACAGCACAGTGAATCTAAAAGACATTATGCTAAGTGAAATGAGCCATGTACAGAAAGATAGATATTGCATGCTCTCACTTATATGTAAATCTAAAAAAATATTGAATTCATAGAAGTAGAAAATAGAATGAATGACGGTTACCAGCAGCTGGGAGTGGGAGAGCAAGGGACTGGGAAGTTACTGGTCAAAGAGTAAAAAGTGTTGCCAAGACAGGAGTAATAAGTTATGATATATTTCCAGTAATTCTTGAATGTTTTAGGATATTTTAAAATCTTTAGTGGAAAATGAGATATGAGAAAAGAGCATAAATTTAAATATGAACGGATGTTGACATTGTCCTTTTAACTGTGGGACGTATTGAATCATGCAAATTGTATGTACCAGAGGACTAGAACAGGAAAACAAAAACTGCACTTAAAAACTAAAGCTTGAGAACATGTGCCTGGTATATAGAAGAGAAGTTGCTTCTTGCTTCCCAAGTTTTCCTTCATTTGTCCTGTGAATCTGTTCGTTTTTACTGTGTAACAAACGGCCTCAACAGATAGTGGCTCGAAACAACAGTCATTTATTTAGCTTTCAATTCTGGGAGACAATAATTTGTGTTTGACCTCGGTGGTAATTCTTCTCAGTAAGTCTCAGCTGGATCCATTCATGCATCTATAGTTAGTGATTGGTGTAGCTGGGGGATGTCCGGTGTTTACAACCTCAGATGTGATAGCTCTCCTTTACTTCATGTGATTATCTTCCAGCAGGTTAGCCTGTGTTTGCCCGCAAGGCGGTGGCAAAATTTAAGCATACTGAGATTTTTGAGACCTCCGTTATCGTTTGCACAAGACTATTTCTACCACTTCTTACTGGGGAAAGTATATTTTAAAGAACAGGATAAATAGAGAGATAGCCTCTATATTTCAATGGGAAGAGCTTCAAAGTCTCATTTCAAGAAAGATGGAAAAGCATGTGGACACTTTCGCAATTTGTCATACTCTGTAAGAGAAGTATTAAAGTTTGATTTATGTGACGATAAATAAGACATGGTCTTCGCATTCCAGAAGCTCTATAATATGATTAGAAAATAGTGCATGTTGTAGAAACTGGGACAACAAAGATGCCATAAGAATGCATATAAAAATAAATATTGTCACAGCATCAGAGACTATCTTCTGGAGTAGTTACAAATTTGTCTAAGGCCTTGACATGAGGATTCAGTAGAAATGCTGTGCTGGTCTAAAACAATTTCTACTATTTTCTCAATTTTAAAACTGACTCAGAGAGTGGCTTCAGTGCTGAAAAAAAATGGCCTATAGTCATAGTTTTGTGACGATAACAGTAATAAAAAAGATAAGTATGAGTATTAGTCCATTCTCACACTGCTAATAAAAGCATACACAAGACTGGGTAGTTGACCAGGAAAGAGGTTTAATTGACTCACAGTTCAGCATGGCTAAGAGGCCTCTGGAAACTTACAATCATGGTGGAAGGGGAAGCTAACACGTCCTTCTTCACATGGTGGAAAGAAGAAGAAGAAGGAGTGCCCAGTGAAGTGGGGAGTCCCTTATAAAACCATCAGGTCTCATGAGAACTAACTCACTCTAATGAGAACAGGATGGGGGAAACCACCCCTAATGATTCAATTATCTCTACCTGGTCCCTACCACAACACTTGGGGATTATGGGAAATAAAATCCAAGATGGGATTTTAGTGGGCACACAGCCAAATTATATCATTATGTTTCTAAAAAAATAATTAAAGCTCTTTCAAAATTACACCTGCACAATCATTCACTTCTATAAAGATTGTAAACACAAAAAAGTTAAAAGAGTGAAAGCAGTTCATTGATTTAAAGGAAAAATGAGAAGGGTTAAATGAGCTCCTGTTTTGTCACTGATATGTTGTGTGGGGAAAAGATTATGCTGAATAGCTACCACTAGACTTTACCAGAATGAATAAGCAATAGAAATGGCTTGTGAAATATTTTGAATAGTTTTCATAGTTTAAAATTGCAGCTTCAAAATAGAGAATGAAATAATGACATAAACTGTGATATTCTTGTAGCAGGTGTTGAGAATTTCCCTGGGTTAAAATGTGAAAAAAAAAAAAAAAAAAAGTCTTTGGAATACCAAGTTTCTTATCACATGACCTTGCTTAACTTCGAAAATGCAGCGACTGTTAAGGAGAAATTCTTATTTCAATCACAACCTGCAGTTTTAAATTGTCTATTATTAGTGTGTAATTTGTTACTCCATAGCTATGTTATGTGTTTGCTTCGTTTTGTTTTTGAAGATATATAATGAAATATATTTTGCCTGCAAAATAAACTTTAGATAGAAGATAACTTGTTAGGGAGTTGTAGTCCCTTTGAGAAACTGACTCAGAATTTTCTAGGGTTCAAAATATCCTCTATATAATTATCTCAAAAGAGGAGCGTTAGTCATTGTTTGCTAACTAACGCGGTAGCAAAAGACAACTCCGAAATTTAGGTATCTTACAACAAAAGTGTATTTAGCACTTACGTTGCACATTGGTTGCTGATTAGCTATGGATGCAGACTAAACAGCAGTAACCTATTTGGGGCCTAAGAGAGGGAGGAAGTAAGCAAATTAGTGGAATTAATTGTTAGTGGAACATTTCTCTATGTTCCAGTGTGGTCCTGTCACCTACAGTGATATTTTTTTAGCCAAAAAGAAAATATTTTTAAGCTTTAAAATAGGGAAAATAGGTAGACTTCTATATGAATACCATGATTCACATGCAAACAGGAAGGGATGTCTCATCCTCTCAATGGAGACAAAAATAGAATATGACACAGATGTGAAACTCCTCACTCATCTCCAATTTTACCGTGGTTCATGACCCAGAACATAAAAACCTCTCAGGAACAAAACAAGTGAGTATTGTAGAGTATGATATTTGCATGAGGAAGCATCCTTAATTAATTAATTAGTTAAGCCACTTAGATTTCACAGGACTGTCAGTTTTCTCCTTGTTATTCTTTTTCCTATTTTTATTCTTATTATTAGTTCATATTGAAATGTTATGAATTAAGAACAAAAATTATAGTTTAGATATTGAGCCTGATTTTTTCAAATAACTAGTATATTTTTCAGATATAGACATTTTTATAATCAAATTTTTACATAAAATTCAAATTCATTGTTAGATATGCGGTAAGATCATTCAAACTTACTTTCTTAAATCATATTGTGGCATGGGTCACAATATATAAATTGTACTGTGACCAGTTATAACTAAATCCTCATTATATTTCATCTTATAAAATATTTAGTATTTCTAAGTCGTGGTAACATGTAACTATACTTAAACTTATGTTAAAAATTTCAAATGTCAGCTCAATAATGTGTAGGGTGGTATATAATATAAAATTATTTCAAGGAGGTGTGCCATTAATTAAACGACTGTCTCTCATTTCCATGCCTTCTCTTTTATACCTTCTTTTTTAATGCAGAAACTGAGGTACCACAGCTGCATTTTTTCTTGGTTAGCTGACTTTTTATTGAGGCCTGCTAAAAAGAAATGCAAGAAAGTGACTGCAAGTCTTGAGGCTGCAAAAGGTACTTGCTTCTTCTTGTTTTGTGTCACCTTAGCAATTGTTTTTCCCTTCCCAGCAGTAATTGGTTTTAGTCTCCAGATTCAGAATATATTGATACAGATGTATTTGCCATGGATTCCAGATTTAATGGGTTAGCTCAACCACCTGAAACTGCCTATAACACTTTACTTGTTTAATTGATTTAAACTTGAATTTACAATGATGGAAATACTATAAGAGATCCAAAGGCTTAGGAAGAAAGAATTATTGGAGTGCATTTATCATGTATGACCTGGAGGCCATCCTCCATTACATCACTAATAGGGTCTAGAAGATACTCCACTCACTAAGACATTGATAAATACATTAGTGAAGTTAACACCAGAATACATGAAAAGCTCTGTGGCGACAGTACTCTGTAGGCTCAGTATGATTCGGGAATGCTGACATTAAGATGGCTTCTCTAATTTAGTAGGGATCATATAATTATAGAGCAGTGAGGTTGAGGTGTTAGAATTTAACCATTATAGACAAGGTATCACATTTCCATAGCGTGCAGCAAGCACACAATAGTGTCAGTATGTTTTGATATACTGGAATTCTTGCTAGTGGTGAATTGCTTATGGTGTTTCTACAAGTAAAACATAGCCTACTCAAATATTTCTTGATTTCTGTAACAGGAAAAACTGAAGGCCCAGTGGCCAGACACACAACTTGAGTCATCAAAGGAGTTGTCAAATGTCAAAGGAGAGTCATAGTCCCTCACCATGTGTCAATTCACAGATTTGAGTATTTTTACTCGAAGAAGAAGTCAAATCTCCTTAACATTCAGGTTCCGTAACCTGATGCAGTCTTTTGTTTGGGCCACTGATTACCCGTGCTGTGTTTTTTCTCACTAAATGCATAGGTACAGGAAACCAGAAATGAAAGGTGAATTAGCAACTTTCACTATTATTCCTCATGAGTCACTCAAAAACTTCAATGTTTCTAACCTTGAAAATTTGGAATTTGGTGAATTGGAAGTCTTAACTCCAAAGGAAATGATTTATAGTTTCATAAGATTGAATATTTAGATTAATACCTGGTTTTGTTGGAATCTCATGCCATTGTTTTTAAAAGAAGATACAATATTATTACATTGGTTGAGGCTATTGCAGAGGGAAAAGGGGTTTCCACTATACAATGGTGACATGGAAGACATTTTCAGACACAGGTGACTCTCTGGTGTGTGTCTTCATAGTTTAAGGAAAATCATAACAACCACAAAGGCTGGACCACTGAATACACTGACTCTTATGAGTCAAACATTAGGTTACACAAATTTCAACCATTGATGCTATGGCTGAGAATAAAATGAGCATGGAATGGAAATAATAAAGTAATAACTGCACATTCATGTAGCACTTACACACATTGTCTTCCTTGTTAAATGTCCATGTGTGTACATTTATTTCTCCTTTCCTCCTATTTCTTCTCATTGTTTTCCATAAAGATTATTAATCGTGGTTAGCTTAACAATTAGTCATTAGCTTAAGGAATATTAGAATTGAGCTGGAACTCAATTTGAGGAATAATTAACATCCCTCCAAATTGGGCAGCATGGTTATTGAAATGTGAATCCTTTTGAGAGAAGACAGTAAAACTATTCCTATTTAAATAAATGTTTACATTTTTGTATGGAGATTTACATACATATGGAGCATATGTACAGATGCTGATTAGGAATAGGAGCGGAATGTGAGGCTGAATTTAAATCCACATTTCTTTTTTGAGTGCTGACTCCCTGTTAGTTTCTACCAATAGGAAATGCAAAAGAAATAGGAGAAAGCAGGGGGGAGAGGAAGAGACACCGTCGGTCCCATTTATTCCATCGTCACCTCAACAACTGTTTTTCACATTAGCGGAGGCGACAGATTTCAGTTTCCATCTTCTTCCAGTATTCCCAAATCCAGCCTCATCATCTGCCTTAGAGATACCAGTGAAAGCTGGATAGTAAGCTGTATTCAGAGATTTTAGTCCCAGCTCTTTAGGGCACCTTGTTATGGACTAGTGACAAAGCGTTAGTAGAAAAACATCAGCCTGCACATCATACGTTGAGTAACGCTAATCCCTAATGCTCGTGAACATGATCGCCTTCAGCAGCATTTCTTTATTGTCCTTAGGCTTTAGCAGGAACAAGGATATCTTACTTCTTCCTCCCTTCTTGTTCCTTTTCTTTTAATCAGGTTTATGTATACATCTGTCCCACCCACACGGGGATGAAACAGTCTTAGCAACCACATAAGGTATCTTTGGGTCTCTAAAATGGTTAAGAATTGTGTACCTTTCTCTTACATTGTATCAGAATTGGTCTGTGTAGGTTAGAGTATGTGGTAAAAGCGATGACTTGCCACTTCTGAAAACTCACTGTGATTTCTTTCTCAGTCTCTTTTAGATCATGCACTCTGGGGAAAGCCAATTGTTAGCCTATGAGTTGTTATTTGGAGACTTACATTTGGCAAGGCTTTGAGGCTTTCAGTCATCATTGGGCAAGGAACTGTGGCCTTCTGCCAAAACCCTTATGAATGAGCCAGCTTGTCAGGTTATCCATCTGCCCCAGTCAAGCCTTCAGGTAACTTCGGCCCCAGCCAGCAGCTTGACTGCAACCTTTTGAGAGACGCTTAGCTGGTATTAGCTAGCTAAGCTGGATTCTTGACCTTCAGAAACTATGGAATATAATAAATGTTTGCTTTCTTAAGAATGCTAAGTAATGGAGTAAATTGTTACACAGCAGTAAATAGATTGTATGCCTTCTGCCTGAAAAATGGAGTTTTAGTTTTCAGAATGCATCCAGTAAGCAAAATAGTATGACATTGTATAGAGATTAAGAATGCAAAGTAATTGTATTTACTTTAAATCTGTCTCTTCTCTCTCACTCTCCTCTTACGAGGAGATTTTGGAGTAGTAGATCCAAAGAAAAGAGACCCTCTAAAATTCTTAATTACTATGATATGCTATTAAAAAACATTAAGTATATATATAAGTCCAGCTTTATGAAATTAAAGGGAATACTTTGTTTCTATATAAGCAATAAAAAATTGGCAGAATTTTAAAAACAATATATTTGAATTATAAAAATTATCCAGAAGCATTTGTTGCTATAGGTTCTCATATCTTCTATCTTTATTTTTTATTTTGTTTCCACTTTTTTAAAATTGCACTTTAGGTTTTGGGGTACATTTGAAGAACATGCAAGATAGTTGCATAAGTACACACATGGCAGTGTGATTTGCTGCCTTCCTCCCCTTCACCTATATCTGGCATCTCTCCCCTTGCTATCTCTCCCCAACTCCCCACCCCCCCGTCCCTCCCCCATTCCCCCCAACAGACCCCAGTGTGTAGTGCTCCCCTCCCTGTGTCCATGTGTTCTCATTCTTCTATCTTTAGACTTATATTTTTCTAGTCTATAACTTCCTACTAACTTCTTAGTCTTAATGTTAATATCATGTTGTCTCCTTAAATTCTAAATGATTCTCTTCCATTTCCTTAAATTTAATTTTTTTTCAATCAATTAAATTCATATTCAAGAGTTGCCCGAGTTGTATTAGGCCATTCTCGCATCACTATAAAGAAATTTTGAGACTAGAATTTAGTTTTTTAAAAAAAGTTTCAATTGGCTCACAGCTATCCAGGCTGTACAGGAAGCATAGTGCCAGGACCTGCTTCTGGGGAGGCCCCAGGAAGCTCCCAATCATGGTGGAAGGTGAAGAGTAGGCAGGCATCTCACACGGAAGGAACAGGAACAAGGGGAGGGGAGGTGCCGCACTCTTCTACACGATCAGATGTGTGTGAACTAGAGTGCGAGCTCACTTTTCACCAAAGGGACAACCCACACCATTCATAAAGGATGCACCTTCATGACCCAGACACCTCCAACCAGGTCCTATCTTCAACACTGGGGATTACATTTTAACATGAGATTTGACAGGACACATTACCAAACGTTATCAATTTAATTGCTCCTTTTCTTCAGTAAAGTTTTCTTCACTGTGAGGAATTACAAGAATTCTATTATCTCAGCCAATGTTTCTTAATTAACAATCCAAATTTTTCATATATGTATGTTTGATTTTCTTGTCTTTTCTGAAGGTGTTACCAGCTTTGGGCTATAGGCTGCAACACTGTACTAAGATTTTCAACAAAAAGATTTTAAGAAGTACTTTCATGGTAAAACTAATCAGAAGAAATTGAGCAATAATAGATTTTTATGTTAGTTGATATTGTTACAAGTACTAAAATATACTCTGTGCCTGCCACTTCCACAGTGCCAGTTCATAGAAGTGATGTAATTTCTTATGCATAAACTCTGCTGTATAATAAAAAACTCATTTGTGTGAATATGTTTCCCTCTTTTACTATGTTTACCATTTTGGAGAATAATTATATCTCAATATTATCACTAATTATTAACTTTACCCACCTATTTACTAGGTTAAATTCCCACATCATCTACAATATGGACAACACTACTTTGAACACCAAAAAGAAAAAAAAAGCTCCTCTTAAATGAGGCTTGCATTTCAGTTAAAAAAAATAAGCTATGCGTCTAAGTAACTACTGGTATTATTATTTTCTTATTAAATATAATATATTTTGATAAATTATGGCCCTAAAGTCATTAGATGTATACCATAAAATCATTTATTGTTAATAACAAATATGTAGCCATCTCAACACTTTGGTAAGAAGTTTAATTTTCTCAGAAATATATCCAGCATTCTAAATTTCAACACTGTAAATGTGTAGTAATAAATTAGCTTGACAAAGAAGAAGAATTTGATCCTCTTCTCTGGAACACTTATTTTTTAAAAATATCTCCCAATCTCTTGCCCCCATCTCATTGCCTTTCTCTGTCTGTCTCCTTTTCCGTCTTTTTTCCTGTTTGTATTTGAGGATTTTCTGTCTAAACATTCTAAAATATTAATGTGGAAAATTATTTAATTCTGCTAATCCTGCAGTTCACTTCCATCAGTTTATTTAAGCAGATATATAAATATACTGGTTTACTATATATAACACTATACATAACATAATGTATATTATATATAATAAAGAAATATATAAATATAAATATAGATTAATAAACATATTTATAAATATATATCATCATATTAATTATACTATAATTATATTTTATAGATTATAATTGTATTAATTACAATATAATAATTATGTATATTATATAATAATTACATATATAATTACATATTATATAATGTAGAAAATTATATAGAATTAATATATATAACAGTTATATATTATTATATATAATTATTCTCATGTAAGTTAGAATGGTGATCATTAAAAAATCTGGAAACAACAGATGCTGGAGAGGATGTGGAGAAATAAGAACACTTTTACACTGTTGTTGGTAGTGTAAATTAGTTCAACCATTGTGGAAAACAGTGTGATGATTCCTCAAAGATCTATAAATAGAAATTCCATTTGACCCAGCAAATATAATATAATTATATTATAATATTATATTATATTATGCAATAATGATATATTATAATGATATATAATATAATGATATAAAATATAATATAATGATATAATATAATACAATCTAAAGTAATATATAATATGAATATTATATTATATATTATAATATATAATATTTCTCTTTTTTAAAATTGTAATTTAGTTCTGGGGTAAATGTGCAGATCTTGCAGGATTGTAGCATAGGTACACATAGGCCATGGTGGTTTGCTGTACCCATCCCCGCGTGACATGCATCAGGCATTTCTCCCAATGTTATCCCTCCCCTAGCCCCCCAACCCCCAATAGATCCCAGTGTGTGATGCTCCCCTCCCGGTGCCCATTTGTTCTCATTGTTCAACACCTGCCTATGAGTGAGAACATGTGGTGTTTAGTTTTCTGTTCTTGTGTCAGTTTGCTAAGAAGGATGGTTTCCAGATTAATCAATGTCCCTACAAAGGACATGAACTTATCCTTTTTTATGGCTGCATAGTATTCCATGGTGTATATGTGTCACATTTTCTTTATCCAGTCTATCATTGATGAGCATTTGGGTTGGTTCCAGGTCTTTGCTATTGTAAACAGTGCCACAATGAACATATGTGTGCATATGTCTTTATAATAGAATGATTTATAATCCTTTGGGCATAAACCCAATAAGGGGGTGTCAAATGGAATTTCTATTTCTAGATCCTTGAGGAAGCACCACACTGTCTTCCACAATGGTTGAATTAATTTACACTCTCAGCAACAGTGTAAAGGTGTTTCTATTTCTCCACATCCTCTCCAGCATCTGTTGTCTCCAGATATTTTAATGATCACCATTCTAACTGCCATGAGATGGTATCTCAATGTGGTTTTGATTTGCATTTCTCTAATGACCAGTGATGATGAGCATTTTTTCATATGTTTGTTGGCCTCATAAATGTCTTCTTTTGAAAATTGTCTGTTCATATCCTTCACCAACTTTTGAATGGGTTTTTTTTTTCTTGTAAATTCGTTTTAGGTCTTTGTAGATTCTGGATATTAGCTCTTTGTCAGATAGGTAGATTGGAAACATTTTTTCCCATTCTGTTGATTGCCAGTTCACACTAATGATTGTTTCTTTTGCTGTACAGAAGCTCTGGAATTTAATTAGACCCCATTTGTCTATTTTGGCTTTTGTTGCCAATGCTTTTGGTGTGTTAGTTGTGAAATCCTTGCCTATGCCTTGTCCTGAATGGCAATGCCTAGATTTCCTTCCAGGGTTTTGATGGTAGTAGGTCTTATGTTTAAATCTTTAATCCATCTGGAGTTAATTTTAGGATAACATGTAAGGAAGGGATCCAGTTTCTGCTTTCTGCACATAGCTAGCCAGTTTTCCCAACATAATTTATTAAACTGGGAATCCTTTTCCTATTGCTTATTTTTGTCAGGTTTGTCAAAGATCAGATGGTTGTAAATGTATGGCATTATTTCAGAGGCCTCTGTTCTGTTCCATTGGTCTATATCTCTGTTTTGGCATCAGTACCATGCTGTTTTGATTATTGTATCCTTGTAGTATAGTTTGAAGTCAGGTAGCATGATGTCTCCAGCTTTTTTTCTTTTTTCTTAGGATTGTCTTGGCTATGTGGGCCCTCTTTTGGTTCCATATGAAGTTTAAGGTGGTTTTTTTCAGTTTTGTGAAGGTCAACTGTAGCTTGATGGAGATAGCATTGAATCTATAAATTACTTTGGGCAATATGGCCATTTTCACAAGGTTGATTTTTTCTAACCATGAGCGTGGAATTTTTCCATCTGTTTGTGTCCTCTCTTATTTCCTTGAGCAGTGGTTTGTAGTTCTCCTTGGAGAGATCCTTCACATCCTGTTAGTTGTATTCCTAGGTATTTTATTCTCTTTGTAGCATTTGTGAATGGGAATTCGCTCATTATTTGGCTCATTGTTTGTCTGTTATTGGTGTATAGGAGTGCTTATGATTTTTGCACATTGATTTTGCATCCTGAGACTTTGCTGAGGTTGATTATCAGCTTAGGGAGATTTTGGACTGAGACAATGGAGTCCTCTAAATACAATACAATTATTTCATCTACAAATAGAGAAAATTTTGGGCTGAGACAATGGGGTCTTCTAAATACAATACAATTATGTCATCTGCAAATAGAGAAAATTTGACTTCCTCTTTTCCTAATTGAATATCCTTTATTTATTTATTTTTTTACCTGATTGCTCTGGAACTTCCAATAGTATATTGAATAAGAATGGTGAGAGAGGGCATCCTTGTCCAGTGTCAGTTTTCAAAGACAGTGCTTCCAGTTTTTCCCCATTCAGTATGGTATTGGATGTAGGTTTGTCGTAAATAGCTTTTGTTATTTTAACATGCATTCCACCGATAACTAGTTTACTGAGAGTTTTTAGCATAAAGGGCTGTTGAATTTTGTTGAAGGCCTTCTCTATATCTATTGAGGTCATTATGTGGTTTTTGTCTTTGGTTCTGTTTATGTGATGGATTATGTTTATTTATTTGCATATGTTGAACCAGCCTTGCATCCCCAGGATAAAGCCTACTTGATTCTGATGGACAAGATTTTTGATGTGCTGTTGCATTCAGTTTGCCAGTATTTATTGAAGCTTTTTGCTTCGGTGTTCATCATGGATATTGGTCTGAAGTTTTCTTTTTTACTTGTGTCTCTGTCAGTTTTGGTATCAGGATGATGTTGTTCTCATAAAAGGAGTCAGGGATGACTCTGTCTTTTCCTATTGTTTGGAATAGTTTCAGAAGGATTGGTGCCAGCTCCTGTTTGTACATCTGGTAGAATTTGGCTGTGAACCCATCTGGACCTGGACTTTTTTTGGCTGGTAGGCTATTAATTGCTGCCTCAACTTCAGACCTTGTTATTGGCCTATTCGGGGATACAACTTCTTCCTGGTTTAGTCTTGGGAGGGTGTAAGTCTCCAGGAATATATCCATTTCTTCCAGGTTTACTGGTTTATGTGTGCAGAATTGTTTGTAGTAATCTCTGATGGTAGCTTGTATTTCTGTGGAATCAGTGGTGATATCCCCTTTATCATTTTACATTGCATCTATTCAATTCTTCTCTCTTTTCTTTTTTGTTAGTTTGGCTAGAAGTCTATTTTGTTGATATTTTCAAAAAACCAGCACCTGGATTTGTTGATGTTTTGAAGCATTTTTATTCTCTGTCTCCTTCAGTTCTGCTCTGTTCTTAGTTATTTCTTGTCTTCTGCTAGCTTTTGAGTTTTTTTTTGTTTTTTGTGTTTTTTTCTTGCTCCTCTAGCTCTTTCCATTTTGACAATAGGGTGTCAATTTTATATCTTTCCTCACTTCTCATGTGGGCATTTATTGCTATAAATTTCCCTCTAGACATTGCTTTAAATGTGTCCCAGGTATTCTGGTATGTTTTGTCTCCATTCTCATTGGTTTTGAAGAACATCTTTATTTCTGCCTTCATTTCATTGTTTTTCCAGTCAACATTCAATAGCCAGATGTTCAGTTTCCATTTAGTTGTGTGGTTTTGAGTGAGTTTTTTAATCCTGAATTCTAATTTGATTGCACTGTGGTCTGAGAGATTGGTTATTTCTGTTATTTTGCATTTGCTGAGGAATGATTTACTTCCAATTATGAGGTCAATTTTAGAGTAAGTGTGATGTGGTGCTGAGAAGAATATATATTCTGTGGATTTGTGGTGGAGAGTTCTGTAGATGCCTATTAGGTTCATTTGGTCCACATCTGTGTTCAAGTTCTGGATATCCTTGTTGGTTTTCTGTCTGGTTAATCTAATATTTACCAGAATGTTAAAGTCTCCCACTATTGTTAAAGTCTCCCACTATTGTTGCATGAGGGTCTAAGTCTCTTTGTAGGTCTTTAAGAACTTGCTTTATGTATCTGCGTGCTCCTGTATGGGCATATATATTTAGGATAGTTAGCTCTTCTTGCTGCATTGATCCTTTTACCATTTTGTAATGCCCTTCTTTGTCTCTTTTGATCTTTGTTGGTTGAAAGTCCATTTTATCAGAGACTAAGGTTGCACCCTCTGCTTTTTTTTTTTTGCTCTCCATTTGCTTAGTAAATCTTCTTTCATCCTTTTGAATCTATGTGTGTCTTTGCACATGAGATGGGTCTCCTGAATGCAGCACAGTGGTGGGTCTTGACTTTTCATCCAGTTTGCCAGTCTTTGTCTTTTGATGGGGCATTTAGCCCATCTACATTTAAGGTTAATATTGCTATGTGTGAATTTGATCCTGCCATTTTGTTACTGGCTGGTTGTTTTGCTCATTAGTTGACGCAGTTTCTTCATTGCATCATTGGTCTTTACCATTTTGTACATTTTTACAGTGGCTAGTACTAGTTGTTCCTTTCCATGTTTAGTGCTTCCTTCAGGAGCTCTTGTAAGGCAGATCTGGTGGTGACAAAATCTCTCAGCAATTGCTTGTCTGTAAAGGATTTTATTTCTCCTTCACTAATGAAGCTTAGTTTGGCTGGTTATAAAATTCTGGGTTCAAAGTTCTTTTCTTTAAAGATGTTGAATATTGGCCCCCACTCTCTTCTGGCCTGTAGAGTTTCTGTTGATATCTGCTGTGAGTCTGATAGGCTTCCCTTTGTGGTTAACCCAACCTTTCTCTCTGGCTGCCCTTAGTATTTTTTCCTTCATTTCAACCCTGGTGAATCTGACCATTATGTGCCTTGGGGTTTCTCTTCTTGAGGAATATCTCTGTAATGTTCTCTGTATTTCCTGGATTTGAATGTTGGCCTGCTTTGCTAAGTTTTGGAAGTTCTCCTGGATAGTATCCTGAAAAGTCTTTTCCAGCTTGGATTCATTCTCCCCATCACATTCAAGTATACCGATCAAACATAGATTAGGTCTTCACATAATTCCATATTACTTGCAGGCTTTGTTCATATCATTCTTTTTTCTCTAATCTTGCCTTCTTGCTTTATTTAATTGAGTTGATCTTCAATCTCTGATGTCCTTTCTTCTTCTGATCAATTCTGCTATTAAAACTTGTGTATGCTTCACAAAGCCCTCCTGCTGTGTTTTTCAGCTCCTTCAAGTTGTTTATGTTCTTCCCTAAGCTGGTTATTCTAGTTAGCATTTCATTTAACCTTTTTTCAAGGTTCTTAGTTTCTTTGCATTTGGTAGAACATGTTCCTTTAGCTCAGAGAAGTTTGTGATTACCCACCTTATGAAGCCTGTTTCTGTCCATTCGTTAAATCATTCTCCATCCTGTTTTGTTCCCTTGCTGGTGAGAAGCTGTGATCCCTTGGAGGAGGAGAGGCGTTCTATTCTTTGATGATTTCATCCTTTTCGTGCTGGTTTCTTTCCATCTTCATGAATTTATCTACCTTTGATCTTTGAAGTTGGTGATTTTTGAATGGGGTCTCTGAGTAGATGTGTTTTCCCTTGATGTTGAAGATATTTCCTTTTGTTTTTCAGTTTTTTCTTCTAACAGTCAGGTCCCTCTTTTGTAGGACTGCTGGAGGTCTACTCCAGTCCTTGCTTGCCTGGGAATCACCCATGGGGTGTGGAGCAGCAAGGACTGCTGCCTGATCTTTCTTGTGGTAGCTTCGTCCCAGAAGGGTAGCCACTAGGTGTCAGCCAGAGCTCTCCTTTATGAGGCATCTTTTTGGTTATACAGGGGTCAGGGAGCCACTTGAGGAGGCAGTTGGTCCCTTGTCTGCCTGCAGAGGTGCTGCTGGGCTGCCACAGGCTCATTCCAGCTACTGTGTAAGCTTCCTCTGGCTTTTGTTTACACAGGTGAGATTAGAACCGCCTCAGCAATAGTGGACACCCTTCCCCCACTGAGCTTGATCATACAGGATCAGACTTGAACTGATGTGCTGGCTGCGAAACTCTCAAGCAAGAGGACTTCAGTTTGCCGGTCTTTGTGGGGGTGGGACCTGCCAAGCCGTTACCTGTCTCCCTACTTTCAGCTCCTCCTCTTTCTGGGGAGTGGAAAGCTCCATTCCACAGGCGCTCTCAGTGCTAGCAAAAACATCTGCCCAGATCTGTGCTGACAACCATGGTGCCAGCCTGAGCTGCCACTCAGATCTGTGCTGGTAATTCGTGACACTTTTCAGCCCAGCAGGGATCTCCTGGTCTGTGGGTTGCAAAGGCCATGGGAGAAGCGCAGTATCTAAACTGGGGTTGTCAATGACAGAAGTCCCTGATCTTCTGGCCAGTTGCACTTCCTGGGTGAGGCAGCCCCCCGCCCTGAATTGGTTTGCCCTCCTTGGGCTACATCCACTGTTCAACTAGTGCCATTGAAATGAACCCGGTACCTTGGTTGGAAATGCAGAGATCAGTCGCCTTCTATGTCGCTCTTGCTGGGAACTGTGCTCCAGAGCTGTTCCTATTTGACCATCTTGGTGGAATCCCTCTTTTTCTTTTATTTATTATATTACATGGCTTAATTGACAGATGAAATATTATATATTATAATTATTATATATAAATTTTAGAGCTTTATAAATCTAAAACACTCTTTTTCTCAAATAATATGATTTTTCTACACTTTACACGAGCTCCATTAATTATTTCCCAAACCACACTTAAAGATAATTTTCTCCCTTTCTGCCAGCAACCCTTTCCTTACCAATCATATATGTATATAAAATATTATATATTATAACATATAATTGTAATATATATTATATAATAATCATTTTCTATTATTCTTTTTTATTTATTTATATATTATATATAATTTATCTTTATATATGATATATAATAATTATATGTTATATATCATATATATATATATGATTGGTAAGGAAATGGTTGCTGGGAGAAAAGGGGGAAGTTACCTTTAAGTGTAGTTTTGGAAATGCTTAATGGAGCTGGGGTAAAGTGTAGAAAAATCATACATTATTTGAGAAAATAAGAGTTTTAAATTCGTAAAAAAAGATAATAGGACTAAAAGTTAAGTACCATATGATTTAGTTCATGTGTAAGAGGAAATTCAAATACACAGTTGACATTGTGCAAGAGAAAATTCTATAGTACAAAAACTAGATCAGTATTTTCTAAGGAATAGTGGTAAGTAGCAGTGAAAAAGCACAGGACAAGGGGCAATTTTTGAGGTCATGTTCTTATCTTGATTGAGGTAGTGGTTTCATGACTATATATTTGTTTAAAACCACAGGATTGAACACTAAAAAATGTGTCACTGGATATGCTATACTATATATATGTGTATGTGTATACACGTACATTATATATAAATTATATATAATTAGAGAAAGCAAAAGAGAGGAGAGACAGAGAGAAAGAAAGAGATTTAAAGAGATTCTGATAGTATTAATACCTAGAAATTCCAATTCTGGCATGCCAATCATCCTCCTCTTTCTAAAATACCTCATGGTAGATTTATTTTAAAATGGAGAATTATAAAGGAAAGGGATTAAATTATGTATTTTAGTTAGACTTTTATCTCAAGTTCTCAAAAGCAAATTGCATTAATGCTTGAATAGACTGCTATTCTTAAGCTTCAGGCCAGAGAGGTCTATCTTTTCCCTGGTTTAACAAAACCAAACATGAAGACTGTCTGGAAGAGAAGTTAACTTCATCTGTGAATGAAGAGACACCATTCAAGTTAACCAGTTAATCCTATAAGAGGAAGTAAAAGAGCAGAATGGAGTCCTACATCCATTTTAATAACTAGTTAAAGTACAATTCATGACTTACCGAACTAGTGAATGTGGCTGAACATTGTTGTTTCTTAGTCTGACTTCTTAACCATTTATTTTACTTCCTAGACTCAAGCAAAGTTCTTGCCTCAGTCTCTTGAGTAGCTAAGACTATAGGCATGTGCCTCAAAATCCAATTAATTTTATAAAAAATTTTGTGTAGAGATGGGTTTCACTACGTTTCCCAGGCTGGTATTGAACTTCTGGCTTCAAGTGATCCTCCCACCTAAGCCTCCCAAAGTGCTAGGATTACAGGCAGAAGACACCATGCCAAGACAGTCATTTCTTTTTTCATTTCTTGCTATACAGCTAATGGTGAAGCATGGTTGATAATCAGATTTGTAGGCTTAAGGCCATGGATTAGAATTAAAAGAAAAAAGTTCTAGTAACCTTCTGATCTTTACTTCAGGTATTCTTATTATTTGTCTGTAGAGCATTGAGTCACACAATCATCATGAAACTCTGATAGTTTCTATAAGCTCAACTGTTTATATGTGAATTGTCACTCTTTTCAGATGATCTTAAAACAAATTCTAGAAAAGTGATCCTTACACGTTTCTCAGTTGTAAAAGTTCACTTATGGGGCTATCTAGCATAGATTGCACCAGAGATGATTATAGGCTATCATTCAGCATTTTGGGGATGTTTTCTTTTGAAAGGTTATTCAATATGAGAGAGGCTTCTTTGTTGATATTCTGTCTCCAACACATTAATTTTGTGAATTTGATCGAGTTACTTAATCACTTTCAACTTCAACTTCCTCATTTGCAAACAGGAATTAATACCTATTTCTTAGGATTGTTTTGTGAATTGATAAAAGTAAATGCAAAATACCTATCATAATAAATATCATAAATGATACCTTCATTTACGCTTCACTCAGCTGAGTTTCTAGGAGCTATATGCACTTTCCCTTCTATAAATAATAATTATAATAACTTTTTAAAAATCATTAAATAAATATATTTGCTAGTAGGATTATTTTCCAGTGTGTCCTAGCACTATTGTTCTCTGTAGGGGAGCTACTTAATTATCAAGAGACCACTGTGCTTACTTAAAATATTTCTTTTTCTTTTATTTATTATCATTACATAGCTTAATTGACAGATGAAAGTAGAACAAAAATCAACTTATATAAAAGAAATAGTAATTTATGTTAAAACTAAATTAAATATATTGGAAATATTTGGTAAAGGTGAATCACTAAAAATGACAAGTTAGAGGTAGGTGTAAATTAGTTCAACCATTATGGAAGACAGTGTGGCCATTCCTCAAGGTTCTAGAAATACAAATACTGTTTGACCCAGCAATCCCATTACTGGGTATATATCCAAAGGATTATAAATCATTCTATTATAAAGACACATGCACACGAATGTTCATTGCAGCACTGCTTACAATAGCAAAGACCTGGAACCAATCCAATGCCAATCAATGATAGACTGGATAAAGAAAATGTGGCACATATACACCATGCAATACTCTGCAGCTGTAAAAAACGATGACTTTGTGTCCTTTGGAGGGACATGGATGAATCTGGAAACCATCATTCTCAGCAAACTGACACAAGAACAGAAAACCAAACACCCCACATGTTCTCACTCATAAGTGGGTGTTGGACAATGAGAACACATGGACACAGGGAGGGAAACATCACACAATGGGGCCTGTTGGGGGGTGGGAGGGCTCAGGAAGGCATAGCCAGGGGTGGGGGTATTAGGGAGCAATAACATTAGGAGAAATACCTAATATCTATGACGGGGGGATGGATGCAGCTAACCACCATGGCATGTGTATACCTATGTAACAAACCTACACGTTCTACACGTGTACCCCAGAACTTAAAGTATAATGATAAAAACAAAAATAGAGTTAAGTGAAGCATTTAGGAAAGATGGGAAGATATTAATATTTTATTTTTCTAGGTGGTATCTACATTGACCTTCCAATCTAAAGAAACTGCCATCTTATAGTAAAGGTGTGATTTATGAAACATAGAGATGCGAAATGTCTATTGGTGGATGCCTATTATAGGAAAGAAAATACCACTTTTCTCACCCATTGCTAAGTCCATGGCTGAGGCACTTGTAACAAAAGACAGATTAGCAAGAGGAAGGTATAAAAATCTGCTTTATGTAAGTTTTATGTAACACAGGAGCATGCAGATGTGAAGATTCAAAGAACAGAAAAATGCCTACATTTTTGTGCTTGGATCATCAGAAAATTTTATTTTAATGCCTCATCTTAAGTGAACAAAATAACATAAAATGAAGTAAATAAAAGGAATCGGTAAAGGAAAATAAGAAAACTTAAATACTTGGAAAAACGGAAATGTGTCACTAAGACATTTCTTGTTGAGAAAAGGAAGTTAAAGTTTCAACACACGTCTAGGGGAAAACTGAGAAGATGGAAGTTGTGTTTATAATGATGTGACATCCAGGGATGGGTTCCAGGCTGAACATTCCTCAAAGGACCTGGTGAGATTGCCAGAGGTAAAGCACTCTTTGACATATGCCAAAAGTTTAAATATTACAAGCCTGGGAGAAAAGAAAAAAAAGGCTGCAATCATTCAAGTAAAATTCCTACTGCCTCCTCAGTTGGCTTGTGTGTATTTGGAATAGATATCAGATAAATCATTTCCGTCCTTCACAGCAAGTGGGAAGGTTGATATAGCTTGCTCAGATTCAAGGCTAGCCCCGTGAAAAGGTGCAAGAAACTGTTCAGGGAGAGTGATCTGTGGAATACGAAATATTTTCACCTGGCCTATTCACAGCTCTTAAAATATGTGCGTATGCGTGCATATAGCGTTACCAAGGTTTCCACCTTTGTCATCGAAAGCCTTTGGATAACAGCAGGCTATTTTTCTATTTTAAATAGAAAATCAACAAAGTTTTAAAAATTTGCCAGCATCCATATTGCGCAGTGTATCTCGTGAAATGCTGGGACATGTTTTTGTAAGTTGGAGGGGGTGCAGTGAGCACCAATATTTAACATAAAAAACATTTTGTATAAGAGCTTTTTTCAAGGTTTTTCTATTATACAATACCCTCATACACATTGTGAAATGAAGTATGTAGCAACTGCTTATTGCTTACAAGTCCAAAAGCAACAAGACAAAAGGTTAAATACATCAATGCAAAAGTACATAATGCAGGAAGTTTTTAAAAAATAGGATACATTCACATATGATTATTGAATAAATATTCCAAAGGTAAATTAAGAGTGATAAAAGCATAGAATGAACAGTATACTTTTTCTATGTAAATATTGATATGGTTTGGCTGTGTCCCCACCCAAATCTCATCTTGAATTGTAATGCTCACAATTCCCATATGTTCTGGGAGGAGCCTGGTAGGCAGTGATTGAATTATCATGGTGGGTCTTTTCTTTGCTGTTATTGTGATAGTGAATGAGTATCATGAAATCTGATTAAAATTAAAATTTTAATGGTAATTTCCCTGCAGAAGCTCTCTCTTTGCCTACTGCCATACACGTAAGATGTGACTTGCTCCTCCTTGCCTTCCACCATGATTGTGAGGCCTCCTGAGCCATGTGGAAATGTAAGATCTTTGAATCTCTTTCCTTTGTAAATTGCCCTCTCTGGAGTGTCTTTATTAGCAGCGTGAAAGCAGACTAATATAAATATACTTGTAGGCATGCAATTATAGAAACATTAATTAGAGCTAATTGTCTATCTAGATATATTTCACATGTGCATAGAAATTTCTCAATAATACACAAAAAACTGTTCTTAGTGAATATATCAGGTTAAGTAAAATGATTAATTTCATACTTCATATATACTACTCTAATAATACGGCTTTTAAAAATCATGTGGTTGTAAGAGTGAATACCCCTCTCCCCATTCCAGTTATTCATACAGTTACTACCATTTAAGTTTTTGTGCTATCAGAACTAATTCTATATGCCCTTCATATTTGTTTACATCAATAACCATAAGAAACCCAAGACTCCCAGTATGCTACTCATTCATTGGATTTCTATTCCCAAACACTTCTGATTGGCCTCATCTTCTATTTCTTTCTAAAGACTGCAATATTCTAATGGTACCCTGCAATTCACAGTCCACCATGAGCAAATTTCACTTTGTCTTCTCTAACTGTTCCATCATTTGGTTTCTAAACCTGAAACCAGTTTCTCCCATGAACATTGCTTCCCCTATAACCCTATCACAGGGTGGCCAGGAGAGGTTCCATATTCTTCGTGTTTCTCATTTCCATTTCTAGGCACTCAGATATAAGTCTCTTGTCTTGCCTTATCTTCATACTATCTCTATATTCTCCTTACTTGGTGCCGTCTTCTACTGATGATTTATTCACTCTTGTTCTTTAAGATTTTAACACCTGTCCTACTGCCATTCTGTAGCATTACTGCTTTTGTAATTAGTGGCAATTTAATTTCCATGTAAAAATAATTTTAGTATTTTAATATACACTCTTTTACTTCCTGTACTGCAATAACATATTCTCCAACCTACCTCAACCACGCCTGTCCCTTTTCACTTGAAATAGCAAAATCCCTGCAGCTTTTCCTTCACTTTTTCACCTCCACCTCTTCACTTCTCAGCTCACTCCCAGTACTCTGACAATTCTTTCCCCCATTGCTTTATATAATTCACTGCTCATATAACTTGATTGCCTGTACCCACCTCAAATGATCATTTCTCTAATTACTTAGAGTCCTTGTTTTTTTAATTAAAGTCACTTCCTTGCTATCTTTAAACTTTCTCTTTTATAACTTCATTGTACTTACTTGCTAAAATGAAAACCCTAATAAAATCCAACTCTCCAACTAATTTTTGCCTGCACAGCCAAATATGACTAGGAAAAATATGTACAACCAACAACAGCTTACTATGACAATGTTAAAATTGCAACCATACACCTTAGAGCTGCTTAGCATTCTTAAGTGATTCTCTAGTTCATTCATTTGCTTACTTTATTTATAATTTCTCCCTTTTTATTAAACTTCCAATATCTTCCTGTATCTTTACTCTTACCTGACGATCTTTCTTTTTATTTCCATGAAAAAAGATGCAATCAGCAAAGAATATTAGCATGCCACTGTCACAGGACCTGGGGTGTCACTTTGCCAGGCTAAAACTTCTGTGGCCAGTGGTGCTTTTGCCCAAGTTTTGCTTAAGCCCACTGGACTCATTCTGGCCACTTGGCCTGGCAAGGTGCACTAGGCTTGTGCTACCAGCCTGGATCCTATGCCTGCCAAGGGTGAGTACGGTGCAGAGCGGAGAGTGAGCATAGGATGCAGCTACTGTGCATGGCCAGACATGCTGGCTGTGGCAGGGTGGTCAGCTACAGGTGCTGTCACAGGCACCAGCTCACTGAGAGGCTGTGGCTGGACCAGACATACCACAAGAAGTTTCCACTGTGGCACCAGGGAACATGCTGGCACCTGGGAGCTTGAAGATGCCAGGAACCACAGAGCCCAAAAAAGAGTGTCACAATCTTGTCTTGAGGAGTTCCTAGGTCTGGGCTCTCCAAAGGACTGCAGCTCTTGTCTCTCTTTCTTCTCTCCTTCTCATTGCCCACAAGACAGCAAGTGGCGGGTGGTGTATTTCAGCCCTCTTTGTGTTAGAGCACTCTCAGTCCCACCATTCAGCAGGTCCTGAATTCTTGTCCCACATCCAGAAAGAATGAGGTACATGGACAACTGGAGGGTGAGTAAGGTGAAGAGGTGTTTTATTGAGCGATAGTGAAGCTCTCAGGAGGCCCATAGTGGGTGACTCCTATCCTCAGGCAGGTCATCCTGATGAGTGTACAGCTCTCAGCAGAGAGGAGACCCAGAGTGAGTAGCTCTTCTCTGCAGGAAGGTCATCCCATTATCTGCTGGAGTCTGGATGACTACAGGGTTTTATGAGCTTCAGAGGCGAGGTAGTGTGGGTTGACTGGTCTTGGGACAGCAATGGGCAAGCCTGTAAAAAAGCACCATAACTTCTCTCTCTGGTCCATGAAACTAGCAGTCTGTCCCCCAGGCTTCAGGCAATCCCTGGCTTGAACGTGGAGTTTCACCAGAGACCCACCCCTTTCTGCCTAGGAGCCTGTCTGCCAGCTGCTGCATTCATAGCACACAGAATCTTCTTCATGACTAGGGGCACCTGCAGGGCCATGCTGAGCCACCCTCAGCCCCTCCTTGGCCTCCCTCCCATGCTTGTCAGCATCCAAAGTCTAGAGAGGACTAAGGTGGCCAGGGGCTGGTGTGTCAACACCATCCCGAGCATGTGTACACCTGGCTGGGTTGTGACAGTGCCCAGGCTCGGCCACAACTTTGCTACAAAATCAGAGCTGTGAGCGGGGAGAGGCCAAGCAGCTGGACCAGGCACTTTCAAGCCTGTTGGGGTACAGGGGCTTCCCAGGTCCCTGTGACTGGCTGGTTGAAGTTGTGGGAGGACAGGGTTCTTGTTATACCAATTTGTAAAGAGGTGGGGCTCTCTTCTGTTTCCGGCTCCCACTGACTCCACAGAGGGAGCAGCCCCAGCCACACCTCGCCTGCTGCAGCTGATGTCTTTGCAGCAACCACTCTAGAGGGCCCACTGCTGCCATCACTGCCATCAGACAATTTAGCATAGCTTCATATGTACCCATACTGAAAAAATGAAGGAATGATAGTTGCTCTTTCTAGACATTAGATTTGTCTGGAAGAGTTCCACTTATTCTCAAGTTGATGGTAGTTTGGAAAATATCTATTTTGTCTCACCTGTTTAGGAATAAAAAAACAGTTAATAATATTAGTGATTACGTTAGTATATTAAGGTTTTAAGTCTTCATCTCGCATTCTGTTTTTAAATTTACTCCAACCATGTTTTGTTTCCACCACTCTACCCAAGTAATGATTTCTACATTGTGACATTCAGTAAGAGTTCTTAGGCTACATCTTACTGGACCTATCAGCATCATTTGAGAAGGTTGACCACGTTCCTCTCCTTGAAACTCATTCCTTGCTCATCACTGGGACAAGACTATTATTCTGTTTTTCTTCCACCTCATTGACTTCTATTTTTCAATTTCCTTGGAAAGTTCCTCCACTTCTCTCTGATAATTAAATATCAGCGTTTGCTGAGATTAGACATTTTTCTCCCTGTTTAGATGGTGTGGTAGATTGATCATAAAATTCCTCTCTATTTTTCAACCTGAAGCTATGCCATCAGATGATGTAGTCCATTTCCCATTCCTTTCAGCCTGGGTTTTCTCTAACAGGACAAGACAAAGTACTACTTTGCCAGTTTTCAGTCTAGGCCTCAAGTGACCTTGCATACTTCCACTTTCTCTTTGGGAACACAAAGGTCATCATGTGAACAAAGCAGATTTAGTTTATTGAACAAAGAACAAAAAACATAGTTCAATTTTATCTGTGATCTCAAATGAGAGCCAAACAATTGTTAGATATGCAAAAGAAGGCAACTGAAAATACTCAGTTCCCAGAACACCTAAGAGTTGACTTATAAACAAACAAGCCAAGATCAATTAATCCTAGTTTAGATTAGCAGAATTGCCCAAGTGACCTATAGCTATGAGGTCTATATCTATAATATGCATGTATTTTTAAGCCAACCAAGTTAGGTAGCAATTATTTTAATTACTTACATGTGAAGGAAGAGAGTAGTATGGACACATCTTTCAAACTGTTAGGCTCTTATGGGAATAGGAAAAAATTATCTGCCTGCAATAATTCCTTTTTTAAGAGTCATGAGATAACTAGACAGGTTTTGCTCTGCCAGTTTCTACAACTTTTTTAACCAAGAAGGTGAAGAAAGAGATAAAAAAGGTTTGGGGCCACTGGAGATTAAAACTCAATAATAAGATTTAAAGGCCTTGCGAACTGAAACTGAGATCTCATCCTTTGCAATTCAATATTTGCCTTCTAAAGATCCTAGGGAATTCATAAAAACAGAGTAAAATAAATTCAAAAGTTATGTCAATAAGCAGAAAATGAAGAGAAGAATAAAAGTTATCTGGGTACTAGTTTTATCAGAAAAAAAGTGGCTATATAGGCAATAGAAGCAGTAATAGGACACTGACACAATAAATAGATTTGAGACCTTTTTCCCTCCCATTTTCTTTAAATTCTATACCACTATACTAAAATTATTTTTATTATTTCACATAACATACATAGAAAAATAGATGCTATCTTAGTAATTGAATAAGATTTTTTTTAAAAAAATCAGTTTGCTTTAAACTCCTTTTTCTAGTTTTCTATAAAATACAAGAATGTCATAAATGGATTTTATCACGTAATAAGTTAGCATAATACTCATATCAATAAATACTTGTTTGTACAACATTTGTTAACACATGGAGAAAACCTGGTTCTAAAGGAAGAGGACTTGAGATCTGGAAGAAGAATAGAAGATGGAGAAAAGTCTGGAGGTTGAATAATGTTGGAGCCTAGAAGTTATGCTGTGATGCAGGTAGATGTTGCAAATATGGCTATCTGACCCAGTGACAGAGGGAGAGAAGTGCCACAAGATGAAGTTCATATAAGGCAGTGACTTAACTTTTATATTAGTAGCAAATTAGTAATCTGAAGCCTTCATTGTTAATACTACCTTGAATAATAAACACTGTACTGTGTTCTTGGGCACACTAAAAAAGAAAAGAGTCATAACTGGGAAGATACAAGGAACATAATATTCATAGAACTCCACCACCTCATAGGTGGTTAATATTTTCCTTGATGGTTTTTTTCGTTTTTTGAGAGGGAGTTTCACTCTTTTTGCCCAGGCTGGAGTACAATGACATGATCTCAACTCACCACAACCTCCGTCTCCTGGATTAGAGAGATTCTCCTGCCTCAGCCTCCTGAGTAGCTCTGATTACAGACATGTGCCACCACATCCGACTAATTTTGTATTTTTAGTAAAGACAGGGTTTTTTCATGTTGGTCAGGCTGGTCCCAAACTCCCGACCTCAGGTGATTCACCCTTCTCAGCCTCCCAAAGTGCTGGGATTATAGGTGTGAGCCACTACGTCCGGTCCTCCTTGATGCTTTTAACAAACTGTGTTGAGAAGATTTGTGTTTGTCTCATTCCTCTCAGATAAGAAAACCATATACAAAGTTTTTTATCATTCAAAAGAATGTACGTCAAATATAGTACCAGAAGCATCTTTATTTGAACACTCTACCTCATGAGAAGTACAAATAATTCCCGTCTCTATTTTAGTTTAGTGGATTATCCTAACATTCAAGATGCATGTTTTCTTTTAAAGGAGGGTGATGAAATGATGCTTTGATAGCAAGACCAAAAATCTAGAATTAGATAAACTATTTTCTCAATATGGTATGGGCTGATTTTATAACAATATATAAGTGAATTCTATCTATTAACAGAATTTGGTTTGCTGATGACACAGATGTGTGGTATAACATTATCAAAGACATTTGGGAATTATTCTTGTTTTAGTAATTTGGTAAGTTGATAGTGAGCGCTGAAAGCTGTGGTTTGCACTGTGATATGATATTTTGCCATTCCATCTAGGAATAAACTCGGTCTTTTCTGACTGCTTGAGCACTGGTATATTCATTTAAATTTAAGATGTTTTCAAATCAAACAAGCATCTAAACAGCAGTAAAATCCAACCATAAAAGATTGAATTCCCTGACTGACAAAACTGAAGCAACTGTGACATCTGAAGGGAACACATGTCCTTAGATCACTGATGACTTTCACTTCAAAATGCTGATTTTTCAGTGTCATGATAAATCTATCTAAAATAAGATATTACCCACAGGATGTTTCCACAGTTTTATTCTCTATGTTGTATTAGTTTCCTTCCTTTTTATTTTAATAAAATAGTTCATCAAAGGACTAACTCAGGGAGAAATAAAAAGAAAAACACTTGAATCTAATATTTTCATGGATTTTTAAAATAGGCTTAGACTTTGATCATTTCTCACTAGATCAAAGAGTATTTGGTACTCTTTGAAGGGAGACGTAGTATATAGGAAATTCAATTTACAAGTTCATTATGGCAAAACGAAAGCAAAAATCCACTTCTACTGCGAAATAAATGCATTTGTATGAAACAAGCACAGATTTTACATATATATATACAAATATATAATACATATATATATATATATACACACACACATACATATTCCAATTTAAAAGTCTCGAATCACTGCTTTTGGGTAAACAAACATCATACATTATGAGAATAGAAAATGTAATATACAGTTGAATTTAACAATAAGTAAATGTGGTAGTATTCATTTTCCTGTTACAACATAGGTACTTTCACATTTTAGTTGATTTATCATGGAGGTCTGTTATTTAATTTAGTGTTTATTTCTCATAGTGTAATGAGTGCTCTGAAGTGTCTATACATGGCTACAACTTGAGTTCTTAGCTTACAATATAAAGCAGAATGTATTTTATTTCTCTTCTTTGTCCAGGATGTATATATAACAAAATATTCAGGGTTAGTAGTGAAACAAGAAATTGGGATTCTTTATTTGTACAATTTCATGCACCTATTTCATTAGAAACACATAGATAACTGTGGACATATTTAAATCCTCCGTTAAGCTATTGATGGAAACCATTTTAGATATAGTATACAGTTTAAATGTAGTTCATCTAGTCCATCTCTTGTTGATAATCTTTTGGCCACTGGGTTGTCAGTGATGGTCTACATCAGGTATTTTGCTTTAGTAAATATTATTCACTAATATATACATATTTACTGGGAATTTTTTGTCCCAGTGCATTAAAATTTTGTATTATGGCTTACTTAGGGATCCTCCTAGCAGAGAGAGAGAGAGAAAATGTGTGTGTATGTGTGTGTGTGTTATACAGTATATATAGTAAAGTATACATATATAACATAGTATATATAATATTGTGTATGTGTATATAGTGTCTATAATAGTATATACTCTGTGTGTGTGTGTGTGTGTGTGTGTGTGTGTGTGTGTGTGTTTGGTGTGTGTGTAGCCAAGTGCTAAAAGTGCCATTAAAAACCCATGGTTGTCTTTTTGTCCTTTGTTTATTTAGACACTGGTAATTTAGAATGTCTTTAATATTATTTGAAAAGACACAATGATGTCATCTGTTGCTTTAAATTTAAAGAGAGCTTAGATGTTTCTTATTGTTGTGACGTGTAACTTGATTTGTATCAATGTCTTTAAAACTTCTAGAGAAATTTAAAAATTATTATTTTTTCTTCTAATCAATTTTTATTCACACCTAGTTGTTATTTTTGTGTGAAGTGTTCTTTTAGCATATTATTATCACTATCTGAATTCTACAATTTACTAACAGAAGATGATGGACTGTATGTGGCATAATTTCTTCTATTAATATGATTTAGTTAGTTTTTCTGCCTGCCTTAAATGTTCTATTACACTAAAAGAAATAAAAACACACATAAACTGATAATATGTTTTTTTTTTCTTTTTTTAAATTATACTTTAAGTTCTGGGGTACATGTGCAGATCGTGCAGAATTTTTGCATATGTATACACATACCAGGGTGGTTTGCTGCATCCATCTCGCCTTCAGCTACGTTAGGTATTTCTCCTAATGTTATCTCTCTCCAATCCTCCCAGCCCCTGCCATCCCTCCCCAAGTTCCCCCATCTCAGGTGTGTGATGTTCCCCTCCCTGTATCCGTGTTCCCATTGTTCAATACCCACTTACGAGTGAGAACATGCAGTGTTTGGTTTTCTGTTCTTCTATCAGTTTGCTGAGAGTAATAGTTTCCAACTTCATCCATGTAGCTGCATTTTATAGACAGTTGTCAAAAATATTGAAAACAATTAGAAATAAAACAATGATCAAGAACAAACTTATAATCCAAAACTCAAGCAAGTGTTGGAACAAATGTAGATAAATTGAAAGACCTATGCATTGTTTTGCAGCATGTGAAATAGTGTGACTACTCTGAAAAACAGTTTGACAATTTCTTAAAATGGTACATATAGAGTTACCCTATGACCTAGCTATTTCACTCTTAAAGGAATATCTAAGACTGAGTAATTGGTAAAGGAAAAAGATTTATTTTGGCTCATATTTCTGAGGCTGCATAAAAATGACAGTAGCATCTGCTTGGCTTCTGTTGTGGGCCTCAGGAAGCTTATAATCATGGCAGAAGGTGAAAAAGGAGCGGGCAGATCACGTGGCAAGAGAGTGCACAAGAAGTGAACAGGAGGAGGCTCTAGGCTCCTTTAAACAATAAGCTTTCAAGTCAGCTAACAGAGCAAGAGCTCACTCATCACCAAGAAGATGGTGCTAAGCCATTCATGAAGGATCTGCCCCCATGATCCGACACCTATCACCAGGGCCCAACTCCAACATTGAAATTTCAAGTAAATAAACATCCGTACTATATCATGCATGAATGCTCACATAATTATTGATTATACCAAACACTGGAAGAAACCCAAATGTCCATCAGTTGATGAATAATTAAACAAAATGTAGTATCTTTATGCCATGTAAGATTGACAATGAAAAGAAATGAAGTGCTAATACATGCTACAACATGAATAAACCTAAAAATATTGTAAATTAAAGGAGTCACAAAGGAGCACCTATTTTATGATTTCATTTATGTGAATGGTCTAAAACAGGCAAATCTATGGACAGCAAGTATATTGCTTGGCTAAGGCTGGGAGAGAAGGATATGAAAGGTATTTGGGAGTAAATGCTAAAGTCTATGAGGTTTCTTTTTGAGGTGGTGCAAATGTTCTAAAATTAGACAATGTAGTTACACAATATTTTGTAGTTGTCCTGTGGGTGTCAGTATAAACCTCCCACTATATATCAGTTTGTATGTTAAGACTGATGATGCAACATGCACTAGAAAGATATGAAAAGCCTATATTTTAAATCTATGACAGTTCATAAATAGTTTGGGACTCTCCAGGGAGAGCAGGGCTGGCACAAGCCAGTCCAGATGACAAAAGTGAAAAGAGACAGGTGGCTTTGGCTTTTAACGTAGCTAGGAAACAGGGTCAGAGTGAAGGCTCTTGGTCATGGAACAGGGTTTGCATGATTTGAACTGTGACCAAGTGCTGAAGAAGAGAGAGTGAGGAATTTCTTATTGCATTGTCCAGATATGGGGCAAAAGAAGAAGGGAGAAAGGGGAACGGGACAGAGATTAAAAGCTTAAAATAAAACATGTAAAATGATGGAGTCTTCCTCTTTATTACACACAACCCTGTAAATGTACTAAAAAACATTGAATTATACGTTTAAAATGGGTAAATTTTATAAATATGAATGTTATGGCTCAATAATGCCATTTAAATAAAAACCTGAAAAACACAAAATATTGGTTATAATATGGAGCAAATAGAAATATCATATATTACTGATACAAATATTTAATGATAAAACCACTTTGGAAAAGTTTTTGACATTTACTTTAAATACCAGTTACCAGTTTAGCAAGCAATTCTACTTTTAGGTATTTTAATCTATGAAGAATAAATACTGTTTTCTATCAAAAGCTCATGGAAGACTGTTCATAGAAGCTTTATACATAATATAAAAAAAAGTTAAAACAACCCATCAACAGAGGAATATATACACAAGCTGTGGTATGTGGATCCAATGGAATGCTACTCAGCAGCAAAATGGAACAGAATACTGTTACCTACAATGACATGGAAGAATCTCATGGGTATTATGCTGCATTAAAAAAGCTAGACATAAAAGAGTTGTAAGAGTCCATTTCTATTACATTATCAAACTGGCAAAACTCTTTTACAGGGAAGGGCCCATTAGGGCCACAAGAGAAGTGTCCTGGTTTAATACAAATGTTCTATAGCTTGCCAGGTCTTTTGGTTAAATAAGTGTATTTATTTGTCAAAAATTATATAGCTTAGATATTTGAAATGTAATGTACATTGCTTTTACCTCAAGAGAGACTATAAAATAATAATAAGTTGAGAAGCTTGGGGTTGGAGTAGATATTGATGAATCAAAAATTATAGAGTAATGATTTTTTGAGTCTAGGTGATTCATACATGAGGTTTTATTATAATATTTGATTCACTCTTTTTGGGTTTGAAATTTTTTATAACTGAAAGGTTTTTTAAGATTTTCATAGGCAAACATGGCAACAATTCCTGAAAAATCATAAAAAGTGATATGGTAGAGCAGTTCTGTTTGGCTAAAAATGTTTAATTATAGTGAATTAGAGGCTTTATCATTGCAGTAGAAAGCTACAAACAAGGTTAAGAACTTGATGAGGAGAGCTAATTGAGATAATGTTGTAATATTATGTATCTAAAAATGATTGATGTATTTGAAAAGATGCACAGCCTTCTCTTAAATATATGGTTTATGGTCATGATGTGTTTCAGTTTATGCCTCTACATATCTTTGTACATTTCAGATCTATTTAACTTGTTTTGCTATTTCTGATTGCATACACTTGTGAAATACTGAAGATTTCACTTACTAATTCATAAGACTATGAACTGTCATAGATTTAAAATATCAAATGTTTTACTCATGCATATATACATAAAGTTGTGCCTTTAGGCATTGGCAAAAATATGACCCATGATATCTGTTTTGTTCAATTCTTTTTGAAATTTTTAGTTATGTGCATTATTCAGGATTACAGCATAAATACAATACATATTTAAGGCTTGTTCTGAATTTCTAATTCCCAGGTCAATTCTATACTAAAATATATTATCTTGTTTTCATGTTAAAAGGTAACAACAATATTTGAAATGTCAATATCATGCCTCATGGGAAGATGTTAAGGAATGATTGCTTTAGAAAACTTAACCTTTCATAAATTCAGATGTTTTAATATTTGATTCCATATATTTTACTCAAAAGTTACATAAATATGTTTTTGACTACAGTATAGATGTAAATATGTGTTCTACAACTGAAACCTGGTATTTTGTGCAACTGCATGTATAATATTATTCTTATTGTTACTGCCATTTTATATTATTTTTAGAAGACTAGTGATCAAATGAGGAGTGTTAGATGAAAATACCTCATTTCTTTAGACTTGGGTATAACCTTCAGTTCTTCCTCAGATAATCCATCAAAATAGTCAATGCAAATTTCCATAGCTTTTCATTCCAAGCAGATTGATAAATAGAATCAAAATCGTGCCAGACCTTAAAGTCATAACACATGGAGACCAGATAGTACAGCTGAATCATCAAATTGTGACAATGTTTAGTCAAAAAAATTTGCAAACAAGCCTTCAGATTTCGGTTATAAATAATAGAGAATAGGATGATATTTTTTAAATGTTAAAAGCAAGGATGAGGGTAACTATGTTAGTAAATGTCAGGACACACTCCAACTGGAACAGAGAAAAAATTTTAAGAAAATGTAGATTCTCATTTTTACTTCTCCACAACTTCTCATGTTATTCTTACTTTCCACCACTCATGCTCAAAGGTCCTTCTTCACCAGTCTGACAGGGCTAAAATATTTGTAAGTTTTAAGTCATCTTTCTGTTTGGACATGGTGAATGAAATAAGCTTGCAAATCAAGCAAACCTTACAAAATATTAAAGAATGGAATTAAGGCCCAGTCAAAACTGGCAATCCTATAATTGACTTCTTTTCTTTAAAATATTTTTCTTCATATTGAATAAAGATGCAGAAGTGCAGATCACCGTACCAAATTCAAAAATAAACCCAGAGTTTTGCTTGTTCCTTACAAGACTCCTCCACCTTCCCCCACAAGCTCAGACAATCACCATAAAAATTGTATGGGCCAGCATCAGGATAATCCTGCCATGTACTCATTTCTTTTTCTATCAGTCTGAGTAAGAAGCCCAAGAAACCCTGACACATCTCCACAGGGCTTGGGGCATCCCCTTTCATTCCTATGACCTCTTTTCAAATCTCAAAATTATTACAATTGTATTGTCTACAACTTGCAGTCATTCATTAGAAAAATCTCACACAATTTTTAATCCCCCATTATTCTTTAATCTATGTCCTTGTTTGGCAAATCCCTATACTGCTGAAATCCAATGTTTATCTATCATGTCTCTGCACTGCCTGCATGGTTGAAACACACTTCCATCAGCATACAAATAGTCTAAAATTTATGCTAGGAGAAATAGTACAAAACCCACTGTACACATTGAAGCCTTCCTAGGTATTAATTTATAATCCTTTTCTCTTAACACCACCAAATGTTCTTGTAAGAGTTGTCTGAGCTCATTCTTCCAAACTCTTCTGAAACTTTTTCTTACTGAGCTTTCATATCAGGGTTCTCTCCATTCATTTCTTAGCTCTTGTCAATATTTCCTAATAATTCCTAATAATGGCCTAATAATATGACCAATATTTCCTAATAATTCCTAATAATGACCTAATAATTCAACACTGGATTTAGCACCATGCCACAGCTCCATAGCATGGTGCTAAATGCAGTGGTGAATTATTAGGTCATCTAGGGTTATCAGTAGACACTGAAAAAGTCAGTCCTACCCTTTTTCTTAAAACATTTCTTTACACAGCTTTTGGGAAACTACTCTGTTTCCTGACCACAATGGCTGCTCCTTCTTAAATATTATTACTATTATTATTTTGCTGACTTTGCTTCATCACTACGATGTTTCTGAACTCAGACCAAAGATGTTCTCGCCTCTCTCTTTATTCACACCTTTGGAGTTTCTATCCAGTACTTTACTTTAAATATCCTCTTTGTGCAATGACTCACATATGATAGCCACCTCTCCCTTGAACTTTAGCTGTATATATACTTGCCTACTTGATATCTCTATTTTGATGTACACTAGGAATCTCTAACTTAAGAAATGTTCCTGAAACTATTTTTTACTTCCTACCTCCAAATATGTTCCCTCTACATTCTTAACTACCTCAGCAAAGGAATACTTCATCCTTCTAGTTACATAGGACAGGCAATTGGGAGTCATCCAAAACTATGCTTTCTCCCATATCTCACATACCATCTGTCTACTGCTGATGTTACCTTTAAAATATGCCCCAGGTCTGAAACTTTCTTACCCATATTCCTCTATCATCCTGAACCACCATCATCTCCTGTTTGGATTAAAACATTCACTTCCTAATTGACACTCCCTCACACACACGCTTCTTTCTTCTTTCTACCGCAAGTCACTCTTACCACAGCAGCAAGGTTGAACTTGTTAGATTCTAAGCAAATTATATCACCTCTGTGTTTAAATCTTCCCAGTGGCATCTCATTTCATTGAAAGTAAAAGCCAGTGTCCTTAAACTTTTTCCTTTTTGCCTCAAAACACTTGTTGGTGGCACTTGGGGTTGCAGTGTTTACCCTGAGATAAGTTTACCAGGAAATATCTCGCTTTTATTATTTTCCCATCACTCTAGTATTGACTTTGGTAACAAAAGACATCATTCTGTTTATAGAATTCTATTTTTAGCAGTGGTATTTACATTTACAAAATAGTAATTCTGGATCACTGAAAATGTCAAATCCTAGAAAACGTAGCATTCCTACCCATGATGTTAACCTTGTTATCAGTTGCTGGCCAAAGATTAATTTGATGAATCTGATTTTTCCAAAATAGATGATTCTGATTATTCAGACAATTCTGTTGTTAGTTCTGTTTAGAAATAACTCCAAAACAGTTTTTATATTTTATTTTCACATTGAAAATCAGTGAGATTTGCTTCAGCCTCAAAGACCGTTTATGTAAAATTAAGTGAGCACCTACAGTGAGCTGCACTTTTTTTTCCTAAACAAGAAAAGAGTTAGAATGTCTTACAAGTTTTATATTGAGAGAGAGAGAGAGAGAGAGACTCGTTCTGTCACCTCACCCAGGCTGGAGTGCAGTGGCACAATCTCGGCTCACTGCAGTTACTGTCTCCTTGGTTCAAGCAATTCTGGTGCCTAAGCCTCTTAAGTAGCTGGGATTACAGGTGCCCGCCACCAGGCCTGGCTAACTTTTGGTATTTTTAGTAGAGACTGGGTTTTGCTATGTTGGCCTGGCTGGTCTCAAAGTCCTGGAGTCAAGTGATCTGCCCACCTTAGTTTCTCCAAGTGCTGGGATTACGGGTTTGAGCCATAGGTCCAGATCTACAAGTTCTATATTATATGGACCCTCACTTCTATTCTGATCTCACTTGGTAGTTCCTTCATCATTACTCACTGGATTGTACCCACACTGACTTCTCTGAATTTACATGAGCTTCACCAGCATTTTTCTCTTTGTATTTGCGCTTCATCAGAAATACTACTTTCTGTCGCTCTTGTTTTCTATGTTTCTGTTCATACAACACTTTAACATTGATTTTTTTCTCTTACATTTTCTATAATACAGCAACCCATCCCTTTATTCCTTATTCACATATCTTACTTTCATTTTCTCCATAATAGTTACTACTAAGAGATACATATGTGTTTCATTATTTATTTTTGTATTTTCATCTTGTCTCAGATGTCAGCCAATTAAAGGAAGAAGTTTCATTTTATTCATTACTAAATTCATTGCACTTCCAAAGTGCATGACCTGTAGTAATATGCAATAATTACTTCCACCAAATGTGCAGTGCCTTAGGTCAGGGTTATAATACGTGAGTAATGCAAATTGATGAGAGAGAAAAATGCAGGGGGTGAAAAATAAGGGTAAAGGAAGAAGTAGGCAACTGTCAAGAGATACAGACAGCACTTAAAATATAACAATTAAAAGCAAATAAAAAATTTTAGCATCAGAAAACCTAGTTTCAGATTGCAGCTTTGCCACTTGGAGGATATATTCCCTTGAACAAATGACTTAAATTATTTGTGTCTCAATTTCCATGATTGATAAATAGGTATAGTAGCTATCTCATTACATTATAAATATTAAATGCAATAACACTTAAAAATGTTCATCAACATGGTGGCATATAGTAAGTAAACATTCGGTGGTAGTTGAAAAACACAATAACATTAAAATAAATCAGAAATCAAATTGCGTAACTACTTCCATATTTCAAAAATCTTTTTAGGATTAGCCCTGTCCTTTGAAAGATGAGGGATGTATTTGTTCTCTTCTTTCTCCCATAACTTGCAGAATTATAGTAATATGATTGCTCACCTTATGAATCAAATGTATCAGCTAAACAAAAATGTGATTATAGAGAGGGTGTGTGTGTGTGTGTGTGTGTGTGTGTGTGTGTGTGTGTGTGTGTGAAACAGAGCTTTTTATCAATCACAGCTATTTCACTTACTGTCCTAAAGCCCCAGTTTTCTTATTAACCTAAAATAATAATAATAGTACTGCATTATACGGCTCCTATGAGGTGTTTTACTTTTCTATTGCTGTGTAACACATTACTTCAAACTTATTGTTTAAAAGCAACAAAAGTTTATCATCTTACAGTTTCTGTTGGTCAGAAGTCTGGGCATTGTGTAGGAGTTCTCTGTTCTTTTCTCAAAAATCTGAAATCAAGGTGTTGAATGGGGCTGCAGTTTTCATCTGACCCTCTTCTTTATCTTCCAGTCTCATTCAGGTTGTTGGCAGAATCCGGTTTCTGGCAGTTGTAGGCCTGAAGTGTCTCTCTTCTTACCCGATTGTCACTTGGGGTTCACTCTCAGTTCCTAGAACTTACCCTAAAGGTCTAACATGTGTCCCCTGCATAGGCAATTTAGAACATGCCTGTTTGTTTTCACCTAGTTCAGCAGGAGAGTGTTTGTTGCTGTTTCTTTTAAGAGCTCCACGGACTAATTCATGACAACCAAGGATAATCTCCCTTTTGATTAACTCAGTCAACTGATTAGGGACCTTAATGACACCTACAAAATCCCATTTACCGTATAAGGTAAAATAATCACGGGGATGGTACCTATTGTTTTCATAGGTCCCATTTACACTCAAGGAGAGGGAATTCTATAAGGACATGAGTTAAAAGGGGTTATCTTAGAATTGTCTACCATATGATAATTAAAAGATTTGTTGTATATGAAACTTTTCCACCATGTCTTATTAACTGTGGCAGTCAATAAAACAACTTTGTTATTATTTTCCTATTTTCAGATACTAAATACACAATATGTTAATATTTTGGGGACTGGTTTGTACTTTATGATACTTGCAATTTAGAAAAAAATTACAGAGATCACACAAAAGTATTTTCACTTCTTATATTAGAGAGGACACTGATAAAATGTGTGAAATTCTTATTCTGCTTTACCTCCATTTTAACTCAGTATTTCTTCACTTGAGCAACTTGCTCAACACATTCCCTAGGGGACTGAGAAAATTGTACTTGTACAATGTTGCAAAAGGAAACTTCTATGGCCTTCAAGTACATGCTACAATATTTATTATCACATCAATGTTCTGGCAGTGTTGCTTGTAAGTAGATATACTGATTTAATCTGAAGATCAGTCAGGTGAGCTCAGTTTTGCCTTGGGCTATCAGATAAGGAAGGTATCTTACTTTTCCAGTGCTTTTGAAGCCAAGCTCATTGAAGAAAATATTCATATTTACAGCAATTTTCAACCAATATTGCTTCTTTGCCCAATATAATTGAAAAAAAACCTAAATTTAAATTGAAATTATTCTCATCCACATCAGCTGTGAAATTTTTTAGATAAAGATGAAAAATTTCTAATTCAACATCTAAGCTATTTACTAACTTTATATCTATGGATATGAAAATATTGTAATATATAACTTCTCTTCTCAGGTGCTCAATTGTTTCTTTTTTCTTATATCAGTACTTTATTGAACATTGTTAACAATATATTAATACTATATGATAAAGTCTGAAAACCATAAAAATACTTAAAGGTAGACTATCATTTTGTGCCTAAACTAGTATTAAATTAAGATATTTCTAATGTAAAATATAATAAATTTAACAAAACAGAACCATTGGGAAAGATTACAAAGTAAACAAACCAATCTCTGCAAGTGGCACATACAATTAGGGTAAAAAAGAATACTGTGTTCTTATTTGAGTTACACATCTTGTCAAGGGGCTAGCCTCCCAAATCTAGGTAATGATCTACCTGAGTCTCTGTGCACCATCGCAAACCCACTGCCACATGCTTTCATTCTTCACTCTTACAGTCACATAACTACTGCATCTAGGGTAAACCATTTCTCAAGATATGGCACCAAGATCATTCTTGTCTAAAAAAAACATAAAACCCCATCAGCCTTTATTCGTTCACCATATTTAGTTTCAGAAGAACTTTGCTGTTAGTTTACATAACATTCTCTATCCTAAACTCAGGAATAAGTTTATTCTTGTGTAAAATTTCCAGCCCTTGCCTTAAGAACTAGATATATTTACCAGACCCAAACATTGAATATCTGTTCCCTGAATTTTTGTGCCCCCATTTTAGTGTGTTTCATGAAACACTCTCTTGAGAGACCTTCATATGTTGAACAAAAGCAGGATCATCACCATATTTCTCAAATACTATACTTCTTTCCATTATGTGCAAAATATATTTGATGATCGTTTTGTATACTTAATTTTCTAGTTGTGGCTCTACTTAAACATATTTTCCTGCCATCTGAAGCCAATGTTATAGTAACCTAATCTCAAAATTAAATACTTAATAATTGATAGCCATCAATTTGTAAAATACCTATAGATTTTTATGACACAAAAAAAAGTTTGGAAGAACTATGAGAATATGACAGTAAGTCATTTCTTTTATATTATTTCAAGATTGCTTCTTTGCTTGTTCAAGGCTACATAATGAAGCATTTCTTCATAATTACTCATATTTGTCAATCTTACTTCATGACATATCCAAAAATGACCAAGAATATTGGAAATTTTTTTAGATTTGCAATTATCAGCAAGAGTTTCTATGTAAAATTTAAACCAAAAAGATAAATGACTTGAAAAGACAGGACTTTTGAAACATACTTTTCTTCTTTCAGTAATAATTTTTCCTCTTCAAGCCATTATAAAAAATCTACTTTGTCAATTTTATTGAACAATAATACTCATATAAAAACATAAATATATCAAAACTGTGGGGTGAGCATGCTTTGTAATATACATCTAGAATATTTTAAAAGTAAAACAAAAATTACTTGAAATCTAAGTCTACCATGAGCCTTTGCTCATTTTCTACTCAATTACCAAAGATAGTCACAGACAACTTCTGATGCCATAAAGTAATTTGGTTTATTTTTTAATAAAATAAAATTAAAAATTTCACCTTTTTATTTATGGCCTCTTTCAATCTACAGATGTTTGTGATATATAGTTGTTCTTTATTTATACTTATTGTTTTATAATAACATTCTTCTTTAATATATTACCAAGCATTTATTCATTCATTTAGTCAATGGAAATTTAATTTATTTTTGTTCATTTTTGTTTATTAAAAGGAGCGTTGCTGTGAACAGCTTGTGTATGTCTTTTCTTGTGTGATAGGGATTGGGGTCCTTTGTTTTTGTTGGTTTTCAAATGAATATACAACGGACTGGGCACAAATGTTGAGCTGTAGTATCTCTCCTATAATCAATCAGGTGACAGCATATACAAGAGTTTGTTTATGGGATATCTACTCTAGAACTTGATCTATTTTTCTATCCTTGTGCAAATAGCACACTGTCCAGTGTATACCATTGAATTAGGCTTGTTGTAATAAGATTAATCTTTCAGTCACATTCTTCTTCTAGATTACCCATATTTCCAGGTATTAGGTAATAGAATCACCTTATTGACTTCTCAAGAAATAAAAGTAACTAATATTTTGGTGGAAATTGCTTTGAATGAGTGGATAAACTTAGAAATAATTGATATCTTTACAATGTTAGTTTTGCAAATCACAGACAGAGCATATTCCACCCTTTATTTCGTTCTTTAATTTGTTTGTATAATAGATTGCATGTTTTAGTGTGGGGATTATCCATGTTTTAAAATTCTAGTTTTTTATGTGTTCGATATTATTTTGAATGACCTATTTTTGTTTTCGATGTGCAATTAGAGTTTTTTCTTTCGAAACTTTTAAACATGTAATGATTTTTAGCAATTGACTAAATTTAACCACATTGCATGCCAAAAAAAAAAAAAATGTTCTTTCTCTCTTATAGGAATCCATCCCTCTTCTCCCCACCTTCTTCTCTATCTTCCAGCCTCTTATAATTGTAGTTTTATTTTGTTCTTTTTAATCCTCGTGTCTTTTAGTTTTATTTATTTATTTATTTATCCTTATTGTACTAGTTAGAACCTCTAGTACAGTATTGGATAGAGGTGGTGACTGAGGGTTTCATTGTGCTGTTTCTGATGTCAGGGGAAAGTCTTCACACAATTCATTATTTACCATGATTTCACTCGAAGTATTTACAGATATTATTTATAAAATTCAAGGATGTCTACATACTTATGCTTTTTATCCTTTTGTGTACTTTTTTTTTTTTAAGTCTGAGCTAGGCTTAGTGATTCATTTCTAGTTAGTAGAATGAGGTAAATGCAATGGGGTATGACTTGGATACCAGATAATAAAAGGTCACTTTACTTTCTCTTGTATTGCTTGCTCTAGGGGAGGCCAGCTGCCTTAGTGTGAGACATCCTACAGAGAAATCCACATGGTAAGAAACTGAGGCCTACAGCCAACAGCCAGTGAGGAACTGAGGCCTGCCAAAACCCATGTGAATTAGCTTGGAAGAAGATTTTCCAGCCTTAGACGAGCCTTGGGATGACTCAGTCCTGGCCAACAACCTGACTACAACTTCCCAAGAGACACTAAACCAAGCCACCCAGCAAAGCTGTTCCAGATTCCTGACCCTTAGAAACCATGTGAGATAGTGAATTTTTATTTTTTTAAGCTGCTAAATTTGGAAGAAACTTGTCAGGCAGCAATAGATAACTAATGCAATGAAATTATCTTCTTTTCATAGTTTTCTAAGTTATTTCATCAAAAGTTACTCTAAATTTCTTGAGATCATTTCATTTAATCTTCTTTCAGAATGAGTCTATGATTTTAACTGAGTGTGTTCACCTTGTCTGTCATGATGACATTTCACTTTCATCTATATGTATTTGCTACCTGGATATCAGTTTCATCCCTTAAGCTAGGTAGCTTATCTCTTTGGGGACCAGTACCTTCTAGTGTACTTCCACAGTCCTTGGAGTTCTAAGGAATGTATAAATATTTGATGACACGCTATGAATAAGCATGAGAAAATCAGAATGATTCAATGTAAATATGAATTTACTAATTCACAAAGTAAGTAGAATCATCATCTCTTTGAGTTCTATTATGAAAAGTTTTTAACTCTAGATTTCCATACAAAAAAGGAAATAGATATTCTTTTAAATGCAACAAGCTCATTTCATTATCAGGCAAACATTTAAATATATTATTTAAAAACTGTTTATCATTGAGTTATTTAATGCATCTAAAATCTATTTTTATGTTATAAAATAAAAATTCTGGATATTAATAAATTGTTTAAATGTCAACTTCTCAATTAAGGAGATAATGAACACTATTGGTTGGCTTCACCACTGAACCCATGAGTAATATTTTTTTAAAGCTACTTTCTGAACACCACTTATAAGGCAAATACACATAAAGGATTATATAGCTACCATAAATCAAGAAGAAAAACAAATGATGAACAACTCAATATGAGAATGAGCAAAGAATAGAAACAAATCGTTCAGAATAGAGGAAATTAAACCTTCACAGAAGCATCTAAAGATGACATCCAACTTCACTAACAGGAAGGGAAAAATTGAAATTAAAATTAAAACTGTAATACAGTAGCATTCCTATGAGAAAGAAAGTTGAATTTTTGTGATACACTGTGCTTTCAAAGACATATAAAAAAATATTCATGCATTGTAGGAAGAAGGAAAATTTAACATCTCTCAACATTAAAAACTGCTTACATCTTTTGGTGCAGCATTTTCCTTATAAGCCTGCATGCAAAGGTATTCTTCACATCATTGTTTGTAATAGCCCCAAATTGAAAACAACCTACATGTCCAGCAGTTGGGACCTAATTAATTAAATTATTGAATAATCAACTGCAAAAATAAGTGATATGGAGCCATTTAAAGACACAAAGCCACTTTAGAGGTAATAACAATAAACAATATTCAAGATCCTTTCTTAAAAAGAAAAAAAACTAAATGAAATAATGAATAATTTGGATAATATCATAGAGTCTCAAAATGTGTCCACCATTAATCTAACAAGCCCCTCATTCTTGTACATGCATGCCAGTTCTCCCATCAAGAGAGTGGCATCTATTTCCCTTTTCATGAATCTGGGCTGGTTTCCTGCCTCACTTTCATTCAAACAATGTGAAGAAATTAATGCTATAAGGTTAGTCCCTAAGAAATCTGGCAGCTTCTACTTTTTATCAGCAGCTAGATGCCATCATGGGAAGAAACTCACCAAGCTACTCTATTAAATAGTGAGGGGCCACTAAGGGGAGAGCTCTAAAGGATGACAGGCCATCACAGATCAAGGTGGACATGTGACCTCAGTAAGGAAATAAGGAAATTCGTGTACCATGTGGAACAGAATAGTGTTCTGTCACTTCAACCCATAGATTTGTGAGAAATAATAAACTATTGTTATTTTAAATCAAGTTTTGAGGTGATTAGATAACTGAAAAATTAATATCTGGAAATGTAATTCTGCAATGTTGAAACATACAATTATAGCATTAGTTTTGGGACTGACTGGTGAAAAAAGACTTAAAGTACAGTGAGTGAATTACCATTACAAACTTCCTCGCGAACTTGCAGATCTGACTGAGAATTACAGGCAGAATGCCTTGGCTTTTCTTAATGGTGACTCCTAAGATACTGCAAAAAAATGAAATAAAGAATTAACACTTTTTTTTATTTTTCAAGAAGATCTTCAGTAACTTGCTGGTTGGAAAGTAAAACTGTTTTTTTTTTTTTTTTTTTTTTTTGAGACAGGGTCTTGCTTTGTCACCCAGTCTGGAGTGCAGTGGCACGATCTTGGCTAACTGCAGCCTCTGCCTCCCCAGTTCAAGCCGTTCTCCTACCTCAGCCTCCCAAGTAGCTGGGATTACAGGCACTTGCCACCGTGCCTGGTTAATTTTTGTATTTTTTTGTAATATCTTATGAGTCACTATACATTGCTACGCCATGTTGGCCAGGCTGGTCTCAAACTCCTGACCTCAGGTGATCCGCCTGCTTCGGTCTCTCAAAGTGCTGACATAACAAGCACGAGCCACTGCACTCGGCCTAAAAGCAAGAATGAAATTTCTGGATCATAGGTCAAATGTATTATTATTTTCAACAATAACTGTGTTGCTTCCTAATGCCCTCTTCTCCCCTTTGGAGTGATGAAATGAGAGCAAATGGACCCTACATGTACAGAGGGGGGTCCACACCATAGAAGAATTTTGAAGCTATTAATTTCAGACTACAAACCGCAGTTACTGCACAGTAGTTCTTCTCTTTATGAAAGAAGGAGAAAGTCTTTGCCTTTCCATTACAAAGGAATCCTCTCTGGGAGAGTAGGGAAGGTTCCTATATGTTCATAACACCTTGGTATGCAAATAAGTAAATGACTATTGGAAAGAAAAACCTGTAAATTGGAGGTCTCCAATTTGCAAGGTATGCTTAATATTCAAATACCCATTAACCTTGCTTGCCAATGATTTTTGCTCAGAGAGCTCTGACCATGAAGAGAAACAAAAATATTTTATTTTCTAGAGCTCTACGCTTTGTATTTCTTGGTATGGCTTATGCAAAACTTACAATCTATGTGCCATTACATCAGCGATTCTGATTACTCTTACCAACAGGGGTGAGAAACAATCTGCTTGGTTTAGCTCTATAGCACTTATCAGTGCTATTTCTAGCAGAATTCAGAGCAGCGGGCTGAGACAACTGTAGTGTTGAACTCAGCCATGCCCCTCAGGTGTCTTGTATGTAGCCAGCCAAATGAATACCATCAAGGTTGAGTTTACCTTAGAAAGCCAGGTGGCTTGACCTGTCCACCTGGCCCAAGGCAATAATCCAGGTACAGCAGGATATATTAATTTTATGCACAGACTTCACCTTGGCTTGCAAAAGAGAAAGTCTAGGGCAATTCCATATCCATAACAAACCTGGCTAGTGAGCTGAGGCCGACTCGAAAGCCTTCCAGGGCTGCAGCAATGTCACACTGCCCACAGAATATGCATCTGAGATGTTTCTTTTTATACTTGAATGTTTCTGATGATTATCCCTAGATCTAAATCTCAGCTATTTGGGAAACCATTGTGAATTAAAGGTCCTTAAGTAGCCAGTGACTTTAGTTTTGCTTTGGCGTGGAAAGTTTCCCACGACAGGGATATCTGCCACGTTTTCCTGTAAAGTCAAGATAACCCCCGGGACTGAAGAGCTGCATTCTTTAATATGCCAAGTTCATTTGACAAGGAAGGAGTTTCATTTGTTTTGTTTTTCATTGTTTTCCACCTTGTCATTCAGAGAGTCCACCTAAAAATGGCTATTCAGTCTGAGAGTTACCAGGTTTCTATGGGTCAGGCATTTAATTTCAACAAGAGCTCAGTAGGAAGTTTTTCAAAGGCATAGCTGGTAGCCAGATCCAACAGTACAAAAAGATGCCTCTAGCTGGAAGCTGTTTTCCTTTGTATTCCGTCTCCCTTTACAGACTACTTCCTCTTTTGGTGGCAAGAGGTCAAGAAGACAGCAGTTTTTCCTCTGACTGCAGACCTGGAAAGTTAGAGGCATCTGTCTTATGTCCAAACATACCCACAGTTAGCAAACAACAGGGGAGTTCACCCAATAACACACTTCTCTATTTGTAGCTTCTCCCAGTTGGGATGATCTGCTCTGACATTATAAGCAGGGGGAATGACACGCATATGACAAATTATATCAATTTTGACCATATTTTCACATAAGAAGAAACAAAACAACGTAAAGTATTTTTGACAGAAAATTTTTAAATCCTCATTTGTTTTCTTAAACACTCATTTACTCAAATTCCTGAGTGTTAACTCGCTTTTAGCCCATTTAGCATTTCACAGATTAAAATCACAGCTAACTGCTGCTATCTCCCATCTGGGAATGTGAGATTCTGGGAATGCAGTGGGCAGGTTGCAGTCTAGGCCATGTGATGTGATAGGAATTGCTGAAGGATACATCTTCTGCCTCTCTCTCTCTCTCTCTCTCTCTCTCTCTCTCTCTCTCTCCTTGCCCAGGAACCCAAGATTACTGTATTTCCCTGTATATTTCCTACTGTCTTGGGAGTTCTCAGCTTTCAAGGGTTTCTTTCTGCTCCCTCACCTGTCACCTTATTGGTACATTGGGCCATCCACAGTGCCAGCACCCTTTCTCCCATGGGACTAGGTACTTAGGTGTCTGCATCCAAAAGAGCTGTAACTGTTTAAATCCGTGGCCTCCATGACATGGCCCAGAATAATCCAAAAGTGTGTGGCACTGCTGGTCCTTTGGGAACAGGTTGACTTCAGCCTCATCCTGAATCCATAAGGTGATTGCGTCCAGGGTGGAAGGGGAGGGATAGATTAATGGAACCAGAGAGGCTGTGCCGATAAGCGTGTCAGGTTTGCATTCAGGTTTGGGAGGCATAGAGGCATTTCCAACTAAAGCCTTACTCAAGATTGAGAAGTAATTCAATGTCTCTCCTCACACACAAGTCTGATAGGGTTGGCCCACCCAAGGCCCAGCTTGCAGGATTCTTGGACACTTTCTTCTCATTTTTGGAGGAGAGACCACAATCGTGTAGTGTTCTTGGCCTTTACGAAGCCCTTATTGTAACCTCCCAAACTCTTTCCCTTCCCTTCCAGAGGAGACACCAAAAAACAAAACACCATCCGAAGTGCTTGTTACATCCCTACCTTCTGTGCTGGACTGACCACTGTCTTCCCAATCCCTCTGTAACAGGCAGAGAAGTCCAGCAACAGTGTGATCCTCATATCCACTGCCAATTTTCATCTCCACGTGTCTGTGAAGCCTCGGCTGCTTCCAGAAAATTGTTTATCACAGAATCTCATGCTCATCAAGTATTAAAATTTGTGTTTAATACCTATACTGATTTTATTCTGAAAGCAAACACATACACACAGAGAAAGTTTAATTTTTTATTAATGAAGTGCAAATTAAAATATATTGTAAAATTCATTATTTTAATATAATTATATGCAATCTTGGTAAAAATGTGGCACAGATAAAAATCACAGAATAAAGTATTGGTAAAGATAAGCAAATCACAAAATAAAGTATATCACTTTTTATTCACATAATGGAATTCTAATAAATTTCTATATAAATGGAATGAAGTCCTAAATGTAACTGTGAGGTAACATATTCAAGATCATTTGACTGTTACAAAATGCAAAGCCTAAAATAGAATGCATTGTATTAGGCTATTTTTGTTATAAAAACCAAAATATCTGCATATATGCATAGAAAATGTTTTATAAAATACTAACAAAATAAAAGTTATTTTTTTTTCTGGGTACAGGGAAGAGGGTGAAAGGAAAGTAAGTATAGCCTTAGTAGTTTTACTTTTATACTTTACTACTTGCCACTTTAAATAAGTATCATTATGTTTATATTAAGAATAACTGAGGTAATACTATTGGAGGAAATTTTTTTTGGATGAGTAGACTGTGCTTTGTCTTCTAATATTCCTATAACTATGAGACTTTATAATAAAATATATAATAAAGAAACCAGGTAAAGGGAAGTAAAGATTATTTGGTCATGTGGTTTTTCCTTTGGCTACATTGTTCAATATATTTATTAATATTTATCATAGTCCTGAGGCTAGCTACATAAAGTGTGTCCTACATTCTCACTATAGTGGAGTAAGTACTGGCTTTGTTGGGACCTTGTGATATGAGCTCCTTCTAACTTTTTTATGTAGCAGAGTGTCCTAAAGGAAGATTCTTACTGACAACACTTTCTTCTGTTTGGATTCTATCACATGTATTGATACTAATCACTGTACCCAAAGGGATGTGGAAAAATTTCATTCACTCAACAAATACAATTGCCAACTTACCATTTTGCAAGCTCCTAAAATAAAAAAATGAAGAAGGTTGGTATTCACAGTATTAGTGTGGCAGGCTGAGTTATGACCCTGCAAAGATGTCCATGTTCTATTATCCAGAACCTGTGAGTATGTTTACTTACATGGTATCAGGCACTTTGCAGATGTAATTTAGTAAAGGATCTTGAAATGGAGAAATTATCCTGGATTATTTAGGTAGGCTCAATGTAATCTCAAGGGTCTTCATAAGAGAAAGGTGAGAGGATCAGAATCACAGAGACAAGATATGAAGACGGAACCAGATGGTGGAGTGATGCACCTTAAAGGTAGAGGAAGGGCCCTGAAACAAGGAATGACAGCAGCCTCTAGAAGCAGAAAAGGGCAGGGAGCAGCTTCTCCCCTTTAGCCTCCAGAAGGAACGCAGCCCTATGGCACCTTGCTTCTGACTTCCAGAACTGTGAGAATAAATTTGTATTAAGACATCAAATTCATGGTCATTTGTTATGGCAGCAATAGGAAACTAATACAGTTTAGAAAGAGTTATATATTTGTTAAGAAATAAATAATACATTGTGATCTATTTGAAATCATGATCGTACTATATTTGATGGTAGGTTTGTCATTAGTTTCTCAGAAATGATCTTTTATTTATACAGCATTTTGGGAATAAATTGTACCATCTTCGCTCCAAGAGGTCACTCCAAAACCAAAGTCAAAGAGCAGAAAATACTCTACTCAAATCTATCTATCTATCTCTCGGTCGATTGATCGATCGATTGATCTATCTATTTATCTATATGATATGTATAAATATACATATAAAATGGTGTGCAGTCTATAGCATCAGTTCTATTAGCAACAGAAATTGCACATCCTTGATGAAATTTACCATTTTAGCATGACTAAAATGCTCCACAATATATTATAGGTTAGAATTGGATGTTTTATTCATGCATTCTACTCTCAGTGGAATGGAGATGATAAAATATGTCTTAACGCTCACTAATTCAAAAACCCACTGGAGGAATGTTCCTCTAAATCCTCTCTGTGGGCTGAGGAAAGTCTCGAAAGAAAGCCACATACTAGAAAGGTTTCTCACCTATCTAAGTAAATATAGGCTTTTTCTTTTGAAGGTCTGATTACAATGGTTTTAATCACTACCAGTTTATTCCCCAGGTCTTTGCAACCGGGATTTCAAGAGTAATATAAAAATTAAACTCCATTAGAGCATGGGATGGGGTGTGTTCGCAGTGTTAAGACCAGAGATGAGAAAGCTCAAAGGATGTACAGCAGCACATCAGGTTCTCTAGGTTTGTTTCTTTTTGGCTACAACTTGGACACTTTTATTAACTTTTTTTGTTAATGTGACCATCACTTTATTTATATGAGCTCTTCATCAGAGTCTCTTAAATCTCTCATGCAAACAGAACCTTGGAAGGCCTACTCTACTTGTCCATGGAATATGTGTTGCTATGTCTACTTATCAGTGAATAGAGCTTCCTTTGTAATTTGGGAAACTTTGCCACGTCTGGAAAGAAGCCCCCAGATGTGTTTGCTCAGTGAACCCAAGATTAATTTAATAATTTAGGATGACCACACACTCTCAATTTATAATCTTTTCTACTATTCCTTGTTGTCAGACATCCGGCTGCTTCATGCTTTTATGTAACCTGCCTGAATTACAGAAGCACATGATTTGGCAACCTCTGTGTTACCCCTTCTGTCAATTACATGCAGCTCTTCTTTCAACTACGTTATGTGGTTAAAGCACCTTGGGAGCAAGCAGGTTGCCATTTATATTTTGTATCCATTTCTTTAGAGCTTCTCCCTCCCTAGTTGCTTTAAGTAACGTTCAGTAAGCATTTGTTCAATGATTGATGTCAATATTGATTTCTCCCATATCTCTGAGATGCCCTGGCTACAGAAAAAAAAGCGAGAATCAATGGGTGTGAAAAAAGAAGGATTCTGTCAAGTTCTTTCCAGGATGGAGGGTTGTAGATTCACAGATAGCATTTTTTTTAATCTTGCAATTTTTCTTGAAATAGCCTCTGATTTTCTCCCATGCAGAAAAATGTACTTTTTAAAGCCTAATTCTTCTATCAAAAGGTTACATAGATTTTTCCCTTGTTAACCACAAAAAGAATTAGTTTACTATGCTGTAAAAAGTGTTTATATGATATATAACACATTTTGTTTAATATGTCAGAAGGATTATTTTGTTTTTGACTCAGTCATATAAAATTACCAAAAGAGTTATTATTAATTATAAAAGTCTTTATCAAAGAATACATGATGTATTAGAAAATCCAGCCAAATGCTTACTCTTGAAAAAGGAAGACACTGTCTGCTCTGTCAGCTTAGTGCCAGAAGCTCTGTCAGGGAGAAAGGATGTGAAGCTGAGAAACATGGGATATTAGGCCACCTGCCCAACTGAAGCATGTTCAACAAATTCGAACTTCGAGTCAATACATTATTTCCTTTTCTAAATGTCCAAAAATAATACTTGCTCACTGCTAAAACCAAACAATACAGAGGTTAAAGTAAGCATCAAAGGACTGTCCTCTCATGGCCAGCCCAGTTGCCTCAGCCCTACTTAGCAGAAATACTCACGATTGAGAATATGCTTATATCTTTCAGAACTTCCTGTTTCCCATGAATTATTTTTTAATAAATTGATCAGTCTATCTGTCTGGTTCTCCATTTATTCATCATATGCATCTATCAATCACCCATTTGGTTTGGTTTGGTTTTTGCCAGAGAGAGAGAGAGAGACAGAGAGAGAGTGAGGGAGATCCTAAAATATATATTCTTTTGTGTGAGTTTTTCATTTAATTGAAATGAAACTTCATTTCAATTTAATGAACCCAACTCTTCCAAATCAGCTCCAATCTTTCTTACAGTGACACAATATTCCATTGTATGAATGGTCCATAACTTTATTAAGCCAGTGCCCTACTGATGAAAATTTGTGCTATTTCCAGTTTCTTTTTCTATTACAATAATGGTATAATAAAATTCTTAATTAAAAGATGTGGTTATTAATGGATGTCTTGTGTTAAGAATCAGTCATCCTCTTCAGGATATTAGAATGAATAAAAGATGTTTCCTGCCCCCCCCCCAAAATACTAAGCATACATGAATAGACAAACAAATATATAACATATCATAATTACCAGTTGATTTTAGTACTGATACTTCTTCTGGACCTGTGCACAAATGAAACAGTAACATTTGGATCAGATTATGTTTTCTCATGTTGATTATGCTACAAAGTTTCCAAAGTTATTTATAATTGTTTTTGTTATTTAGGGTTTTAAAGCTGTGATCCCTGACAGCCAGGTCAGGGACCGATCTGAGTCCCTGAACTATTAGGAACCAGATCCCACAGCAGGAGGTGAGCAGCAGGCAAGCCAGCATTGCTACCTGAGCTCTGACTCCTGTCAAATCATCAGCAGCGTTAGAGTCTCATAGAAGCCTGAACCCTGTTGTGAACTGCTCATGCCAGGATCTAGGTTGCTCCTCAACCCCTGCTCTACCCGCAACCAGTCTGTGGAAAAATAGTCCTCCACAAAACTGGTCTCTGGTGCCAAAAATTTTGGAGACCACTGTACTAAATTCTTGTTTATTTTTATCTTTAGTATTGGCTTGCTTAGAAGGGATGGCTAAGATCTAAACTGCCTCTAATTCTGAACCACAGAATTAGATAGACAACCCATCTATACAGTCGCTACCTGGAGACTCCAAAATTGGGTATTATTTGTGTGATGCTAGGAATGCTTATAAATGACTTTGGGATGAAATAACTGATATATATATATATATATATATATATGTCTATATTTTATAACTATTTATATATGATATATATGTGTCATAACAGACTTTGTAGCTTTATGTGACCATTGATGCTAAATCAATAATTCATTTGTTAAATATAAAATAGTCAAGTAAAGCTATGAAGAGTGTTATCTATGATTCAATGTCCTTTTGTATTATTATTAATTATTTTGAGCTTTCCTATTGCAAAGCAACTAATATGGACTCATGTACTTGAATTGTTGTCTTAGGGATTCCATTAGATTGTATGCATGCTTGTTACATATCCTAACATATTTTAATTTTGCCTATGTATATTTCTTCTTCATAATTGTCATGAGCTGCTAAAACTTATCTCCTTCATCTCAGAATTCTCACAAAGTAGAACCCAGAGATAAGTATTTCTAAACTTTAAAGTCTACCCCAGTTAAGAACTACTGATAATTCAACCCTCTCATTGTTTTTATTTCATAGTACTATTTACTGGTTTAACAACATCATGTTGGTAAGAAAAATGTGTGGAAAATATTTGGGTAGTTTAATGGCCTGAATATATGAATTCTTTTCATTATTTATTTTGTCATGAGCTCCTAGAAATCAAAGACCATTTATTGTTCATCTGGATCTCCATTACAACAAAATGTTGTAACATTAAATACATGAATGTAAGTCTTTACCTGGGACTTTCTTCTTTAATTGACTTGGCTCTCTTTGTTTGTGTTACAGTGATTTCATGAAGTCTAGACTGTGTAAAATGAAATCTCCTATTGTGGACCTTGCAGTCCCTATCTAAAATCTGACCTGGAACATTTTCCCGTTAATCCTATTAAAGGAAACATTCTCAATTTCTGATATCTTCTGCCACATAGAAGGATTTCCATTTTCTCTGTCATCTCATTCCTCATGAAAACTTCCTCCCGAAAAATGGAATGATCATCGTGTTATTTTGAGTTTAGTACAGACAACTTCAGTTATTTTGTTATGTGAAGCTTTCTGCCTGCAGGTCTTCAGATTTGCTCCCAAACAAAAAAGACGTAGATGTCAAACCTCTGTCTAATTGAGAGATACCCGGGAATTCTCAGTAAGACTGCCCCTGAGCGACTTGTTTGCCTAATTCTGCAGTTCACCATTAAAAGCTCATCATTAATCTCATAGTATTAAATGTGCTATTATTTTGATCTCATTTTATGATATCACTTTAGTTACGCTCTTTAGTGCATCAAGTTTTATAGGGTAAGACTCTCAGTTGGGGAATATTCTGAAGTTTGGGGAAGAAACATTTAAATTAGAGGTGGACTGTTAGTAACTTGTGTATTGATCAAAGAGCTTTGAACCTTAAGGGGACAATTGCATGAATCCAATAATTTCAACATGATTGAGGCTCTAGTGATGCCACAAAAGGAACATTAAATATTTACATCACAGAGCTAAAAAAGGAAATAAAGATTTCTTCTTATTATTAGAGGACTACTGGTCGTTGGTTTGCCTGTAAAGTTCACAGTGACCTGTATTGTGCCATGTGGCTGCTTTCACGGTTGCACGGTTGGCTTCTAACTGCTATAGTCTTAAGCTTTAGACTTTAAGCCAGTGAACCACATGAGATTTTGTGTTGGCAGTTATCTACACCTTCTGGCTCTTTTTACATAAGCCACTATTCATTTGTATACAGAGAAGGTTGCATTAGGATAGAGTCGAATGGCAAGAAGGTCACAAAACTGGCTTGGGGCCTTATGGTTCAGGCAGCTGCAGCTTGACCTTCCATTGAGCAAGTATATCCTTGTAGATGAGGGTGCGTTTGGAATAGAGTATTTTTTATATGCACGTGGAAAAATTAAAATAGGTAAAATATTATTTGCTTTCCTTTATTATTAGCTATATCTGTATGAGGAGGATATCAAACATCAAGACACCCGACTTCTGCCTGAGCACCAGAGCACTGCTGAGCTTCTAAAATTGCTAGTCTCCAGGTCTGTGTAGGCAGAGGTAGCTGGGCTATAACATATTTTATTCAGGGACAAGAGTGATTACTGTAGAAGATGACTTTGGGTTTCTGCAGCTTGTTTACAGGCCCAAGATTCATCTTTCTGGCATGTCCTAGAGTTAATTAGGCTTTGCATTGCCTAGTTGTATTATGTATGACCATGACTTTTGAGTTTCAAGACCCATATTAAAGCTGTTTTCAAGAGCACATGGCAGGGATGTTGATTCTAAGACTCTGGGGCACAGCTTGAGACGGATCAATCAACGATTCAGTTCAGAAAACCTGAGAACATTTCTAAAGCTAAAACAAATGTTGGGATTACCCAACACTTGAGTGCCAGAATCACAGGGCTCAAATGTGAAATGCAATTTAAGAATTTTGAACATACATAGAGAAAAATGAAATATACCTCATTTAAAGCCCAGTAATTGAAACTGTCTCCAGAGTAAACTTATAAATTTTAATAGAAGGCAGAAGTGGCTCGAATGTGCTCTGTGAGTGCTAGCCCCCCCACACACAAACACACATTCTCAAATATCATGAACATGGATTCTAGATAAGCCATATAAACTGATCCACTAAAATACTAAAATCCAATTTTCTTGTGTCTATCTTCCTTAATTCAAATATCCCTGATTCTTTGCTATAATTACTAAGCATTGCATCCTCGTAACACACATTCATATCAGTTAGAGGTGGTTTAGGTAGTAGCTAGACTCAAAGGATAAAATGTCTACTCAAATATTGATAACCTTGACAGATGACAAGTAATTTATTAATCAGGTAGACTACAGTTTGTATTTTATTTTTTAACTTCAAATACGTATGGGAGTAGTTTGATTTTTAACTTAAGTGCATTTGGGCTTAGTTGTCAAGATCATTTAATTTGTGGCTTTAATTCCTCTGTGATAATTTGGTAATGAGGGGCAATTAATTCAAATAAAGTAGAATAACACTTTTTGATGCATTGTATTAGAGTATATTTGTAAAGTCTGATCTCGTTGAAGGGCTTTTAATAGACTATATGAAACAAGACAGCTAGAAAAAAAATCAGAGTGAGAAGAAGAAGAGGAAATACAATTTCAGCCTTGGGGACAGAATGATCATGCAACTGACTTAATTAATGCACTACTATAATCCATTTTAGGCCCCTGGGTTTTCCAAAACCATTTGTAAAATAGTAGTGTTTAATTTTTAATCTCTACCTTCTCTGTTTCCACAGACTGAATCATCTCTCTTGATCAGAGTCTTAATGGTTGAAGATGATGGCTTAACAAAACAAACAACATGGGCTTTTTGGGAGGATACTTATCCTTCATTTCTCATGATATATTCCAAAAATTAATAGTTAATAATAGAGTGATCCATGAATGAAAACTTTTTGATGTTTTGTTCTTTCTGGTACTGACTTAAAGTGAGGATGATACAAATACCACAGCAAATATGGCTTATATTCTCTCTCATAGGGGATCTGTCCGCAGAGAACATGTGATCTGGGTCACTCTTGGACTTAGATTAAACTTAACAATAAAAAGGCCCTGCTGTTTGGAGACAGCCCTTCAGTTGTGTAGTACTTCAAAGTCTATAACTCTAATGTTTAGAATTTGCAAACCCATTTTTGCTGCACACCTAGGCCATGTTTTAAAAAGTTCTGCCAAAACACAACAACAAAAAACCTCACTAGCATTTTGCTCTCCATCTGCCTTAGTCCATCTGCCTGACTCCTGATTAACTTTCTTTTGTTTCAGAATTTTGTTAGAAAAAAGGGTATATTTTCATCAGCTATTAAAATCCTATAAACACTAGAGAATTGCAGCCATTAACAGAAGTGATTCTAGTGTCAGTTTTTGACAATTATTTTAGGGTAAAAGATAAAGAACATATATGAATAAGAGAAATAAGAGAGCGATTCTGTGAAGAAAACTACAAAATCATTTTAAAGTATATTATCTATAACTTTGCGTAAAAGAGACATTTCAGAAACAAAATCATCAAAGATTCTGAAATTTGCCTCTATAAAAAAAACAACAACAATGAAAAATTAAAAAAAATTGTTTTCAACAATTGTCTAAAACCACAGTCAAACCGTTTTAGGATTTTTAGAGTATTTCACAGGCACGTGCTTTCCCAATTTGAAGAACCGTGTTGACATTTTAACAGAATGGCTGTGATTTAACAGAATGGCTTTAGCAATAGTTGTGTTTAATGGCAAACTAGCTGAGCTTAGGCCAAGAAAGCACAGGTGTCATCACGATTGACAGTCTCAGGTTTCATGACATCAGCCAAGAAATTAAATGTTAGCCAATTGAGATGTTTCTCTAAACAGTCTAAAGAGTATGTTATTTGAGGACTCCTCCGATCACATGACAATGAACTAATTTATCCCATCTCATGACCCTTTGAGTTCGTTTTTCTTTTATCCAATTAGAGTTCCTTCTTAGATATCAGTTGTCAGGCTAGTGTTCACATCATTGTACCCCTTAATAATAAAAAGGAGGACTCGATGGAATGGAAGGATAAAAAATACTGAAAGAGTTAGAATTAGAGTGTAGAATTCATTACAAAGATTGAAAAACTGTAACAAAATATTCCAATATATCTTACAATTTCCCAAGTGAATCATTCTCAATATAATATGACATTATGTAATTCCTTTAAAAAAAAGTTGAGAGCTGTTATCTGTTGTTTACTTTTCTCACTGAAAAGGCAATACTTTCCATGTTTATTTTTTAAATGCAAAAATGTGGTTTAAATGTGCACTGAAGTAGGAAACCAAATCAAATACGTAAATTCCATTCAAAGAATTGTTTCAAGTGTTCAGTTTTCAATTTGATAAGCCTTTGGTGAATATTTTAAATTAACTTTAATAATTGATCTCTAGGCTTAAAAGGGGAAAAATTCATAAATGTATGTAGAGCAATGTTCTCGTCAGATATAGTTTTCTCTGAGTTAAAATTGATTCATTCTACTTAAATCCACAATTACAAGAACTGTAGATGTGTATGTTATTATGGTGGCAAATATAGTTTCAGTTTTATATGCTGCCTAACTTTATGTTGTGAGCAAATATTAGTAAACAATAATAAAAACAGAAAATATTTTATTTAATATTTAATTTCAGCATATGAGAAATAATTTTAATGCCTGCATGAATATCTTCTTCATTTGTGATGACCATGCCCGTTTTCTCTTAAGGTAGGTAAGTGTTCATATATTTTCATATAAATTCAAAGATATATAACAAGCCATTGCCTGGTATTGAAACAATTGTATCAAAACAAAGATCCCAAGAAAGTAACAAATGCAGTTTAAAAAAATTCGTCAGGGACTCTTAAAAAGCAACACATCTTTTTTACATTGCTCAATAAAAGAAAACTTAGAATTACTGAATGAGATGTCAAATTGGCAACATTTCTTATACTGATTCACTCATCAGAGTTTTTCATTAGCATGAAAAATTAGTCTTTATAACATTTTTGCTCATGTTAGAGATACGTAATGAGTGGAAATATGAAAGCATATAAAAGATGTCAGTGTTTCAAAGCTAAGTTATAAACAAAAACAGTAAAAAGAATACAACCATCTTAAATTCCATGCTAATTAGGATGATTTGTTGCCTTTAGCAAATGAAGTTAGAGTAAAACTATGTTGACTCATTGAACAGAGTGGAATATTTCAGAGAAAATATTAGTAAACGACACGAGCTAGAGTGCCTGAATTAAATCTGTGTGAAACTATTGAAGTAAAAGCTCAGTTTCACATTTAGCAGCAACTTTAACAATTAATTTTCACAACAAATTTACCATGAAAATCTATGGTTAATTGATGAATCCTTTGAATTTTAAATTGAGGAGGTTGAACAGAGGTCAGTTCATCCAACTACTCATTTCATAGACAAGGAGATAGACCCTGTATTTGATGGATGACTCAAATTTCCCACAGCAACAAAAGCCAACGCCATACAGCGAGCACTGGGACCTAGTTCTTCTAAATTTTATTCTGGTTATCAGAACCAAAATTGATGATTTGGGCAGACCATAAGAACAGGAATAATAATCGACATCTCAAAACATGCTGGAACACTGAAGAACAACTAAAAGTAGGACCTGGGGAACTGCTTATGGAAGGCTCAGATCCCAAATTCAAGGACTAGACATTCTTCCTGTTGACATAGTAAAAACAAACCCATGTGGGCCTATGCAGACTGGAAACCTCACAGATAAGTACCTGGAAATAAAGATCCAATCAAAAACTGGCAAAAACCAAACGTGAAGCATCACTGGCTTGCCAAATTCACACCCTAGTAGAAAATCCCACATTAAGAGAAGGCTCACTAGTCAGATTCTGGCTTAAATGCCATAAACTCTGGCTGTTTTCAATAAGATTTAGTAGATCTTCTTGAATAAATATTTCTTCACTTATTATATGCTTTTTTTCTGGAGACTAGATTACTAGAGCTTTAGATGATTGTTTTGTATAATTTTCTAAGTTAAATTGAGTTTATTAGGGTAACAGTCTTCCTCATTAATTTTTTAGTGGTTATCTTAATAATTTTATGTATTAGAGTTAACAAATGCAATTTTTCCTATCAACTTTCTCTTAATTGTTCAAGTATTTGTTTCTTTTCCTTTTAGATTTAGTTGTTCTGGTGGCTTTATTTTTAGTTCTAAGTATTACACACTCTTAAAATAGAGATATATTAACAAGATATTTGGAGAAATTGTGCATTCACTTATTCCTACATAATCATCCTGTGGAAATCAGATTTGGAAGCTGTATAGAATGTTTCTAAACACAGCCCTATAGAGTACTGCAGGATGCAGGATTTTATTTCACCTATTTTTTTTTCTGGACAAGCTATCTTCTTTTGTCATTGCTGATATATTTTTTCTATATGTTACCACTTATTTATAATTTTAATTTATCTGAATGAAAGATACATTAAAATATAACATTAAGCCATCATATACTTCTTCATACATTTCTATTTAACTTCTGTGTTGCCAAAACTTTCTAGATTGTCTATCGTTTTACACGCATGTGGCTTTCATTCTCCTTCACTTTTCTCCTGCCTGAATTTTAAATTTTCAAAATTTAAAATTTAAAAATCTTCTCTCTGCACCTTTTTTATCTAGGTTATATTTCATTCCTTTGGTCTTAAACAGTGTCTAAGGATCTTCCCCCATCTAAAAGCTGATATCTTGAACCGATATCACAAAATGAATGCATACAACTATCTTCTTGAAACTTCCTTTTGCCTAACTAGACCTCATGATTTCCCACAGGTATGCTGGCCCTACTCTTGACACACATTCACACATCTTTTTTTTTTTTTTTGACAAGTATCATGTCAAAGAGTAACAACCAAACACAAAGTTTCAGATCTTTTCTTGAAATTTTTTAATCAATTTTTAATGTCGTAAATTAATTTTCAGATAAAACAATTTCAAAGTCTTTATCTTTAAAAATATAGGGGAAAATTACCACTGAAATGACCAAATCATTCTCACCTCTGCTTACAGTTTAATCAACCAACTTCAAAGAAAATTGCCTGCTTAACATCATTTTCTCAGTTCATTTGTTCAAGTATGACATTTGAGAAATTTATAACACATCTTTTGACCCTGTCATTCCATAAGGGTACATTTTCAAAGTTGGCTGCGTTTTCTCAACCTGAAATACATTTGTCCATAGTTTTAGCCTATGTCTTCAATAAATTCTCATCAGTTGTGTAAGCCTCAAATTCCAATCTTGAACAAAACTTTAAGGTAGATTTTATGGCTTATTTAATCATACTTTTTACTATATTGCTCTTGGAAAACAAATATCTTGTATTTGCTTCAAAATAGTTTTAGTAGTTGTTTTTCATATTTTAATAAAGTTCCTGACAGCAGTGATTTCACATGATCAGTTATTCTGTAGGTTTTTGCATCAGGAGATTCAGATTTTTATGTTCAATTATATTTGCCAGTACTAAATACCATACTTGAAATTATTGTGTAAGAATATTTCATAATTTTAAATTGACTCCAATACTCAGTTATTCATTAATTTTATTTGGGTCAATGCTATCATTTTCTGCACTGTGAACACTGTGAAAATTATTTAAAGATTTATGCTTAATTGATCAAATTTGCCCTGAATTTTTCATAGTATCATATTAATTTTCATAGTTTGAGTTAAGAATTTTGACAAGATTGGCCGGGCGCGGTGGTTCACGCATGTAATCCCAGCACTGTGGGAGGCCGAAGCGGGTGGATCACGAGGTCAAGAGATCGAGACCATCCTGGTCAACATGGTGAAACCCTGTCTCTACTAAAACTACAAAAAATTAGCTGGGCATGGTGGCGCGTGCCTGTAATCCCAGCTACTCAGGAGGCTGAGGCAGGAGAATTGCTTGAACCTAGGAGGCAGAGGTTGCGGTGAACCGAGATCGCGCCATTGCACTCCAGCCTGGGTAACAAGAGCGAAACTCCATCTCAAAAAAAAAAAAAAAAAAAAAAAGAATTTTGACAAGATTATTTTGGGATGTAAGTTTTTACATAGGTCTATCAAAATGTAAAATTTTTGCTTTAACAAATATAGAGGACTTTATATTAAGTGAAATAAGAGACACGGAAAGAAAAATACCATGATCTCACATATGTGAAATCTTTTTTTTTCTTTTTAAAGAATACGTAGAGAGGAATATGTTGCTTATCGGGGCGGAGAATGGAAGGAAATGGGCAGTGCAGGAAAAAAGTTGCAGTTTTGTAAGATGAATAAATCTAGAGATCTAATGAAAGGAAAGAAGAAGAAATAGTTCTAAAGTAAGAACTGTTACAGTGAATAATAGGGTATTGCATATTGAAAATTTGCTAGGAGGGTAATTTTAGCTAATTTTATCATATATAAACAGAAAAAGAAGTAACTAAGGAAAGTGATGGTTATGTTAATCTGCTTGACTGTAGCAAACCTTTCATCATGTATATCAAAACATTATGTTGTACCCCTTACATATAGACATAAAACTAAATTTTTGAAAATCATCCTGTTCTGCTTAATACCATGAATTAAACAAAACGAGTATCTCTCCCCTTCATGTGAAGGTGCTGTGTGGGCAGGTAATGGTACAATTTACATCTCTGTCTCTTACTACCTCCACATCTACTGTGGCTTTATGAGACTCTCACTTTCAATTTTAGTTTAAGTATTATCCCAGAGTTTCACATGTGCCAAACTTATAATCTGAAAGGAAAAAAGAGAGGATTTTTGGAAAGTTGATTATAAGTGGTGTATTTCCAATACAATTATATATTCTGCACATACACTATTAAAGAAAAGATGAATTATATTTCATCTGTTTATTGTCAACTTATCATTCTCTTTATACTTAAATGTGTCTTTTTTAGGGGACATATTATAGAGTATTGCCTTTTTATCCATTTATTTTTGGCATTAAAATTTAGTTTTTAAAACATAATATTTAATATAAATTTGGTAGGTTAAGATAAAGACCTACAATTTTATTGTTTCTTTAACTTTTGTCTTCCCATTTTTATATACCTCTTTTCCTGTTTTCTTTTAGATTATGTGTCTATATATTTTTAGTATGCCATGGTGACTATTTTTTTCTGGCTGCTCTAGAAATTGCAAGATAAACAGATAAACTTTGACAGTCTAACAAGGGTCAATATTGTACCAGCTCACAGTGTTGAATCCTTGAAACATACAGCTCTTTTTATTCTTCCACTGACTTTTGTATTACAGTTATTGTAAGTATAAATCTACATGCATTGAAAACTCCACCAGACGTTTTTACAGTTTTGCTTTAAACATTCATACATATTTTAAAAAATACAAGGGGTAAAAATAAATATTTTATATTTACCTTCATATTTACTATGTCTGCTACTCTCTCTTCATTCTTGATAATTCAAGATTCCCTCCAACATTTACCATCATCTTGATGAACTGCTATCAGCATTACCAATAGAGCATGTTTTTCAGAAATAAAATCTCTTCATCACAGAATACCTTTTTTCCATTTTATATCTAAAGGATAGTTTCACTGAATGTAAAATTCAAGGTTAACATTTCTTTTATTTAAGCACTTTAAAGATGTTCTACTGTCTTTCAACCACAATGGTTTCTGATGAGAAATTCACAATCGCTGTAATTTGTAATTTATTTTTTCTAGTTGCTTTCTTAATCTTTGGTTTTTAGAAGTTTGATTATGATGTATATAGGTATGGCTTTCTTTGATCTTACCGGGAATCCTGAGCTGTGAAAATCTGTAAATTATATTTCTTTTACTATATTTATCATTTTTTAGCCATTATTTTGTATATGTATGTATGTGTTTGGATATTTATATGTATAAAAATATATATGTACACACAATTTTTGGTGTGCCCATCCCTTTTCATTTCCTTCTGATAGTACAATTACACATATATTAGATTCTTTGATAGTTTTCTGTGGGTGCCTTATGATCTGTTGACACTTTATCACCGTTTTTTCCCCTGCGTTCTTCAAATTGAAAAACATCTACTGGTGGGTCTTAGGTGAGCTATCTTTGTCTCCCATCAACTACATTTTGTGACTACACTAGTCCACTGATTCCCACTCCCACCTCCTGAATTACTCAGATCCAAGTTTCCCATTTGATTCTTTAATTATACTTTCTTTTTTACTCCTAAGAATTATTTTCTTAATTTAATATGGGCTTCCTTTTACCATTCTACTTCTTGCTAAGTTGGTCTTGGTCTGCTGCACTCAATCATTATCTAGGGATTACTCTGAGACTGATGTGGGTGGTTCCAATGACAGGTCAGCTTTAAAAGCTGCCATTATGTTGTTTAGATCGGTCTCATGCTCTGCAAACTTAGCTGTTAGGCTAATACACGTATGGGTTTACACATGTAATCAAAAATCTTGCTCTGGTTTCGTCTGAAATTATTTTATAAATATTGCATATGAAGGATCTTGGTTCCTCTAAAACAAAAATGAGATTTCTATTGTAGTTTTATTCTCTCCACAGTTTCACTCCTCTGTAAATAGTTTCTACCCTTGGGATAAAGCCAGGAGAGGATAAACAATAACAATGATGAGAATAACATATTTATTCTGGTGAGAGAATAAATATATTTATTACTCATTTACATTTGACTTCCTCTACACAAACATGCTTTTGTTCACGTTGACCAAGTTTTTAGCTACCTGCTTTCTGTATTTCACACAGAGGCTTTAGGTGTCCTCATTGGAAAAGATAGGCTTCCGCGGGCTTAAGACATTGCCAAATGTGAACCTCTTTTCGTATATTTCTTAAACACAGATGAGCACATGCAAATCTGAATTAATCGTAGTTATTAGCATAGTTATCCTTGTGTAGACATGAATATAATTTGTATGATCTAATGAAGTACTACATAAGATACACATAAACATTGAGGTTCAGATAAATAATTAAATTCATTAACATGAAACAATGTGTTTCTTTTTCATTCAATTGACAGTTTTGTTTAGCTCTAATAAAGTACTAATCACTGTCCTAGTTTTAATTCCAAATAAAGTGTGGAAAGTTGTTAAAAGATGTTTAATGAGAAAAAAAGTACAATGCCAAACTTTCCAAAGGTAATACAATTTATAATATAGAGTAAAAAGCTAAATTTCCAGCAACCAACCTAGAGTTATTTTCATCATGTCATGCTAAACTTCACAATAGAATATATTTTATGTAAGAAAATCCTACATTGAAATTTACTATAATTTATCACATTAGGTAGAAACTACATAATTTTAGGCTTTGTGTGTCTGTTTGTTTCATAGCAGAAGAAATTCTTGTGACATTGTCAGCGTAGGATGCGAAGTAGAATTAAACAAGGCTCATATACCAAAAATCCTGGAAATAATATAAGATTCTACCACTATGGATGCAAAATGTGTTAATATATTCCTCTCTCACCCATCATATGACACATTATATTCCAAAGAAGCCAAAAAAGTCAGGAATACTTTCCAGAAGATTTCCTTTTGTTTTCCAAGACATTACCCAATTATATCATCTTGTTGGTAGTATAAATATGAGTCCAGTCAATTTCAATATATTTTTAAAAATATTTGTATTTTGAAAATACATCTTGAATTCACTTACATGATGCTCTACATATTTCTTACACTACCCAAATATTTGTAACTAACTGGCAGGCCAATGCTTTTGGTATTCTGAGATAAAATAAACAAGGTGAATCTATTGTGTTGAATACCTCTGGATAAGGATCAAAACCCTTTAAATGCTTCTTTTTAATCCCCGATACTGATCTTTTTATTCAGTAAATTCATTTCTCACAATGATGTTGCTTTATTCTGATCTAAAGTGGGGATACGAGTAAGAATTTTTGAGGAACTTAGAAATTGTAATTGGTGGTATACAAAAAGTGCAAGCACTTGTGAAGGTTAAGCAGTGTTTTTTCCTGACTGAGAACACTAACACATAGTTTTTCAATACCTAGAGAAAGAGTTAGTGGACTACATTATTTGGTAGTTAACTACAATACACAGATTTTTCCCTAACCACTAGCAGGGTCTATTAATTTCTCTCATAAACCATGTCTGGTAACTTCAATTCTTTATATATATATACATATATATATACATATATATACACATATGAATATATACACATATATATATGTGTATATATATATGTATATATATACATATATACATACACATATGAATATATACACATATATATGTGTATATATATACATATATACATACACATATGAATATATACACATATATATATATGTGTATATATATATTGCACTTCAGGTTCTTGGGTACATATGCAAAAGATGCAGGACTACCACATAGGTACATACATAGCAATGTGGTTTGCTGCCTCCATCCCCCCGTCACCTGTACCTGGCATTTCTCCCCATATTATCCCTTCCCAACTCCCTATACCCTGTTGTCCCTCCCCTATTCCTCCCCAACAGACCCCAGTATGTGATGTTCCCCTCCCTGTGTCCATGTTTTCTCATGGTTCAATGCTTGCCTATGAGTAAGAACATGCAGTGTTTGATTTTCTTTTCTTGTGTCAGTTTGCTGAGAATGATAGTTTCCAGATTCATCCATGTCTTTACAAAGGACACGAACTCATCATTTTTTATGGCTGCATAGTACTCCATGATGTTTATGTGCCGTATTTTCCTTGTCCAGTCTATCACCAATGGACATTTGGGTTGGTTCCAGGTCTTTGCTATTGTAAACAGTGCCACATTGAACATATGTGTGCATGTGTCTTTGTAATAGAATGATTTATAATCCTTTGGATTTATACCCAGTAATGGGATTGCTGGGTCAAATGGAATTTCTCTTTCTAGGTCCTTGAGGAATCGCCACACTGTCTTCCACAATGGTTGAACTAATTTACACTCCTACCAACAGTGTGAAAGTGTTCCTATTTCTCCACATCCTCTCCAGCATCTATTGTCTCCAGATTTTTTAATGATCCCCATTCTAAATGGCATGAGATGGCATCTCAATGTGGTTTTGATTTGTGTTTCTCTAACGACCAGTGATGATGAGCATTTTCTCTTATGCTTGTTGGCCTCATATATGTCTTCTTTGGAAAAGTGTCTGTTCATATCCTTCACCCACTTTTGAATGGGCTTGTTTGTTTTTTTCTTGTAAATCTGTTTTAGTTCTTTGTAGATTCTGGATATTAGCCCTTTGTCAGATGGGTAGATTGTAAAAATTTTTTCCCATTCTGTTGGTTGCCGGTTCACTCTAATGTTTCCTTTGCTGTACAGAAGATCTGGAGTTTAATTAGATCCCATTTGTCTATTTTGGTTTTTGCTGTAACCTCTACTCTTACACTCACTGGCAGTTGTCGGTCCGATGGTTGTAGGACATTACCTAATGAAATTTTTTTATCTTGGCGGAGGAGATGTTCTTTACTTATTGAACAGATTTAAACCTCCTAAATAAATTATTTCCAACAGTCTAAAATAAGACCAGTTTATAAATAACAACACAGTGAAGAGGGCATTAAATTTTTTATATAAATTTAGACAATTTATTATTGAAATATGTGCACTAGTACTCTTCTTTAAAATTTTGAAAATATCTTTTCCATCCCATAAATCGTCATTAAATTTTAAATATTTTAGTTTTTAAATAATTAAATCAAATAATTAAATTTTATTGATTTAATGTGATTAAGCTCAATTTATTTATTATATTTAGAAAATATTGTGATTTAAAGTGGAAAAAAAAATTATAGTTAAAAAGTGCACTTTGTATGTTGTAGGGTGCATTTGCCATAGTAGGAAGATTAATATGCCCCTTTTTTCCATGTAAAGTTTTAATTAAAGATTTTTATTTTGAATTAACTGCAATGTTTGTCAGATGTTTTCATGAAAAAACACCTATTGGCAAAGAGTCAATTTGCATCCTCTAGAACTTCTTTCCCACCTCACCCCTGCCTCAGGCTTATATGAGAATAATCATGTGAAACACCTGCATATATTGCAAGTTGTGAATTTGTGTGATATCAGAATTTATTTTCATTTTGCACTCAAAATCCTAGTAAAATATCACGTTTCAGAAAAATGTTGGAAGCGTGTCTTGAAGATTCATATGTTCCAGAGACATGAGGTATAGGCAATCAAATTCAAGCAGGAATGAATTAAACTAACTGATGTGATAATTAAGTAATTGAAATAAACTTTCCCTTTCGACTTATGAGTGAGATAACTGATATTCATATTTGATAGTGGGATGTCCTAACTGACCATGGTTATTTTGGGAAGTATTGGGCAGTTGGTTCTCCCATTTTCTGTTGCAAAGATTCTCAAGTACAGTTCCTAAGAACTGGGGTCAGAGCTTGACAGGCTTTTACCTAACACTCAGACACATAAGAAAAATACAGACACATTAGTGCATTTATTTTGTAATGCTAAAAGAATTTATTGTTTGTATTCTGAGATGATATCCTTTAAAATGTGGGGGTTAAAGTGACTTTTTTTATTTGAGAGATTAAAAAGTTATTCTATGTTAGCTAGAAAAAGTTTTGCTTTAAATTTTGCCAAACCATGAAGTGTTAAAGTCTGGCAAACCCTTGTGTGTTGCATATTTAGTATGCAAGGAAAGATGTGCTTTGCTTTCAGACAAAAAGGAAGTAATGAATGAGAGCTGGCAGAGGGTGATAGATGCAATAGAAAGGGTGAAGTACCTACGTCTCCTCTGATCTTGAAATGATAATGACATTCTAGTGAATGATTGAAAAGAAAAAAAAGTTGAAGGAAATTTTTTTTAATGAGAACAATCACAGCTGCTTACTCCTGAGGTGACAAAGCACAGCACTGCATAGGAGGGGAGGATAATTTATCTCTAGTTTTAACCTGGCCCTTCTTGGGCACCTAATGGATTGAAAACTTCATGAAACAGTACCCTGGGTATGTACAACAGCATTCTCACAATAAAATGGAGCTCCATAAGTGAATAAATGAGAAGTGAACTTTAACATAGGGTTATGAAACTAAAAAAGAAAGCCCATGATGACTGTTTCCTGGAGACAATAATAATGATTTTTGATATACATTAAAAGCTGATTTAGGAAATGTCAAAGATCACTGAGTTGGGAACTGGAAAGTAATCATGAAGATTTTGCACGAATATTTCAACTGCATGCTACGCTACTGAGCTTTACTGATGTTTCCTGAATGGTGAGAGCAGGTGACATTGCATTAATGAATAGAATAAATCCTACATGTACTCGTGTTCATGTGTTTTCACACTGCTATAAAGAAATACCTAAGACTGGGTAATTTATAAAGGAAAGAGGCTTAAGACTCACAGTTCCACATGGCTGGAAAGGCCTCAGGAAACTTACAATCAGCAGAAGGTGAAGGGGAAGCAATCACCTTCTTCATGAGGCAACCTGAAAAAGAGAGAGAGAGAGAGAGCAAGGGAAACCACCACTCAAAAAACCATAAGGTCTTGTGAGAACTCCCTCACTATCGTGAGAACAGCATGGGGTGTCCCCATGGTCCAATTACCTCCTACCACGTCTCTCCCTCAACAATAGGGGATTACAATTTGAGATGAGATTTGGGTGTGGACATAACATTAAAACATAACAATACTATCTACACTTAAGTGATCAAAATTAGTGTCCTATCTTCTATTATAATTCCCAATCCCTGTTTCCAGTTACCGGTACTATTTTTAGTTCAGAAAAGGTAACTAGAAATCTCCAAAATATATTCAGTTTAACTATTTTCCTTATCACAGTATCAATATATTCACTTAAAGACCAAATTTACTCATTGTGACCCTTGCAAAACATTTTATTTCTATCTGTTCTGTTTTTTTCTTCTTGTCAGGGTTCAATAATATTCTGCCTAAACTATTTCAAGTAGTTTAAATTTGTGTAATATTTTTTTCCAATTGACCAGCAAAGCAATCAAACTCTACAGATTAACTCATAATTTTTGTCTTCTTTTTATTTTTAGTTCTGGGATACAAGTGCAGGATATGCAGTTTTGTTACATAGATAAATATGTTACAGTGGTTTGCTGCACCTGTCAACCTATCATCTTGGTTTTAAGCCCAGCATTTATTAGCTATTTTTATTAATGTTCTCCAGCCTCCCACCTGACACCTGACAGGCCCTAGCGTGTGATGGCCACTCCCTGTGTTCATCTGTTCTCATTGTTCAGCTCCCACTTATAAGTGAGAACATGCAGTGTTTGGTTTCTGTCCTGTGTTACTTTGCTGAGTATAATGGCTTCCAGCTTAATCCATTTCCCTACAAAGAACATGATTTCACTCCTTTTTATGGCTTCATAGTATTCCATAGTGTACATATACTACATTTTCTTTATTCATTCTGTTGAGACGGGCATTTGGGTTGATTTCATGTCTTTGCTATTGTGAATATTGCTGCAACATACATATGCGTGCATGCATTCTTGTAATAGAATAATTTATATTCCTTTGAGAATATACCCAGTAATTGGATTGCTGGTTCTAGAAACTGGTATTTCTGGTTATAGATCTTTGAGGAATTGCCACACCCACACCATTTTCTACAATGGTTAAACTAATTTACATTCCCATCAACAGTGTAAAAGTGTTCCTATTTCACTGCAAACTCACCAACATCTGTTTTTTCCTGACTTTTTAAAAAAGGCCATTCTGATTGGCCTGAGATTGTATCCCTGGTGGTTTTGATTTGAGTTTCTCTAACCATCAGTGATACTGAGCTTGTTTTCATATGATTGTTGGCTGTATATGTGTCTTCTCTGAAAAATGTCTCCTTAGGTCTTTTGCCCACTTTTAATGGTGTTGTTTGTTTTTTTCTTGTATTTGTTTGAGTTCCCTGTAGATTCTGGATATTAGACTTCTGTTGGAGAGATAGATCGCAAAAATTTTCTTCCACTCTGTAGGTTGATAGTTCCTTTTGCTGTGCAGAACCTCTGTAGTTCAATTAGATCCCATTTGTCAATTTCTGCTTTTGTTGCAATTGCTTTTGATGATTTCATCATGAAATCTTTGCCCATGCCTATGTTCTGAGGGGTATTGCCTAGATTTTCTTCTAGGGTTTTTGTAGTTGGGGTTTTACATTTAAGTCTTTAATTCATCTTGAGTTAACTTTTGTATAAGGTTTGAGGATGTGGTCTAGTTTCAATTTTCTGCAAATGAATAGCCAGTTTTTCCAGCACCATTTATTAAATAGGAAATCCCTTCCCCATTGCTTGTTTTTGACAGATTTATTGAAGATCAGATGGCTGTATATGTGTGCTCTTGTTTCTGAGTCCTCTATTCTGTTCCATTGGGCTTTGTGTCTGTTTTTATACAAGTACCATGCTGTTTCGTTATTGTAGCCTTATAGTAAAATTTGAAGTCTGGTAACATGATGCCTCAAGCTTTGTTCTTTTTTCTTATGATTGACTTGACTATAGAGCTCTTTTTTGGTTCCATAGGAATTTTAAAATACTTTTTTCTAATTGTGTGAAGAATGTCAAGCTACTTTAATAGGAATTGATTGAACTTATACATTACTTTGGGCAATATGGTCATTTTCACAATGTTGATTCTTTCCATCCATGAGGATGGAAAGTTTTTCCATTTGTTTATGTTGTCTCATATTTCTTTGAGCAGTGAGTTGCAGTTCTCCTTGAAGAGGTCATTCACATCACTTGTTAGCTATATTCCTAGGTATTTTATATCCTTTGTGGCAATTGTGAATGAGAGTTCATTCCTGACTTGGCACTCTGCTTGTCTATTATTGGTGTAAAGGGATGCTTATGATTTTTGCACACTGATTTTATCTCCTGAGACTCTGCTGAAGGTGCTTATCAGCTTGAGAAGCTTTTGGACTGAGACGGTGGTGTTTTCTTGATATAAGATTATGTCATCTGCAAACAAATATTTTTTACCTTCTCTCTCCCTATTTGAATGCCCTTTATTTCTTTCTCTTCCCTGATTGCCATGGCCAGAGCTTCCAATATTATGTTGAATAGAAGTAGTGAGAGAAGCCATCCTTGCCTTGTGCCAGTTTTCAAAAGGAATGTTTCCAGCTTTTGGCTATTCAGTATGATACTGGCTGTGGGTTTGTCATAAATGGCTCTAATCATTTTGATGTATGTTCCTTCAATACCTAGTTTATTGAGAATTTTTAACATGAGGTCTGTTGAATTTTACGATCTTTTCTTTGTCTATTAAGAAAATCATGTGATTTTTGTCTTTAGATCTGATTATGTGATGAATTACATTTATTGATTTGCATATATTGAACCAGCCTTCAATCCAAGGAATGAAGCCAACTTGATAGTGGTGGATAAGCTTTTTGATGTGCTGCTGAACTTGGTTTGCCAGTATTTTATTGAGAATGTATGCATTGATGTTACTCTGAGATTAATCTGAAATTTTCTTTTTATGTTGTATCTCTGTCAGGTTTTGGTATCAGTGTGATGCTGGCTTCATAGAATAAGTTAGGGAGGAGTTCCTTCTTTTCAATTGTTGGAAATAGTTCAGAAGAAATCATATTATCTCCCTTTGCATTTCTGGTAAAATTCAACTGTATATCCATCTGTTCCTGGGCTTTTTGTTGGTTGGTAGACTATTGATAACTGCCTTAATTTTAGAATACCTTATTGGTCTATTCAGGGATTCAACTTCTTCCTAATTCAATCTTGAGAGGTTGGATGTGTCCAGGAATTTATTAATTTCTTCTAGTTTATTTTCCCAGAGCTGTTTATCATATACTCTGATAGTAGTTTGTATTTCTGTGGGGCCAGTGGTGATATCCTCTTTATCATTTTTTATTGTATCTATTTGATTCTTCTCTCTTTTCTTCTTTATTAGTCTATCTAGCCATCTATCTGTTTCGTTAATTTTTTCATAAAACCAGTTCTTGGATTCATTGACTTTTTAAAGGATTTTTCATGTCTTCAGCTCCTTCAGTTCTTCTCTGATCTTAGTTATATCTTATCTTCTGCTAGCTTTTGGATTAGCTTGCTCTTGCCTCTCTAGCTATTTTAATTGTGATATTAGGATATTGATTTGAGATCTTTCTAGCTTTATGATGTGGGCATTAAGTGCTATAAATTTTCCTTTTAATACTGCTATAGCTGCATCTCAGAGATTCTGGTACATTGTCTCTGTTTTCGTTGGTTTCAAAGAACTTCTTCTTTACCTCCACCTTAATTTCTTCATTTACCCAGAAGGAGGTTGCACATTTTCCATGCAGTTGTGTGGTTTTGAGTGAGTTTCTTAATCTTGAGTTCTAAGTTGATTGTGCTCTGGTCAGAGAGACTATTTGTTGATTTCAGTTCTTTTTCATCTGCTGAGGAATAATTTACTTCCAATTATGTGATCAATTTTAGAGTAAATGTCATGTGGCACTGAGAAGAATGTATATTCTATTGTTTTGGTGTGAAAAGATGTGTAGATATCTGTCAGGTCCACTATATTCAGAGTTGACTTCAAGTCTTCAATATCTTTCTTAATTTTCAGTGTCAATGATCTGTCTAATATTGACAGTGGGGTGTAAAGTCTCCCACTATTATTGTATAGGAGTCTTAAGTCCCTTTGTAGTCTCTAAGAACTTGTTTTCTTAGTCTAGGTGCTCCTATGTTGGGTGCATATATATTTAGGATAGTTAGCTTTTCCTGTTGAATTGAACTTTACCTATATGTAATGTCCTTCTTTATCTTTTATAATCTTTATTTCCTTAAAGTCTATTTTGTCAGAAACTAGGATTCCAACCTCTGCTTTTTTTAATTTTCTATTTGCTTTGTACATTTTCATCCATCCTTTTATTTTGAGTCTATGTGGGTCTTTGAATGTAAGATGAGTCTCTTGAATACAGCACACCAATGTATTTTGACTACATCCAACTTACCACTTTGTGTCATTTAATTGGGACATTTAGCCCATTTACATTTAATATTATTATGTGTGAATTTGATCCTGACATTATGATGCTAGTTGGTTATTTTGCAAACTTGTTTATGTATTTGCTTCATAGTGACACTGGTCTGTGTACTTTAGCGTGTTTTTTTGTAGTAGCTGGTAATGGTTTCTCCTTTCCATATTTAGTGTTTCCTTCAAGAGCTCTTGCAAGACAGGCTTTGCGGCGAGGAATTCCCCAAGCATTTGTTTGCCTGAAAAAATATTTTATTTCTCCTTCACTTATGAAACTTAGTTTGGCTAGATGTGAAATTCTAGGTTGAAAATTAAAGCATTTTCTTTAAGAATGTTAAATATTGGCCCCCAGTCTCTTCTGTCTTGTACAGTTTCTGCTGAGAGATCTGCTGCTAGTTTGATGGACTTCCCTTTATAGGTGATATAGCCCTTCTCCCTGACTGTCCTTAACATTTTTTCCTTCATATCAACCTTGGAAAACATTTGTCTTATGTTTGATCTTCTTGTGAAGTAGTTTACTGTGGCTCTTTCAATTTCCTGAATTTGAATGTTGGCTTGTCTTGGTAGGCTGGGAATGTCATCCTGGACAATATCCTGAAGTGTGTTTTCCAACTAGGTTCCCTTCTCCCCATCTTTTTCATGTATACCCCTATCAGTTGCAGGTTTGGTCTTTTAACATAATCCCATAGTTCATGGAGGTTTTTTTTGTTGTTGTTCCTTTTCATTATTTTTTCACTAATCCTGTCTGTCTGCCTTATTTCAGCAAGATAGCCTTCAAGCTCTAATATCCTTTCTTCCACTTTATCTATTTGGCTATCGATACTTGTGTTTGCATTATGAAGTTCTCCTGTTGTGTTTTTCAGCTTCATCAGATCATTTATTTTCCTCTCTAAACTGGCTACTCTGGTTAACAGCTACTGTGTTTTATCATGGTTCTTAGCTTCTTTTCAGTGAGTTAGAACATAATCCTTTAGCTCAAGGAAGTTCATTATTACCATTCTTAGGAAGCCTCCTTCTGTCAATTCATCCTTCTCAGCCTCAGTCCATTTCTGTGCCCTTGTTGGAGATATGTTGTGATATTTTGGAGGAGAAGAGAAACTCTGGCTTTTTGAGTTTTCAGCATTTTTGCATTGATTCTTTCTTAACTTTATGGATTTATCTGCCTTTGGTCTTTGAGGCTGCTGACTGTTGGATGGGTTTTTTCTTGTGGGGTCTTTTTTGTTGGTGTTGTTGCTTTTTGTTTATTTTTCTACTAGTAGTCAGCCTCCACTTTGGCAGGGCTGCTTCAATTTTCTTGGGGTCCACTCCAGCCCCTATTTGCCTGGGTTGCTCCTTTCCCTGGAGATATCACCAGTAGAAGCTTCAGACCAGGAAAGACAGTAGCCTGCTCCTTCCTCTGGGAGATCTGTCCCAGAGGGTCACTGACCTGATGATGGCTGGAGTGCTCCTGTATAAAGTGTCTAGAGATTCCTGTTGGAAAGTCTCACTCAGTCAGGAGGAGTAGTGTCAAAGACCCACTTAAATAAGCAGACTGGGTAGGGTGCAGTGGCTCACACCTGTAATCCTAGAACTTTGGGAGGCCAGGAGCTCGAGACCAGCCTAGCCAACATGGTGAAATCCTATCTTTACTAAAACTGCAAAAATTAGTGAGTGTAGTGGTGTGTGTCTATAATCCCAGCTACTTGGCAGGCTAAAGCAGGAGAATCTCTTGAATCTGGGAGGAAAAGTTTGCAATGAGCTGTAATCATGCCACTGTACTCTAGCCTGGGTGACAGAGTGAGATTCCATCTCAATAAATAAATAAATAAATAAGCAGACTGCCCCTTGGAAGGGTGGGTGTGCTGCGCTGGGGGGAATGCCCATCATCTAGGCTGCCCTGACTCTCCAAAGCCAGCAGGCAGAAAAAGCTAAGATAGCTGAGCCATTATATCACGGCCACCCCTTCTCCCAGGATCTCCTCTCAGGATTATCAATGTGCTTTCCATAAACTCCTGGCAGAGAATGCTGAGATTTCCACAGGGAGATCCCACCCAATAAAAAGGAGTGAATCTGATCCTGCTAAAAGAAATAGCCTGGCCACGAAGTGGTTCAGCCTCTGTTCTGCAGTGTGGGGAACTGCTATTGGTTGGAACCACCCTGCCTGGCTGGCACTGGCAGCAGTGGAAAGCAGCTGACTGTCTCAGCGTCTGCAAATGCTAGGATTAAAGGCATGAGCCACTGCACCCACCTCAAGTTATGATCCTTTTCATTTGCTATTGGATTTGTTTTCCTAGTATTTTGTTGAGAATTTTTGCATCTATGTTCATCAGTGCTATTAGCTTGTAGTATTTGTTTGTTTTCTCTAACATGGTTTCAGTATAATGCTGGCTTCACAAAATGTGTTTGGAAATGCTCCCTAATATTCCATTTCTTGGAGGAATTTGGAAAGTATTGGGTTTAATTCATTTAAACGTTCTGTTAATATTTGCTTTATATATTTAGGTGCTCTAATGTTCAGTTCATGTATTTTACAATTATATTATCTTGATGATGTCCCCTTTAATCATTATATAATAATCTGTGTCTCTTTAAGAAGTTTTTTAAAGTCTATTTTGTCTTCTATTTATGTAGTCATCCTTGGTTTCCATTTGAATGAAATAGCTTTTTCCATCCCTTCATTCTCAGACTATGTGAATCTCTAAGGGTAAACTTTGTCTTTAACAGGCAACACATAGTTTTGCTTTTGTTTTTTTTTAATTCAGCAATACTTTGTCTTTTGATTGAACTATTTAATCTGTTTACATTTAAAATTATTATTCATAGGTAAGAACTTCAATTTGCCAGTTTCGGTATTGTTGTTTGCCTTTTGTAGTTCTTTTCTTCCTGTTTTTCTCTTGCCACTTTCCTTAGTGACATGATGATTTTTTTAATGTCAGGCTTTTGCTTTTAATAATAGTTGGTGTATCTATGATGGGTTTTTTTTCTTTGTAATTACTGGGAGCCTCACAACTTCCTTTTATACATATACATATATATGCATATTTTAAGCTAGTCACAACTTAACTTGATAGCATACAAAAGCTCTACACATTTACTTACTTGCACCCTACACTTTAAGCTCTTAATGTCATTGTTTACATATTTTTATTAAGTGCACACATTAAAATTATTGTAACTATACTTATTGCTAGTGTTTTCATCTTTTAACTTTCATATTGATGTTAAATGTGACTTACACACAACTATTACAGTATCTGAGTATTATAAATTTGACTACATGCTTTCCTTTACATTTACACTTTATATATATGTATATATTTTCATGTTCTGTTTAGTGTCTTTTTTGTTTCAACTTGAAGACTTCTATTTAGCAATCTTTTTTTGAGTAGGATGGACATATTGTCTTTATCTCTTCATTGTTGAATGTCGCCTTTGTAAAGGAAAGTAATCTTGGCTTACAGACTTTTTTCTTCAGCACTATGAATACATCATCCCATTATTACTTGTTCTGCAAGATTTCTGCTGACGGAATACTGATATTTTTCTGCAGCTTCCCTTATCTGTGATATTTCATTTTTCTTCTGCTCCTTTCAAATCTCTATTTGACTTTAATGTTGGATAATTAGATTATAATGTGTTTCAGCACAGATCTCAAAGTGTCAGCTTATTTGGGATTTTCCGAGTAGCATGGATATGGATGTTAATTTTCCTTCCTAGACCTGAGGAGTTTTATGTTATTAGTTATTTAAATAAGCTTTTCTTCTCTTTTTTCCCCTTCTGCTCCTTCTGGAATTTCCGTAATATAGATACTGTCTCACTTGATGGTGTACCAAAAAGCAAGTAACCTTTTTTCATTCTTTTTACTTTTTCCTCTGATTGGATAATTGAAGTAATGTGCCCTTGAGTGTTCCAATTCTTTCTTCTGCTTGATTCAGTCTTCTGTTGAAGCTTTTATTGATTTTTTAATTTCAGCCATTGTCTTGGCTACAGATTTCTTTATTTTTTATTTATGATTTATATCTTTTTTTTGATATTCTAATTTTGTTTATGTGTTGTTTTTCAGATTCCGTTAGCTTTCTGTCTGCATTTTCTTGTAGCTCACAGGGCTTCTTAAGGATAATTATTCTGAATTATTTGTGAGAGAATTGTAGTTCTCAATTTATTAGGTGTCAGTCAGTAAAGCTTTATTTTGCTCCTTTGTTGGTGTTACGCTTCCTTGATTCTTCATGATTTTGAATCCTTGCAGAGCTGTCTTCCTATTTGAGAAAGAAGTTCACTCTTCTTGTCTTTATTGATTGACTCCAGAAGAAAAAGACTTTTATCAATTAGTTTAGTTGGAGGTTTTGGGGTCTCTTAGGCCATTGTCTGTGGATATGCCTGCTTCATTTCCTTGTTCCCTCTTCACTGGAGAGAAGCCTAATGGTTCTGTTCCCTTTCTCATTCCTGCAAAGCCAGGCCAAGTGCTGAGAGACTTTTTTTCCTCCAGGGCAATGCCATGAAGTTTTCAAAGTTGTTTGCGTTTATCAAATCCTGCAGGATTATATCAGTTGTGTTATCTTAGAAGTTTGAACACATCGTTTTCAGAGGCTCATGCTTACCATCTTGAGGAATTACGCAAAATTCTGGGAGTATTTTTAAGTCAGTTAGGTCATCCAAAGATTAGATGTTTCACAGTGTTCATGGGTGGTCTTCTTGAAGCAATTTATGAGCTATTTAGTAAAATCTGCAGACAGTTCTTAAGATTCTGAAAGTGATTGCCATAAACTTCTGCCCCTTTCCCTGCTTCTAGCTCCCTTCTTTAGCTGTACTTTTCCCCTCTGTGTTGGATGAGGCCGAAGTGAGCCTCTTGGGCCACATCCTGCAGACAGGGAAAGCCAGACACTTACCCTACTCTGAGTTTTCCCTTTGGGGAAAATCACAGGCCTAGGAGATTGCTCTTGTCATTGAGATTTGCTGTCTTGTGTGATGAAATGAGGCAGACAAAGTCAAACTATTATTCTTACCAACTTCAATTCATCTATTCTCACAATTTTTGTTCCAACTCAGTGATGGAATCTCTCCAATAGGCTCCCAGGTTCACATAGTCATTGCTGTCAGTAGATGGTTGTTAAAATTGCTGTTATTATGGGAGCATGAGGATTGGAATTTCTAATTCTACTCTCCTGCTGATTCACTCAGATGAATTTATATTTAAGAAAATTTATTTATGTATCTTCTGTTCTTAAAGGCTGATTACTGTGGGTTTATTCTGAACCTTTGGTTGTACCATATTTTCCCTAATCCTTCATGTTTCTTGTAGCTCTACATTGGTGTCTGCAAATTTGAAGAAACACCCACTTCTCTCAGACTATACAGATTAGAATTGACAGGGAATCCCTTTGCTAATCTAACCAGCTAGAGAATCTGGTAGCCTTGCAAACATATTCTATGAATGCGTATTCTCCATTGCTTTCTTTCTTATAACGAGAAGTCTCAGGGTTGTACACCTTCTCTGAATCTCGCTGAGCTGTGCTAGCTTCGGTTAGTCATGTGCCCCTTTTCTTTGTTCTTAGCTACCCTAAGTGTTCAAGCTATACTTCTTCCTTCAGTATTCTGGATGAGATGTGACAGAAACAGGTCCCTCAGACCTGTTAGCCTGATAGTCTGAGAAAGTTGTACGCAGGCTTTACTTTCTCTATTCTCCTGAGAGAAAAGTTGTGGCTAAAATGACTTCTCCTGGCCCTGAGCTGTACTGGCTGTGGGTGAGGCTGACATGGCTAAAGGAAAAATGCTCTTCCTATCCATTTCAATGTGGCTGTTATTGATTTTTGTGTTGTCGAGTGTACTGCAACTCTTGAGTGAACTCTGCACCTCTTATAAAAGTGTTGTGTCGATATATCATTGTGAAATCAGTGTTTATGTAGGGGATCAAGGGTTTGGACTTCCCATTCTATCATTTTGCCGACGTCACTATCCAGAGACATCTTGTGTGCATTGCCCTCTTCATCATACCTTCAGTTATTCTTTGTCAAATCTTACAGTATTTTTTTTTTGCATTGCATTTGCTATATTCTGAAATAATATGGCTCTTTCATTTAGTTATAATTGTCTCTCAGAACTAGAACATAAGCCACTTGAAGGCCCTGACTACACAGTATCAACACTTACTACTGGTGCCTTACATATTAAATACGTTAACATTTTAGCCTATTCATTAAGAAATTACCAAGACTTGATGATGTTCTAGAAACAAGAATTTTATTTAAAAAGGATTATTTTTCTTCCTTGGTCTTAAAATAAAAAGCAACTTTCAATTATATCTATTTTATATACATATATATATGTATATAAAGGCTATATATATATATATATTGCCTTTTGAAGCTAATGTATTTAAAGGTGTTATGCAGCTAAGGTATAATAGTGGGTGAGTTTACTGAGTAGACTGACAATGAGAGAAGTATCTATAGAATATGAGGAAGCAGGGCTGTGTATAGAAACAGCATGCTGATAGTAAGGTAAAAGGCATAAGAAGATGCTTCAACAATATATCTAAGATCATTGTTTACAACAGTGCTCTTAGCAGGTATGTAATAAAAGGAAAACACTTGCACTGGTTACTATAAAAATTAAAGATGTTTTACCAGTAAGTCAAATACTTGCAAATTTTCACACTTCATCTTTTAATTTCTAATTTTTAAAAAATATTTTTGAAGCTATTATAATAAATGACGCATATGTTGAGACATAACTATTTATCTCTATGTCTGTATTTTTATGTTTACTTACAAATGCTGTTATCTATTTTGCTGAACATTATACATATAACATGATGTTTTTGCTTTGCTGCTTTGTTTAAAGGTAGGTTAAAAACTGCATTAATAAAAATTGTCCAGGTATTCTTTTTTGGGTAGAAATGAGATTTTATGTTAGAAGTAATTTTCTTTCAGAGGTGATCACAATCAAGGACACATTTTGATGGACTCTTAATTATGCCCATATAAAGAAAGTGCCTACCCTTTGTGAAGAGCTACATACATAAAGTAAGTAACCCAGGAACAGATACTTAAGACTAACACGAGTATTCTGCTTAGTAATATACACTATGCTTTTGCAAATGATGATACTCATTAGAAAATGGATATTTTGTACATCTGGACTTGGACTAAACTATGCCTTTAATGTAGTATTCATTTCTGTTATATTGTGCTTGCTGTTAGCAAGCAACGGTTCATAGAAGATGTAGAGCTTGAATATAAATGATGAAGGAGCAGTTCTTAGCTGGAAAAATCTATTAAATATTCTGAGTTTTGTCAGATAAGAGTGTAAATGAGTGACAGTCTATTTAGGATTATAAGAGACTATTCTAGGAATTTTTAAGCCTAGGGAATTTAATTCAAGGAATTCGTTGAACATGTTGATGGAAATGCTGAGGGTTATAGCAGCAGATAATAACAAATTAGGAACAGAAAATTCCACTATACTTAAGGCAGGAGGTACAAGGGAGGAGACAAGAAACCACAGCATTCTATATAGAACTTTAATCAAAGCAATGTTACCCCTGCAGGAGTCAGGCCCACAAATGAGTGTCTGGCCAATAAAACAGAATGAAGGAGCACATGAAGCCATTGCTAGATTTATCACTGAAGGCACAGAGAAATTATTAGAAAAACTCTGATTTCTCTTAATTAGTCTCATTTTCACTTCCTCCTTCTTTTCTTCCCTCAAATCTTCCACAGTTGCCTCACGTTGACCAAACCTTTAGGAAAGCCAGAGCGCAAGAGCACCTGGGAAATATCACTTACAAGAGAAACCTAAGAAATGGATCTGGAGAAAATAAGCTAATGGCAAGCACAAGAGAGAATCTGCTGTGCTTTCACAAAAGTAACTTTGAAAGTTTTAGCCAGATCATATTTTTTGGTAGAATCAGGGAAGGACTTCTTAGAGAGCTAGAAGGATCTAAGTGAAGAACTGTGTGCTTTTGTTAGGTCGGTATGGTGGTTTAGTGGTGATTTCCACTGGAGAATGACTGTATACTGAATTTGGGAGTTGAAAATTGGCTTAAAAAGGAGTCCAAAATTGGGCCCCAAAAGGAAGAATACTTTATCCCTGTGTTTGAGAACTCATGACAAATTCTACTAAAGAATTATAAGAAAAAATTATAGGAACCATTAACAGAAGTTGATTTATATTAGTAATGTGGTTGTAAGCTCAACAAATTTTGATGTAAACTATATTACTTATTGTGTCACTATGTTAATCGAAGTATCTGAAATACACACACACATATATTTTCAAAGCACTAGTACAAGTACATCTGATTCCTTAGATATAAATGCATTTAAATTTATATTTAGAACTTGAAATTAAAATATAACCTATCCAATGAGGGCTAGAAGAAAATGAAGAATTTAACAACTCTTATGAGTGTATCAACAAAGCCAAAAGGCTATACAGAGCATTTATAAAAGGCTTATAAATCATGTTCCCCTTTAACAATACATAAAAACAAATCTCAAAGACTTAGTTAATATCAGATAATGTAACTTCTAATGCATTTTGATTAAGAGGACACATTTATTCATGAATGTAGCAATGTTTAAATCAAACTGTCTTTGAAAGACAGCACATTTTCATTAAATTATGACATATATCAGGTTTTATATTCCGCTATTTGTCATTAGAGTTCTTTTGCAATGTGCTTTTTCCAGCTGTATTCTGAAATCCTTTCTTCTTTTTCCCTGCATGCAGCTCTTTTCACTTTGTATGATTATGTATATGTTTTTACATAAGATACCTTTATGATCTTCTATGAGTTAATCAATGGAGTATATGCTAGAGATAAACTAATAGGGAAGATATTGTCTTTGTCATTAAAGATATTGTTGTGTAATAAGGGGTGTGGACACTATGCATACAATTGCAATAATATCTGATGTGGGTTGTGGAGAATTTGTACTCTCAGCTTAGCTCAGTTGGACATTATTTCCCAGAAACCACTTCCCTTTATGGATCTGAGTTAGGGTTGTCAATAAAAGCAATATGAAAGTTAGAATTTCAGCAGCAGCCGTTGAACTGAGAAGATTGATGAAGGGTAGCTGCCACTACTGTATCTCATGTACATTGTCACTTATCTGCTGGATCACTTTGTTGGCATGAAGCTGTACCATGGCCATAGGTCCTTAGCTCCTTCCAGATATTCTGCTTCGTATTTGCCAATTATGAGCCATGCAAGTAGGCCACATTACTACAAAGGTACCAGCTTCTCTTTCAGGTTCATCCTCATAATCAAGGTTGATGGTGTATATTCATGGATTCTAGTCTGTCTTTTCTCTCCCCTACTTCATGTCCAGATTTTTAACCTATATTTTACTGTTCAGTGACTATAAACCCTCCGTCAGGTACAGCCTTTCATACGATTTGTCACATGGTTCTACAACTGTGGAAAGCTAATCACAGTGTTATATCCCTAACTCTATATCACTCATATCTTTTTTGCTTCTTTGCTTAATCACTGAGTGATTCAGAGAAGAGTCCTATAAGCAATTACCATATATACACCTTCAGAACGGATCTCCTCAAAAAATCTTCTGATGTGATTGATATTAATGGCATTAGTGATGCTGTTGTCCATAGTAAAGGATGCTGGTAGCCCTCGGCAATCTGTGGCAAATAGTCACTTAAATTATCATGCTTCAATTAGATTCTTGTAATAAAATGCTTATGGGTGGGAAGACTTAAGAGACAAAGTAGTAGCTGCTAGTAATATTTTAGTGAAAATAAAGAGTATGATGTATTTGGTTGGTTGCTTTTTGTTGTGTTGCAGTGCTTATAAAAGAGATAAAAACAAGAGATTAAAAGCTTTAAACTCACAACTAAAGGCCTGAAAAAGTGATCAGAAAATTTGTAATGACTCTAAAATAACCCCTTATTCTCCATAGACACAGAGCCAAGTCATAAAAAACAAACCTGCAGTCTAATCTTGTGGGTGACTGAATCATAATGCAAAATAAATTGAAAGTCCCACAAGTCTCTTAGGTTAAAACTAAGGCATTGATTAGGTAGAAGTGGAACACCAAAAAGAGGGATGAAGACATATGTCTGAATTTTTACATAAATGGGAATCTTGATTTTATAAATTCTGCTGAGCTTCCTCTGCCAGTAGAAGCACTCTTTTGTCCCCTGAGGGATATCGTTTCCTTTTGTTTAAGAACCAATCATTGGCTGGACGTGGTGGCTCACACCTGCAATCCAAGTACTTTGGAGGCCAAGGCAGGCGGATCACCTGAGGTGGGGAGTTCAAGACCAGCCTAACCAACATAGTGAAACCTCATCTTAAAAAAAAAAAAAGAACCAATCATCATGAGGGAACTGCTGATTTTTCTTACGGACGATACTCAACACCTCTCATTGTTTCTAGAACTAAAGCAGACTTAAATATGATAGCCTTGAGTTGCAAGTTATAAATTGTAACCTGTGAGGAGGACAAGAAGAATATAAGATTTTTCCAACTTATATCAATACTTCCCAAGGCTGAATAAGAGTGAAATAAAATAATGTGGGATCAAGTCATATCTGTTGGCACATATTCTGGATTCTGTATATATGTGTAATCTATAGTAGTTGGTAGAGACAATCTTTTAAGTTGGCACTCCTGCATGGGACTGTGGCATGAAGCACAAATTCAAAGGTGACCTGCACTGAATTTCTTTGCTATATGGTAAAAGAAGGAATACAAAGGTTTAGGAAGGTTGAAAAGCTAGATCAGATTTTTTATGTGAAAACTGTTCACCCATTTCATGTCCGGTCATGTGAGAGCATCCAGCAGACCTTTTCTTTACTTTGGCTGTGAGAAATACATTTGTGAGGGAGCCACTCATTGTTGAACAGCTCTGTGGTGGTTATTCTCTGTAGAGTAATGTAGAGTCCATTTTCACACTGCTTATAAAGACATACTCGAGACTGGGCAATTTGCAAAAGAGTTTTAATGGACTTACAGTTCCATGAAGCTGAGGAGGCCTCATAATCATGGCAGAAGACAAGGAGGAGCAAGTCACATCTTAGATGGACGGCAGCAGGAAAAGAGAGAGCTTGTGCAGGGAAACTCCTTCTTATAGAACCATCAGTTCTCATGAGACTTATTCACTATCATGAGAACAGCACTAGAAAGACAAGCCCCCATGATTCACTTACCTCCCACTGGGTCTCTTGACTACTAGATACTGTCACTAGAAAACCAGAATGCCATCAGTCCACCAGGGAATGCAGAGGGTTATGAAGCATAGGTGATAACAGATTTGGCTCACGTTCATCTCTCAGTGGACCTAATGTGTCATGGAATATATTTCATAGCTTCTGAAATAATCCCATATTACTTCCCTGACCCATGGTGTGAAGATTATTCTAGTCAAAAGGCCAAGTGGAAGACAACTGGCCTCTTTAATGAGACATTCCTGGAGGAACTGCAGAGATCATTTCCACCATTAAGAATGTGAAATAAAAAGGTTGGTGATTTCTACCACATCCCATTTAACTTATCAATTTGGTTGCTGCAGAAAACAGATGGATTATGGAAAACAAGAGTAGATTATCACAGATGTAATCACATGAGGACTCTAACTTCAGCAGCTATTCCAAATGTGACTTTATATCTAAGAAAATAAATACATTATTTTGCACCCAAAATGCAGTTCTTGATGCAGTGAATTCCCCATTTCTCCCCCTCTCCCCACTGCCTCCCCCACCACCTCACATACCTGATAATAAAGATCATCAGAAGAAGTTGATTTTAAGCTAGTCAAGTTCATATCTTCATTGCTTAATTGCAGAATTATATCAAATCTCCAACTCAAACTATCCTACATGTAGTTTCTGCCAGTGACGGCATCATTCTATCTCATTTGACTCATTTTCCTGATTAGACCTAGTCAAAGGTAAATAGCAATCATGTTAGAATTTGTAATAAGGGGCATGTTCAAGAGAACAGGAAATAAATCTCATCAAAAAATAAGGGGCCTGCTACCTTGGTGAAGTTTCTACGTATGGTTTGGAAGCTATCCTGGTACAGTCTGCAGTTGCTAGTTGCACTGCCACAACCCCATGCAGGGGTGCCTATGAAGCATGAAAGTGAAGAAAACTCTTCCTAGCGGGCAGAGGTTTGAGCAGGGCACCAAGTAATTCATTTTTTAATGGAAGGAGAAATTTATCAATAGATAGATCTCCGTTGATTGATGAGCAGTAACAAATTGGCTAGATAATGGGTAACTTGGAAAGGATATGACTAAGAGATTTTAGGTGAAAATTTCTACTGAATAAATCTATGGATGAAATTCCTTAAGTTGACACAGAATGTGAAGATGTATGTGCCCAACATAAATGTTAACCTAGGAAAAACCTATTAGTAGTGAGGTGGATAAGATGCTCTGTTCTCTAGACATAATTCCACCTTTTCCCAACCACTCTGTCTTTGCACAAGTGGTGCATGAGCAAAGTGGCTGTGACAGCAAAGATTAAGTTATGCATGGGTTCACCTATTGCTGAGTGTCTGACTTGCCAACAGCAGGTCGGCACTTGCTGGGTGAACACTCAACTGGTACACACAGCCTCCAATGTGGCATTGTTCTCCAAGAAATTCATCTAGCTACATGCAGCAGTTTGCCTAGCTTGAGTACTACCATCTTAGAAGACAGAGGTTTCACTTACTCTGTACATGGATTGTTTAGTTACAGAATGACTAGTGTGTATTCTACATTGCATGCTTCTGTCCTAGTAAATTGTTTTATGTAAGATGAAGTTAAACAATGATTGTATGCTTATGGAATTGATTGGTCTTACCCCATTGAGCCTTACACTAACAATAGCTGTCTTAGTAGAATAGTGAATGGTCTTAATGTTAACTATAGTTACCAAGCTGTGCATTAAATTCCCTAAAATTATTAATCTTATAACAGAAATTTTATACCTTTAGGCCAACATTTTCCCATTTCCTCCAAACCCCATCTCCTGTAAATCACCATTCTATTCTCTGTTTCTATGAGTTTGACATTTTTAGATTTCACATATAAGATTATATATATATATTAAATAAAATATATAAAATTATAATATATATGTATCTCACAATTTCTTCATCCATTTATCCTTCTATAGGCACTTAGCTTGTTTCCATTTCTTGACCACTGTGATTAATGCTACAATGAACATGGCACTGCAGATAGCTCTTTGAGTTAATGATTTTGTTTTATTTGGATATATACAAAGAAGTAGGATTCTTGTGTCTTATGGTAGTTTATTTGGAATTTTTTGAGGGTCTTCTATACTGTTTTCCATGATAGTTGTGCTAATTTACATTTGCACCAACAGTGTAGAGGGATTCCCTTTTCTCCACACCCTTGCCACCATTTACCTCCCGTCTTTTTTATAATTGCCATCAGAACAGTTGTGAGGTGATTGGCATTTCCCAGATAATTAGTGACAATGAATATCTTGTCATGTACTTGTTTGCCATTATGAATGTCTTCTTTGTAAAAATGTCTATTCCTACATCCCCCAAAAATGTATATTCAAGCTTTTCAACCATTTTAATGCAGACTGTTTTCTGCTATTGAATTATATGAGTTTCTTACATATTTTGGAGATTAGCCCCTTATCAAAGATCTTAAATGTTCTCATCGCATACTCACATAAATATTAATTAAGAGAGGTAATAGGTATGTTACCTTTTTATTGTGGTAATTATTTTATAACATAAACATATGTCAACTCTTCATATTGTACACCTTAAATTTATACAATTTTGTTTGGGAATTACACCTCAATAAACACGGAAAAAAAACAGTGAATGGTCTTTTGGAAACTCACACATAGTGCAAGCTGTGACAATGTCTTACAGGGCTAGGATAACATAATTCAGCATATACATGAGGTCTAAATCAACAACCAATACATGACACTGTTTATCCCATAAATCGTGTTCATTTGTCCATTACTCACTACTCCTATACAATTGGATGGCAATTAAAAAATAAAAATTCCACATCCTAGTTTCAATGCAGGATATGCTTCCATAAGGGAACATAGCAATGGTTTCTTTAAACAGGAAGCAGAAAGTGCCATACTGCCTCTGAACTCTTCACTCTGGTAAATGAAGAGGCAGAGAAGTGAGTTACTCTATGGAAATAGGGTAATAAGTTTTGCTACAGACTGAATGCTTGTATTTCTCCCAGAATTTATATTTTCAAGTTCTAATTCCCAGTGTCATGATATTAGGAGGCAGGACTTTGGGAAATAATTAGGTCATGGGAGCAGAGCCCTCATAAATGGGATTAATGTCCTTATAAGAAGAAACACATATCCTTGATCTTGGACTTCCCAGCTTCCAGAACTGTGATAAATAAATGTTGGTTAATCCACCCAGTCTGTGGCATTTTGTTATAATATCCAGAATGGACTAAAGCAAATTCTCCTTTTCAAAAAGAAATCAGGTTGTTACTTCACAATGTGAGTATGGAATTAAACGTGTGGAATCAAGAATAACCCATGAGAAGCCTCTCAGGACTCCATGTCTTGTGATAAAAGTTAACGAAAAACTCTAACAACCCAGAGCAGGCAGGACTGCTATGGCCCACATTCAGCAGAATGAAGTTCTGGACACTGCAAGAAACGTGGACAGGCAAGCTATGTGCCGGGATAAAGGGACTATGGAATGGATAGTGGAAGAAGCAAATATAAGCAACAGCTACGAAGTAGGACAAGTTGAAAAAAGAGAAATATAATAGTTATAAGATTCTCCTTTATTTTTATATTTTAAAAACTGTGTATATGTTACCTAATTATTTTCTTGTTCCACTCTCACTCCCCCATGTGCTGAAATTTAAAAAAAATATTTTTTTCCTTTTTTTTTTGAGATGAGTCTCCTTCTGTCACCCAGGCTGGAGTGCAGTGACGTGACCGCAGGTCACTGCAACCTCTGCCTCCCAGATTTAAGTGTTTCTCCTGTCTCAACCTTCTGAATAGCTGGGATTACAGGTGCCGCCACCACAACCGACTAATTTTTATATTTTTAATAAAGACAGGGTTTTGCCATGTTGGCCAGGCTGGCCTCGAACTGCTGACCTCAGGTGATCCACCTGCCTTGGCTTCTGAAAGTGCTGGGATTACAGGAGTGAGCCACCGTGCGTGGACAAAATGTTTTTATACTGGTTAACATTACTACATCAGGATTTAAGGATATTAAAGATTCTGTTGCAATAGAAGTAGACTCTATCCTCCACCAGGGCTAAACAAATGATACATGAGACTTTGTATACTACTTTGTGGAGGTAGCATGTTTAAGGTTAGACAAGTAATTGCATTATGAAATAATTGCATTGTGGAAGCATGGTTTAAATAGTGTCTGTGGTTAGAAGTTTAGAATAGCTAAGACAGGGTATTTAGTATGAATACCTACTTAAGTGCTGGACTGTAAATGTTTTGTATTATGTTAGCTTAGGGAAGTTAGAACTACATTTCCAAGAATCCCCTTCCCTGTAGAGTTCTGGAAATCATCACAAAGGTAACAGCAGGTTTGAGATGGTCCAACAAGGCAAGAGGGTGAATCACCACAAAGCATAGTAAAAGCAGGAAGTCACTATCACCTCTGTGCCTGAACATTGCTGGATGGAAAATTCTTATTTCTCAAACATGTATTTCAATTTCAAATTCTGTAATGTCTTCTTTTTCAGTTAATGGTGAGTGTTAAAAAGAACCTTGAGGGTGGGGTGTGGTGGCTCATGCCTTAATCCCAGCACTTTGGGAAGCCAAGGCAGGTGGATCACCTGAGGTCAGGAGTTCAAGACAAGCCTGGCCAACATGGTGAAACCTTGTCTCTACTAAAAATACAAAAAATTAGCTGGGTTTGGTGGCAGGTGCCTGTAATCCCAGCTACTTGGGAGGTTGAGGCAGGAGAATCGCTTAAACCCAGGAGACGAAGCTGTAGTGAGCAAAGATTGTGCCATTGCACTCCAGCCTCGGCAAGAAGAGTGAAACTCCATCTCAAAAATAAATAAATAAAAGGAACCTGATATTAGTGTATTTTATATCTTTTCATTAAGGGATTCAACGAATAGCTATTAATCATGCTAGAGATTACTCTTAAACTCTTATACTAGAGATGGGATGAATAAGTAAATAAAGCATATTTTCCATTTTAGGCCTTATATTTTATCTGAGGAACAAAGATGAGTAAAGTAAACATGTAAAGAACATAGCTTTGAATCAGGCAAAATGGTGTAGAATTAGTGAAAACACATGTAAGTTAGAGGACACAGGAGGACCAGGGTCAGGGCGATGGCACCATATTAGGTAGACTCATTAGGTGGGTCTCACTGGTACAGTGAGACTAAGGTTTAGCCTTAACGAAGATGAGAAAGTTAGCCAAGCAATTACCTGAGGAAAGAAAATTCTGGACAGAGAAAACAGTAAGGGCAGAGACTGCTTGGAATGTGCCTGGAGTGCCTGGAGACCTACAAAGAAGCCAGTGTGACTGCAGCAAAGTAAATGAAAGTAATTATAAGATGGTTACATGCTGATGAAAAACATTCCAGTAAAGAGGAAAACCACATGATGATGTAAGAGTGAGGGAGGCCGCACACAGTGGCTCACGCCTGTAATCCTAGCACTTTGGGAGCCCAAGGTGGGCGGATCACGAGGTCAAGACCATCCTGGCCAACATAGTGAAACCCGATCTCTACTAAAAGTACAAAAAATTAGCCGGCGTGGTGGTGCTTGCCTGTAGTCCCAGCTATTCGGCAGGCTGAGGCAGGAGAATTGCTTGAAACTGGAAAACAGACTTTGCAGTGAGCTGGGATTGCACCACTGCACTCCAGCCTGACGATTGAGCGAGACTCTGTCTCAAAAAAAAAAAAGGCCACGCACAGTGGCTCATGCCTGTAATCCCAGCACTTTGGGAGGCCGAGGCGGGTGGATCACGAGGTCAAGAGATCGAGACCATCCTGGTCAACATGGTGAAACCCCGTCTCTACTAAAAATACAAAAAATTAGTTGGGCATGTTGGCGCGTGCCTGTAGCACCAGCTACTCAAGAGGCTGAGGCAGGAGAATTGCCTGAACCCAAGAGGCGGAGGTTGTGGTGGGCCGAGATGCACCATCGCACTCCAGCCTGGGTAACAAGAGTGAAACTCCGTCTCAAAAACAAACAAACAAACAAACAATCAAACAAACAAACAAACAAAAAAGACTGCGGGAGTAGTTTTTGGAGTCCTGTCCTTAATCAGGTGAGAACTGATCGGACCAAATGCACATGAGTGGTCACTGATCTTAACTAGGAGTTCATCTAGTTCCTCTCAGCTACAGGAAAGACAGCAGAGCGATTAGGCAGATACGAGTAAGCTGTCAAACGCGGTGGTGCCATCAAGTGAAAATTCTATTCTGGAAACTTCTCTTTTCTCGGTAAAATAAGAAATAATTAGAAAAAAAATGGGAGAGAAGGTGTAAATGCCTGTGGAATTATCATAAGGAACAGAACAATCTAGAAGAATAGAAGAATGAATGGACTAGGTTTATTTAGTAGAATCACAAAGCTAAGATCTTAGATCAGGTCAGGTGCGGTGGCTCACGCCTGTAATCCCAGCACTTTGGGAGGCCAAGGCGAATGGATCACCTGAGGTCTGGAGTTCAAGACCAGCCTGACCAACATGGTGAAATACCATCTCTAGTAAAAAATACCAAAATTACCTGGGCCTGGTGGCGTGTGCCTGTAATCTCAGTTACTCGAAGAACTGAGGCAGGAGAGTCACTTGAACTCAGGAGGTGGAGGTTGCAGTGAGCCAAGATGGCACCATTGCACTCCAGCCTGGGAGACACAACTCCATCACAAAGAAAGAAAAAACATCTTAGGGAAGTGTTCTCAAACCTTAACATGCATCATTATCCCCTGCAGAAATTTTTAAAATAGGTTACAGGACTGCACACTTAGATTGCAGGGCCTCAGGATTCAGTAGGTTTGGGAAGAATTCTGAAAATTCACATTCCTAACAACACCCCAGATGATGATTACTGTTCAGTGCTCACACCTGGAGACACACTCTTCCTAAAGAGATGTAAAGAGAGCCTAAGGATACGTGATCTCTTTTTGTTACTATTTTGTGCAATTACTCCCTGAGTACATTTCTCCGCATTTCATATATTTATTAATTGGCTCATTTATTCTTCATATATTAGTGTTAATCCGTTTGAAATTTCCCACAATTTCTCCTGACGGATTTGTGATGAATACATAATCCATAATGTTGTAATTACAAAATGGGGAAAAAAAATTAATAACCAATTCAACGTTTTTACCATTCTCTCTTGTCGAGAAATTTGTTTAGCAGGGTGCTTCTCATCATTTTAAACATTAATTTTGCAAATGATAATGTGATACTTATGAATGTTTAAAAATAATTCATAAGGTACATATTGTTTAAATCTAAAACTGCAAATTTTCATATATTTTGTAAAAGAAAAAATAATTCTCAAAAGCAAATAAATATAAAAAAAATAACAAAAAAAATGTACAGATACCTGCTCATCTTTAGCACTTATAGAAAAAAAAATCTGCATTGGAGCATTTAAAGGCAGTGTAAGCAAAAACTCCATCGTTCTGGAAAATGTGTGGTCACTTCTAAACTCCTGTCTGTGCAGGAAAATACATCAGGAGTTTTTAGCTCAGTACAAATCAGCATGCCAAATCTGGCAATAGAGCGGTGTTATCTTTGAAGAGAGTCAACAGGAGCTCTAGAAGGAACATTTGGTGAAGAAGCTACCAACTGCCTTTATTACTTTCTGGACTACCTCTAAGTTACAGGTATTTCCAGTTTTGTTCTGCAGATAATTTGAACTCCATCTGTGGTTGATGAATATTTTTTAGTATGCTATTACATGTTATGGCTTTCGGCACTGTTGAAGCCTCTCTCTGCTAATTCAGCTACATAAAATATTGTGTTTCTTGATTCTGGGTATATTTCCATAGCAGGAAATTCAGTGAGAGAAATAAGGATCCTATTTGCTATTGCAATTTGTTGGTTTGTTTCCACATAAAATATTGTTTTTAATTTTATGCTGAAATAGGTGATTATTAATTCTAAAATATAAATTTCCAACAGTCTGTACTAAACTACTTCTAAGGAAGTCAGATATATTTGTACATAAATTTTAATTCATATCAAAACCTACAGAGTAAATATACAGTTACTTAATTTTATTTGAAATAAGAAACACTTGATTATACTTACAGTGTAGATAATTTAGACTGTGGTCAGTTAAGAATTAGTTTTAATCCATTTTGGTGAAAGTATTCCTACAAATTAACAAAATTATAACACATATTCTAGTTGGATGTTGTAGTACTTCCTAGATATATTTCTGAAATTGTTTAAGTACACAACTATTGGATACTGAATCTGTGTATAGGCTCATAGTTCTGGCAGGTCAATTATAGCAGAGGTCATAGTAAGGCAGATGATTATGTCCTACATGGTAGAGATAGAAAGCAAGATCAAGTTAGATGATAAAGAGAACAGTATAGGGCCGGGCATGGTGGCTCACACCTGTAATCCCAGCACTTTGGGAGGCCGAGGCGGGTGGATCACGAGGTCAAGAGATCGAGACCATCCTGGTCAACATGGAGAAACCCCGTCTCTACTAAAAATACAAAAAAATTAGCTGGGCATGGTGGCACATACCTGTAATCCCAGCTACTCAGGAGGCTGAGGCAGGAGAATTGCCTGAACCCAGGAGGCGGAGGTTGCGGTGAGCCAAGATCGCACAATTGTACTCCAGCCTGGGCAACAAGATCGAAACTCTGTCTCAAAAAAAAAAAAAAAAAAGAGAGAACAGTATAGAGAAGCTGGGGATTCATATTAATTAGTGCATTTTGAAAAAATACAACATAGTACATGACATGATAAAAATGGAAGGATTTGGATCTTTTCCTCTTAACTCTCATGGTGTACCTGAAGCAAAGTCAAGCGAGTCTGATTTAAAAGCATGTACGCTAGCTTAGACACTCACCAAATTTACGACCTTGCAAAATGCTTTCTCTGCCTCCAAGACAACTATGTTTATTTTTCTCCCTTATTCTATAAATATGGCAAATTTCATTATTACATATCTTGATAATGCATTTTAAAATTCTATGGAGAAATTTAGGGATTGTGATTTATGTTGGATAAATGCTGGGTTTAATTTGCTAAGTTAAAATATTATTTGCATTTTTATATTAATAAAGCGAGACTAGCCTATGTGATTTTTTTCCTATAAAATCCCTCTCCAATTTTGTTATGAAGATTCCATAAGCTGCATAAATAAATCTAGTAGATATCTCATATTCTGTGCAAAAGTTGGTGCAAGATAATTATTAAGGGGTATTTGTTCTTTGAAGTGTTAGTGAAATGTGGTTTTGTGGGTGAGTAAACATTTGCTTACTTATGCAACTTCTGCTATTGGTCTGTTTTTAAGTTTTACAGTTTTGAACTAATTTGGTCATTTATATTTATTTGGAAATTCATCCATTTTGTTTATCTTTTCAAATTTAGATTCCTGAATTATTTCATAAAATGTTTCTATGACGTTTAAATCCCAAATGTACAGGTAGATTGATTTAATGTCCTTATTTTATACTAAACATTGGGCTTTAGTGTTTTCTGATATTTGATCGTTATGTTTTATTTTGCTTTGATTAGCTTATTTAATGATTTTTTTCTGTTCCTAATTTTTAAAGGACTACATTTTGATCTATATTGAAGGAAAGGCAGGTTATTTTATTTTTTAACTATGGATTACCATAGCTACCCATTTGAAATATTTACTTAATTTTAATTGGTTTTGCTTTCTCTAGATGTATGAAAGGCTTCAAATTATTTATAAGTAACAATTTGCCTGATTCTCATAAGTTTTGCAATTTAATCTCATTATAATCTAATTTCAAATATAACTTAAACGCTGTTGTAAATTATGGGTGATTTATGGGTATGTTTTCAGCTTTTAAATGTGTTATGGTTATGCTTTAGCAATATCATTTTTAATTATTTCTAATTCAATTGCGTTGAGATCAGCCAAATCTCCACATTTTTTGAACCAACCTTTCTTGAATATAGGATGGCAATATTTACAGATGTTTCACATCCACTTTAAATGCATGCATTTATCTGCTGGTTAAATGTTATCTCTGTACTTGTTATATCAGAATAGTTAATCATATTTTTCTGATCTATATGCTTACTTATTTCTTGCATGCTTGAGATATCATTTTTGAAAGTTGTGTTAGATCACACTTATTATGTTGTTGAGTTTTAAACTGTCCTTGTCATTTTGTTACTTATACTGTGAGAAAATTTTGGCCTATGAAGTTAGGTACAGAAATGTTAATTATTGTATATGTGTGTGCTTTTTTATTAGAACTTAATATCTCTCTCCTAGGCCTTTTATATAATATTATGTTGACATGACAGCTACATTTGCCTATTGTACGATTTTTCTCACCTCTTCATTTTTTATCTTTTTAAATCTTGTTAAAAAAATAGAGCATTATACAGATAAGTGGATTTTAACAGCTAATATAAACGTTTCAACCTTTTAATATCAATAAAATTAAATTGTTTATAGTTATGTAACTACCGATATATTTTAATTGATCTACTGTCTTATATTACATTTTCTCTTTGTTCTATTTTTTTCATTGTCTCTAATTTCCTTCTTCCTTGAAATAACCAACTTTTATTTATTCTCTTTTGCCTTATATTGATAAATATTTCAGTTAATTGGAAAATATAAATTCCTGCTATAATCTTTGGTAGCTACCTACAAATTAATTCTAACTTACATGATTAGTCATCTCTTTCCTACAAAGATAGTAAGTTCTTCATGAGACAGGACCATTTTGCATGGTTTTTATGTTTTCCTCCCATATCGATCCCCTCTGTTATAATACTCTAGAGCAGAATTTTCCAAAATCCATATGATTATGGTTATACCCATTAGCCAATCTGTCGTCAACCTCCACCTCCCCACACACACCCTTTTCAGCCTCTGGTAACCATCATCTTACTCTGCCTCCACGAGATCAACTTTTTAAACTCTTAAATATGAAGGAGAATATGCAATACTTGTATTTATGCCTGGCTTATTTCACTTAACACAGTGACCTTCAGTTCTATAAATATTGCTGCAAATATCAGTATTTCATTCCTTTTTTAATGCATGAAGAGCATTTCATTGTGTACATGTACTCTACTTTGTTTATTCATTCATTCACTGATGGACATTTAAGTTGATTCCATATTTTGCTATTGTGAATGGTGTTGGAATAGATATGGAGATGTAGGCATCTCTTTGATATAACTCATTTTTTTAATAGAACATAGTTACATTGAGTATTTATTAGATTTGCCATTAGGATATTCAACATCCTTGGCTACCATTGCTCCTTGCATATAATTTCTTTGATCTGACTTCACTTTTTACTCTTAATTAAATTTATGTTAGGAATTTTTAATAAAAAGGGGATAGACTCAAGACTAAATTTGCTTAAATAAAATAGGTTATTTTCTAAAACATTTGGAATAGTATGGCTTTCATGCAGCTTGACAGCCATGATTAATTTTTCAACTTTGCTTTTACAGCATCAGAACTTATCTCATGTTTTTTTAAAAAAGAGGCTGTCTGCTTTATGTTTTCAAAGCTAAAACACTCTGCAGCAGTCTTATCAGATCAACAATATATTTAATCATTTAATAAATGTTTGATAATCTACTAATTGTACAACATAATTGCAGGCACAGTGTGTCAGTTTAGTTTTTCTAAGAAGCAGATGACAAGAAGCACAGGAGATATATTGGAGAAATATCTGTGTGGGATAAATGGTGAGGGAACTAGAGTAGCTGGGGGAAGCCTAAGATCACATGGCAGGTTTGACACCTGTGAGTGCAGAAAGACAGCAAAAGGAGGGTTGAGTAGGAAGACCTCAGAGTGCAGTGCAGCGTAAGAAACTCTTATCTTTTCTCCTTTGTGAAAGATCAATGGAATATATTTCTGTATGTCTGTTTCTTTATTCTCTATTCTGTTCCACTCATCTATTTATCTGCTCTTCAAACAATAGCAAGTTGTCTGGATTTCTTTAGTATTGTAACTCTCTCGAAGTCAAGTAATGTCAGTCCTGCAACTTTAATCTTCTTGGGATTGTGTTGACTATTGTTGCCTTCCACATAAACTTTAGAATCAGTTTGCTGATGTCCACAAAACAATTTGCTAGTATTTTGACTTGGATTGCATTAAATATAGAGATTATGTGGGAAGAATTCTATCTTAGTGATATTGAGTCTTTCTATTAATGAATATCTAATATCTGTCCATGTACTTATATATCTGATATCTTTCATTAGACTTATATAATTTTCCTTAGAGTGAACTCTGTGCCATTTGTGTTAGATTTACTCCTAGAAAATGTTTCTATTGCAAATTCTTATTGTTCATTGTTGTTATGGGAAATCAATTGAGTTTTTTGTGTTAAGATTGCATTTGGCAGCCTTGTTATAATTGCTTATTAGTTTCAGAAGTTTTTTTGTTGATCCTTTGGGAATTTCTACATAGACAGATGTCATCTGTGAACAATGACAGTTTGATTTCTTCTTTTCTAATCTGTATACTTTTTATTTCCTTTCTTTGTTTCATTGTATTAGCTAAGGAAAAGAAGAGACATTCCTGCTTTGTTCTCAGTTATAGGGGAAAAACATTTAATTTCTAACCGTTAACACTGATGTAAGCCATATAAATTTTGTAAGTGTTCTTTATCAAGTTCAAAAAGTTTTCTTCATTCTTAGTTTGCTGAGTTTTTAACACGAATGAGTCAACTTTTGTCAAATTATTTTCAACATCTATTGATATGATCGTGTGACTTTTCTTCTTTGATGTAATAGGGTACGTTAATTGATTTTCAGATGTTGAAATAGTCTCACATACTTGGAATAAATTTCACTTGGTCATAGAAAATAGTTTTTTACATATTAGTGAATTTGATTAACTAATATTATATTGATTATTTTTGCGTGTGTGTTGAGAGATATTGGCCTGTAGATTTTCTTTCTTGAAATGTCTTTATCTGGTAATGCAGTCTTCATAGTATGAGTAAGTATTCTCTCTGTTTCTATATTCTGGAAGATATTGTAAAGAATTGGTTTTGGGAAGAGATCAGTATTTAATTGATAGACTGAATAAATTAGATGGTCCTTCACAATGTGAATGGGCATTCAGACAATCTGTTCAGACCCTAAAAAAAAAAAAGGTGAAAGAAAGTTGAATTTGCCCTTCTCCTGACTGCTTAGTCTGGAACATTGATGTTCTTCTGCCCTTGGTGCTCCTGATTTCCAGAACTTCAGACATAGATGGGAATCTGCAACATCAGCACTCTGGCTCTCAGGCTTTTCAGATATACCGCCAACTTTCCTGGGTGTCCAGCATACAGATAGCCAATTGTGGGACTTCTGAGATTCCATAAATGCATGACCTAACACTGTATAATAAATCACTTTATAGTCCAGAGGCAGTATTTTATCTTATTGATTTTCTCTGTTTTTTCTACTTAAGATTGTATTAAATTTTGCCCTAATTTTTATTATTTATTTTCTTCTGCTTATTTTGTATTTAAGTGAATTTTCTTTCTTGAGTCAGAAGCATAGATTATGATATTTAGATCTTTCTCATTTTATAATATATTTGCTCGATGCTATAAATTTCCCTCTAAGGACTAGTTTTACTACACTGCAAAATTTTTGCTTGAGGTGTATTTTCATTTAGTTCAACATTTTAAAAATTTCTCTGAAGACTTTTAATCCCCAAATATTTGGAGATCTTTTCAGCTATATCTTGTTATTAATTTTCAATAAATTCCACTGTAATCTAAGAACATATTTTGTATGATTTCTTTTTTTAAAATTTATTAATGCCTGTTTATAACCTAAAATTAGATCTTTATTTGTGAATGTTCTTTGTGAGACTGAGAATAATGTGTATTCTGTTGTTGTTTGGTAAAATATTCTATAAATATTAATTATATCTACTTTATTAATGGTTCTATTCAGTTCATCTATGTCTTTACTGATTTCCTGCATGCTTAATCTGACAATTACTGGTAGAGGTGTGTTTAACTCTCCAATAATAATATATTTGTAAGTTCATTCTTGCAGTGAGTTCTTCCCTCACTCTTTTATTCTTTGCATTTCAGTTTGGGAAATTTTTATTGATAAATCTTGAGAATCAGTAATTTTTTTCCTGGGCTGTGTTCAGTTTACTGATTAAACTCATCAAAGGCGTTCTTCATTTCGTTTACAGTGAATTTGGTTTCTAGTACATTTTTCTGATGCTTTCATCGAGTTTATATTTATCTGCTTACATATCGATTCTTACATGTTGTTTAATTTTTCTGTTAGAGCCTGTCATACTAATCATAGTTATTTTAGGCTTTCTGATAATTCCAAGTTTTTCTAGCTGTCTTTTTTTCTTACCTCCTAGTGTGCTTTGTTACTTTTTTGTTGATTGGTAGAAAGGATGTATCTGGTAATAGGAATGAAGTTAATCAGGCTTTTAGTGTGAGGTTTTATATTAATCTGTGTGAGAACCAGATAGTGCTTAGGTTGGCTATAGTTGTTGGTGCCAGAGCTTTAATTTTCTCTAGTCTCTTTGCTGTTTTTCTCCCCACTCTCATTGTTTTTCCCTAGGAACTTCTTAAATAGAACATATGTTCTGCAGCTGTCTCAGTTGTAATCCACTGCATTTATACTGGAGCCTTGTTCCCACAGTGGTAAGATGTTAGAGGGGGAAACACTCTATAGTCTTATTACTAAATCTCAGTTTATTTTTTACTGGCCCTGGTCCTTGAGTTATGGCCTTCTGAAGCATTTCCTGATATTTTTACTATTTTCTACTCTTGTAGTTGTCTAATTGACCTCTCCTCTGGTCAGATAACGCTAAGACAAAGTAGTTTTATCTGAAAGCTGGCCTTTGTTATGAATTATTCTCTGGATGTATTTCAAAGTGATTACTTTCACCTGGTTATCTTTCAAAATGGTTATTTTTACCTTCCCCATACACTGAAGCAGGAGGGATTTTATTCTTCTATTTTTGCCATGAGAACCTGATGGTGCTCACGGTCACAAAACCCAGAAAAGTATCAAGACCTTAAGATTGTGCTCACAGGAACATTTAACTATCAAGCTATTCACAGTCATCCTGCAGCAATTCATCAATTAGCTTTAAATGTTCCTTCTAGTTTGTGGCTCCCAGTGAACTGATGTAGGCTGTGTTTCTCTGTATATGTTTCTCTCTATAGCTGTCAGAGTAGTGGTTTGCCATGTAACCTTAACTCTCTGACAGATCTCAGAAACGTTGATTTTTCAGTTTGTTTAGCTATCTCTTTTGTGAGAAAGGGAATAATGACTTACAAATTCTTTACATTTTGGAGCTAAAATCCAGAAGTCAGATTATTTAATGTTAATTTTTTAATGTTACTGTTTATGCCAGAGCAGCACAGAATATAAACTTAATATCACAAGATGCTTGTTATATGTTAAATTATGCTATTAAATGTTGCAGAGTTAATGGGATTATTCAACCAGGACAAATAAAATAGATTATTTCATTCCAGGTTTCTCTGGAAATCTCTACAGAAGTCTCATACCACATGTAAATAGACTGTTTGCTCTTCTCCTATAGCTTTGGTAGTTTGTTTGTTTAAACTGGGTCGACAAACCATGAGCTCCATGAGCCATGACTACATCTCATCTATTTTTGTGTCCACAGTCTCTAGTAGAGTGCTAAAATATAGAATAATCTCAATAAGATTTGTTGAAAGAGCCAGTCGCTTTACAAGGAAAACTCCCAGAGTAAAGAATTATGTCCTAAACATTGTAATATTCTACCCCTCCATCAATCAATGTGGTTATATTAAAAGTAATATATGTATAAAAAACTAGATAAATAAACATAATTTTCTACCTTCATCTCAAAAATGTTGGTCTGTGGTACAGTGAATATGAGTTCCTCTATGAACCCAAGTTATGAGTGAATCACATGTGCTTGGACTTCAATCCCAGTTCCAAGTTTTTCCGCTGGGCAGTTTACATTCTTTCTCTGAACCACCTGCACATGTAAAATGGAGACAATAACTTGATTATAATTTTGTTATAGATTAAGATGATAATATTTCAGTATGTAATTTCATACTGTGCATATACCTGATGCTTAATAAATCTTTCCTTTTCCTATAACTCATCACTCTATCTTTTTTGTAAATAGTAGCTATGTATGTGGTAAGATATTTATGTAGATGGTATGAGAAAATTAAGCGACATAAAGCAATCATCATTTTATTTTATTTTATGGGGGATCAAATATACTTCAAAATCCACTGATAGATAACGTATCTTTTTCTCATAAAAGTAAAATCCTTTTAAACACTTTAAATACTTCAATTAGCCTTCATTTCTTCCTTTGACCTGCTATTTCCCTCATTTTATCTCCAGCTAAAGTCCCCTCTCCTCGTGTCCTCATTCACTGTGTTCAAACTACAGGCATGTCAAGTATGCTTCTTCCTCAAAGCGTTTGCACACCTTATTTTATTTTCTTGCTGAAATAATCTTCCTCAAGATGATCTTAGATATTCCTGCATATCTTTCTATGTCAATCTTATTTAAACAGCAACTCCCTGGTACTTCATTAGGCCTCTCCTGTATTCATTATCTCTGTAGTTTCTCAACTGACATTTATGATATTTCATGAATTTTATTTTTTATTATGTTTCTTACCCTCTCCAATTAGAATCTGAGCTTCATGAAATCAGGGAATTTTCAGTATTTTGTTCGTTGTTGTGCCTGGCACATGATAGACATTTTACAAATATTTACAGTGTGAATAAATGAATACAGTGGCATTATAAGTAAAGAGTGTATAAGAGAAGCATATACAATCTTTTAAAAATACATAAAGGTTATGATTTGCTTTATTATTCTTTATTCTAAGGTCAGAAGCTCTGATAGATACTCTAAAATAAAGTAGGGCAAGAACAGATTGATAGTGTTTTCCTAAGCTTATTATTTTTCACGGAGGTTACTTGGGAGACTTAATTTCCAAAAAGAGATTAAAAGAAAGAGACAGAGCTTGCATGTGAATGACAGTTTTACTGATACACACAATGCACATTACCATGAGAATATATGATTACCATATAGAAAATTTGTATTAATGGTCCATTTTAATGAAGCATCTTTCATTTGGCATTTCGTATTGTCCAGACATATTAATCATAACAGCTAAATTTTCAAATAATATAACACAGTCTCCTAAAGTGGCAGACATTCTACGGTATGGTGCAGATTATAGTGGGCAGATCACATTTTCTTAAATATTCATTTATTTTTAAATGCTTCAGAAAAGAATTGATATCCTAAACCAAATTCTTTGAAGTAGCAAATTTATATTATTGCCATAGGCTCCCTTAGAAAAATCAAATATGTCTTTAGAAAAATTTTGATATTTTATTTCACAAGCTGAGTGAAATATGCTGGGCCTGGCGCTGGTGATAAAGTAAAACAAAATTCCATCCCTTGCCTCTAGTTTTTCTCAGACCAGTTTGTCTTCTTCTCCTATTAAAACAATGTTCATTTAATACTGTAATTTATCTAGAATCACCACTCTTTCTTCTCTGTAATCCCCAAAATTTCTACTTTTTTTTACTGCGATGTTAATTTTATGTGTCAACTTGTGTAGGCTATGGTGTCTAGTTGTTTGGTCAAACAGCGATCTATATGTTGCTGTGAGGGTTGCTTTTATTTGTGATTTAAAATGTGATTAACATTTAGATCGGTAGACAATATGGAGGTTTCTCTAAGAAGAGAGCTCTTCAAGACCATGACATAGAAAACCTGCTTGTTTCCAGGCTGTAGAATTCAGGCTTTCTACCTTGTAGAATTCAGACTTCAGACTGGAATATCAACTTCTTAATTTCCAGCCTGCCTGCTGGCCTGCCCTACAGATTTAAGACTTGCTAGCCTCACAACTGTATGAACCAATTACCTAAAATAAATCTCTCTAGATATGAATATATAGATACAGATATATATATATATATATATATATATATGACCTATTCATTTTTTGTTTGTTTGTTTGGTAACTCTGACAGTAACACTTGTATTTACAGTATTTTGTAATTTTCTTGAGAATAAAATTTGGGCTGTGAAACCCTCTTTAGTATACAGTGGCTTGACATTAATTTTTTGTTGAATTCATAAATGTTCTTTTATCTTTTTTCCTAAATTATATCATGTTAATGTACTAAAATTCCTTTTACATTAAAACAGGAAGAACATTAAAATAAGAAGAATTCTTAGGGAAGGGAAGAATGCCTGATTTCCAACTATATATTCTTAAAAAGAACATTGTCTACTGCTTGGAAATCATTTGCAAATAAACACGAGCCGTAATCAATTGATGTGAGAAGAATCAAAAATAAACATTACCCCTACGTACATGTATTATGCAAACTACTAAGAGACCATGGTGATATTTATCTGCTACAAGTAGTGAGAGTGCATGGAGATGTGAGAGCTTATGGTTCTCCAGGGAGTGTCAGTAAACAAGTGTTCCAGCCCAAAGATGAAGAAGGAATTGAAGCAATAGCATGATGGGGTTAGTCTGTGTTGGAAACGTTGGCTTTCTTCCCTAAGTCAACTTGGAGTTTTGTACAATTCTTCAGAAGATCTATGTAATAACGTTAAGCAAGACTTTAGCAAAGTGTCTTTATTTATAACTGTTAAGAGGAAACCTTTTTAATATAACCACATTTTTTGAAATAGACTAAAAAACCAAAATGTACATTTATATATATTTAATATTATGTATGACATATAGACAAATAAATGAATTAATATATATAGGGTCTACTAGAAATAGCTTATAATGTTGTGAGGTCCTTGAAGGTATTGAAACACTGCTTTAAGCTTCTCCTCTATGAAAAAACTTTGAAGTTAGCCTTTTCTTTAAGCAGCTTAGTGGTTGTTTCTAAAAAACAAACACAGGGACTTGAAAAGAGCTGCCAAAACCTCACAACATTATAAGCTATTGCTAGTAGAACCTATAATTATTAATTAATTTACTTTTCTATATATCATACATATTATTAAATATACATAAATGTACATTTTGGTTTTTAGTCTATTTCAAAAAAAGTGATTATATTAAAAAGATTTTCCCTTAACAATTATAAATAAAGACTTTTCACTAAAGTCTTTTCTATTTGCATTAATATTAACATTATTTTAGCTTTCAATTCTATAGCATATCATTAAGTTATCGTTTTGATTTTTTGCACTATTTAAAACTCACAATATTTCTGGCCCACTTTCTTTATATCTTTTTCCTTTCACTATTTCAATGTATTAAAAACATCTTTGGTCATTGTAATTGGCATTTGTGAGGAAGGAAATCAAATACCAGGTATAAAATTTTGATGTTGGTATAAAACATTGTTGCATTGACTATTAACAATAATATATGATTTATCACTCTTTATTTCCATGTACACTCTAATATTTCTCCGTCACCACTATCACCCACAAAACCTTACAAGTGCTAACCTAAGGATAAAGACTTATATAATGGTCTTCTAAAAAATTAGCTGATGATATTTCTTACTCACAAATCCTCCTACCATGACGAGGCTGACAGTATGTTTAAAAGATTGTTGTTAGTCCTAATAGACATTGTTACATTCTTCCAGGTAAAAATAACTTCTTTGGAGGAATATAAAAGTAATATGCTAAAAATATACATTGGAAGTTGTTGCTAGTCAATTTGTAGAAGCTAAAAATATATAAAGTTAACAACAGACTTTCTGTCTAAACCAGTAGTTTTCAGCTAGAGTAGAAGACAATATTAGAAGACAGTCTCTAGTTCATGCATAATTTGAAAAAGTATATTCCATATTTTGTAACAAAATTAAAAATAACTATTATAATAATATATAAAATAAAAAAGTGAAACATTGTTTTCTGCTATTATTAGGAATATATACAATAATCAACATCTATTCTTATACATTTTAATCTACCAAAAGAGAATATAGATTTTTAAAACATTTGAGAAATTTTGTCTAAACAGTTTAGTTATTAATAAAGTAGAAGATTCTGAAGTCCAAAAGGAAAATATTTGTAAAATAGTGTTTTATTATAAATTCTATGCACTTGCAGAAATTATCAATAATTGTTTCATTTAAATTTTTGTATCTTTTTCTTTCCTAAAAATGTGTCAACTATTTTTCCACTTAAGTTGGACTTATTTGTTAAGTACTTTGTTTTAAACATGTAAGGTAAAAAGATTTAAAAAAGAAGAACACTTGACAAAATACTTAGTATATTTTATCAAATGTGCAGCTCAATTACTTAAGTAAATCTTAACTGAATATAACTGAATATTGTATTTTTTTTCTGTTGAGAGAAAGGTATGTCAACAGCCACGAGCATCAGAAATTATTTTCAAGAGTGCACTAGTTAATGGATATATACGGAATGTATTTAATCTACCTCATATCACTTATAAATTTTGTGATATAAATTTATTGTAAATAATGGTACATAAATTTACTGTGTTCTTTATCCTAAATCTCATTAATTCAACAAGGTGAAAATAGAAAATGCTGCACTTTAATAAAATACAAAGTGATTATGACATTAAATCAAATATTAGACTTGTTTAATCCTGGATTCAGTTATCCTTCACTATAGCTTGGAAAATCTAAAATGTTTCTCTTATCTCTTTTACTTGTCCTCCTCTTAAACACTATCACAGTCTTCTATTGAAATTTTACTTTAAAAGTTATTTGATAGCATAACAGGGTGACTATAGCCAATAATAACTTCATTGCATATTTAAAAATAATTAAAAGAGTAAAATTGGATTGTTTGTAACTCAAAGAATAAATGCTTTAGGGGATGGAACCCCCATTCACCAAGATGTGGTTATTTTACATTGCATGTCTGTATCAAAACATGTCATGTACCTCATAGATGTATATGCCTGAAATGTACCCATAAAAATTAAAGAAAATAATAAAAAGTAGCTTTACAAAAAAAAAAAAAACCTAATAGAATTAAGTTTTGAGTCAAATCATGAAAAGTCAATAAAATATACCTCCATTTGTGAGTGAAATTAGATTTTTTTTCAAGAAAGTAATAGCACCTTGAAAAATTCTACCAAGGGTATTTTGCTTGGAATGACAAGGCCTTGGTGTTTGAGGATAATATGAGATAGAATAAAACAATTTTGGAATTTCCAAATTGTAAGCTATGCATGCTATACTCCATTGGTAGAACTTTGAAAGCTGCCTTTGAGCTGAAGGACTGAGAACTCACTCAAAGAGAAAAAAGCACTAGGCCCTGAGCAATTATGAGTAAGATGATTTATCTACTACAGTCATATCTTAACCATTTTATCTAACAAAAGGAAAACCAGAAGAATAGCAGAGCAGTGACCTAAAGTAGAGGAATAGTGAAATAAATTGACAATTAAGAAGGAAAAATATGCATTAATTCACCACATCACATAACACATACCTGTGATCCATAGGGCTTCAATTTAAGTCAGATAGAGAGCCTTCTCAGGTAACCTACTCATCTTTACATGAAGGTAGAGGGTGCATGGGTGCATAAAATAGTAGACAATACTAGATACTTGATAAGATAAGATACCCCCCTCAAAGGTGCTTAATGCTCTAGATTACTTCCAATAAACTAAATAGTCTTGAATTAATCAAGGGCTGAGATATAGCCCCCTCTTTAACAATGTAGGATTTCATAAGTCCTACAGCAGTATACACTGTTTGGCTACTTTCTACATAAGCAACAGTATCTCAGCCTCAATATGATCAAACCATGCTGATCTTCTTTTAGTTCCAAAAATATATTTTTTTATCATCTCAGAAATGTCATTGTTTAGCCCCTATTCTAAATCCTCCATCTTCTATTATTCTCTACACACACACCAAATGCGTGGTAGAAAATTATTATTCTAACAAATAGAAGAAAGTTCTGGATTAAAATGTGTTTAAATAAAATGAGTTTTAAAGTATATGAAATAGTTGGATAAATAGAGTATGCTGTGAAATACTAAGAAAAAAGAAGTCATAGGATAACCACAAAAAAAAAAGGAAACGGCTGAAAAGAAACAAAAATTATATAGCATTAAAAAATAAGAAACAAGAAATAGATTGAAGATGTATGAAACTGAAGCAGGTGGGAGCTGGAGAGCAAGATTGCTGGAACTTGCCAGCCACTTGAGCACTGACGGGCAAATTCCACTCACTCAGACCTGCTGTGCTCCATTCCTCATGGATAGGAAGCACATAGGTGAGTGGGTGCAGGAGCCAGGGGGAGTGCTTACGGGCAGCAGCAGGAGTGAACTTCATAGTGGCCCTGCAGCAGCATCTAGGTGGGTTGCCTATGTCCCCTGAAGCCCCAGAAGAAGTGCTACACTACTCTTTTCTGCTCTCTATGGATGGCTCAAGTGTTAACAGCTTAGTGGAGGCTCAATGTAACAGCATTTTATACCTTCACTAGTGGCACCCAAGTTTTTGTCCAATGCTCAGGAGAAATGAGGCCACACAAATGACTTGAAGATAGTACCTATGGAAGATTTTATTGTCAATGCAAGTGGCTCTCAGTGGGAAGGGGAGCTAAAAAGAAGATGGAGCAGGAAGGAAATCTTTCCCTGAAGTCTGGCCGTCCTAGGTTGGACTTCTTTCTCAAGCTGTGCCATCAAGCTGTCGCTCTGAAGTTGAGCCACCTCTCTCCAACATCCAGCTGTAGTCTCCAATGTCCAGCTGCTTCTCCTTTCTCTGCTGGCTGAGTCTGGGGTATTTATGGGCACAAGATGTTGGGTGGGATGTGCCAGGGGTGGTTTTGGAAAAGGCAACATTTGAGTGGGAAAACAGGGATGTAAGTTCTCACTTCAGGCCTCAGTTTCAGGCTCTTGGGCTTGAGGGTGGGGCCCTCACCCTCAACAAAGAGCGGCCCACCCAGAATTTCTCTGTTTCTTTTCTCTATCAAAACCAAAGATGCCAATATGGAGCATAGTCTGTGAAAATTCTCACACACAAAAAGAAAATCAAAGGAATAAAGTATGTTTATAGGGATTTTAGTTATAAAAGGCAGAAAAGGACAAAAAATGTGTCGATTTATAGAATTAATGTCATTGATTTAAAAAAAGACAAGGACAGTACAAAATAGTCAAATATGATATACAAAAAACATTTTTTCACTTTGTCTTTTTAATTAACACTAGAAACCAGGAGAAATTAAGCACTCACTCGTATTTGCTAAGATAAAAAGCTGACAATATAGGTCTTAATATCAAGCTGGTGTGTATTTATTTTGTAAGGGCCTAGCAATCATCCTTTTTCAGACTCAAGGAGATAGCATTCTGATTAAGCTTTGGTGGAGTCATCAGCAAGCGGTCTGCTCATTCCTCCACTTAACACAGCTTTGTATGTCACATGTGTCAAACAGTGCTCTAGATGGTTTGGAGCATTAAAAGCTGCCAACAACAAAATATCTGCCATCATGACCTTACACAACTAATTTAAGTGGGTATGACGGGAGTAACAGAGGATAATAAACAATATACATATATACATTAACGGTATAGTTTAAATAAAAAGAGAAGGATGATGGGATCATTAAGAATTGTGGTAAGCATGCTACAGTTTTAAATAGGATGATTAACATAAACTGAATGAGAAGATGAAATTTGAGAGAAGACATTTGATGGAGCAGGTGAGCCAGGAAAGCCTACGTGATCAAGATGAAGCTAAATCCATTTTCTGGCACTCAGGAGTATAGCACAGAGTAAGACCAGTAGTTCTAAAAGTTTGAATATTGAGAACTTGTTAGAAATGCAGATACTTTGGTCTTGTCTCAGACTGCTAAACTAAAACTTTAGGTTGAGGTACAGCAACCTCTGTTTTACCAAGCACACTAAAATTTGAGAATGACTAATCTAGGCTAAATTAATAGGTAACAAGTATATTAATAGCCATATTACTTGAGGATAAATCCTTTACCCCAAAAATGTCAGAGTCAAAATGAGTAATTTTAGAACGTCCTTTTGAACTATTGGTAAACAAGTTTTTGCATTGAACAGAATGAAATAGAAATGTTAACTTCTCTATGTTAGTAACCCAGAAGTGAAGTCTAAAAATAGAATTTACGCAAAAATTCAGTTCATGAATAGACCTTAAGAATATCATGTAAGCACTGAATAAACCTGACCCTTAGGCACTCTTTTTATGTTGTTTTCAGGAGGTGATATATTTTGTTTTTACTTGAGTCAATTGGATTTTATTGTCTTCACTGGAAACACTCCTAAATGAGAAACAAAATTATTTAAATTTTATGTAACAAAAGCAACTAAATGGCATATTGAAAAATAGAGAGACTAGTGCAGAATGATTTCATTTAACAAATATAGAAGAAACAATACAATTTTAAAATCACTATTTTGCCACATTTAATGTAATAATGAATCAAGACAATCATCATCAATGATGAAATAATTAGGTAAAGATAGATGGTGGATTTATGATAAGTAGATCAAGCTAAAAACTTGAGCAATCTTAACACAATTGAAAGTAAGTCAATCAAGCATTTTGTTTAATGTTACAAAGAATCATGTATTTTTACCCCTAAAATGAATCTGAATCTAATCACCCATATATGTGTGTGTGTGTGTGTGTGTGTGTGTGTGTGTGTGTGTGTGTGTCTATATATATTCATCAGATTATTTGAAATATGGGGCAAATAAATACCACAATTTATATTCTACAGATAAAAGGCCATGATTTTCTTAAATAAGTAGAATGTGGGAGTATACCTTCCATTAATGGAACTCTTATATATTTTATATTTGTTTATCACAATTATGTGTTATTTGTGTTAATTTAGTTCAGATTATTTTATTAATTGCATAGAATTTACAATTTTTATATCTTTCATGTAAGCATAAATTTTTAGTATATGATGACGTTATATATTCTAAGTGATTTTGTCATTGCTAGAGGGGTTTTATATTGGTTCTTAATCAGGGAGGATTTGTGTTACTATAGGTAAAATGATTTTTCGTGAATATTATCCTCCTGTCTTTTTTTTTTTTTTGACAAAGTCTCACTCTGTTGCCTTGGCTGGAGTGCATGCTGTGATGTTGGCTCACTGCAACCTCCACCGTCCTGGTTCAAGTAATTTTCCTGCCTCAGCCTCCCAAGTAGCTGGGATTACAGGCACCTGGCTAATTTTTGTATTTTTAGTAGGATGGGGTTCCACCATGTTGTCCAGGATGGTCTCAAACTCCTGATCTCGTGATCCACCCATCTTGGCCTCCCAAAGTGCTGGGATTACAGGCATGAGCAACCATGACAAGCTAAAGTCTGCAGGATACTTCAGGAAGATCAGGTGTACTAGTGTGGGTGAAGGATTTGAAGCCAACAAAATTCTATGAAGAATTCTGTGTTGCATATTCAAAAATCAAGTTAAAAAAACATTTTCCTCAGAAAGAATAAGGACCAAATAGAAAATCTAAGATATTTCTAGAACCATAAAATAAATTGATAATTTAATTTTTTTTTACAACAAAAGCACCCACTCCAGATAGTTGTAGTCACTATTCTTAGCAACATTCGAAGAACAAAAAGTCTTAAACTCATTTAAATTCTTCCAGAGAATAAAAAAAGAAAAATCATTCATCAATTTTTTAAATAAATGGCTAAACTATGATACCCAAATTCTACAAAAATGTGAAAAAAATAGAAAATGTATAGATCATTCTCAATTATGATATAGAGGTAAATGTTTAAAAACTCAAGTTAGATCTATAAATATAACCAAAAGTCATGACCAAATTGGGTGTAATGTCAAAAATGCACATATACTTTAATATAAAATATATTAATGTGACTTATATCTTTCAGGATTAGTGCTACCAAAAGAATCTGATAAAATTTATTATGAATATGGAAAAATGTACCTCCTGCTTCATACTGTAACTAATGTTAATTACAGATGGATTAAAAATATAAATGTGAAACACTAAAATTTTAGAATTTGGAAGAGCATACAAGAAACTAGCCCTCAGCTCTCATGTTGTCCAGGTATTTCTTAAACAAGTCACAAAAGAATCAGAAAAAAAAATGAAAAATTTATTAACATAGACTAAATTTTAAAATTATCAAAACAAAATAAGTAAAAACACAAACCCCAGGTTTACAGATATATTTACTGTATATGTGAACCACAGAGTTGATATAAAGACACTTAAATATGTTGTGCAAATGAGTAACAAAAAGAAATAAATTTTAAAAATTAGTAAAAAGTATGAAAAAGTAATTCACAGAAAGGAAATACTTCTGACCAATAAATAAATAAAAAGATGCTTACTAGTAATTCATGAAAATCACAGTATTAATTCAATGACCCTTTCACAGGTTGCCCAACGTGTAAAAGTCAAAAGTGCAAAATGTTTTCTAAGATGTGAGGAATGAGAACATTTATATACTGCTTCTGGTTATAAAAATTGATATGAGTTTGGCAATCTAGCAAAATTTATGGAATTGGAGTTATGTCTTCTGACCTAGTAGCTCCATTCCTATGTGTATACAGGAAGAGGCATATAATAGAATGCTAATTGAGGCATTATTTTTATATAAAATAAAACCTAAAATATTTATCAATAAGGTAATAAAAAATAAGTAGTAGTATTTTCCTGCAATGGAAATACAGAGGCAGCAGAAAATATGAAGCAATTAGGGCTATACCTGTCAACATGAATTGGTTTTACAAATCTAATACTATTAGGTACACAGTGGTAGGTAGACAGGATTCAATTGCTGAAGAAGACTTACAGGGTCTCAAATGACAATGCCTGGAAATCTACAGTCTACTGCAAGAAAGGATATGATATTGAAATAGTAGTTAAATTAAGGGTTTATATCACAACACAAAGCTGCCTCGCAGCAAGGGATCTGAAGATGCCAGGCTCCAGCTCAGATCCTATTTTCTGCCCTCAATAAGGAGGAAATATATGTGTGTGTGTGTGTGTGTGTGTGTGTGTGTGTGTGTGTATGCATGCATATATAATCCTGGATTAGAAACTACCAAGGTATGAACAAAATATCAACATGGAAACTCGGTCAGGGTTTGTTGCACCATACTAGTCATATAGGCATACCTCTAATATAGACCAGCTTAATGGTAAAGTCTTCTGGATGGCATTATCAAACTTACTATTTCAGTCTGTTTCACAGTGCTGTAAAGAACTGCCAGAGACTGCATAATTTATAAAAGAGAGGTTTAATTGACTCACAGTTCCAGCTGGCTAAGGGAAGCCTCAGAAAACTTACAACTTAAGCAGAAGGCAAAGGGGAAGCACAGATCTTATTCACATGGTGACAGGAAAGAGACGAGTAATCAGGGGAAATTCCAGACACTTATAAAACCATCAGATCTCATGAGAACTCACTCACTATCACAAGGACAGCATAGAGGAAACTGCCCTCATGATCCAATCACCTCTCTCTGGACATGTTAAGATTGTAATTCAATATGAGATTTGAGTGGGGACATAGAGCCAAACCCTGTCCCTTACTGTTCAGTAAATAATGCTGACAAGCTGAAATTTCTTGTATCCATTACTCCAAAGAGATACTATAATTCAGTATGTTCCATGACTTTACCAGGGTGAGTGAAATAGAAGGACTTTGGCAATACAGTTCAGAGTAAGTCTGGAACTGCTGGAATTAACCTTCACAGCACACTGGAGGGTGTGTGTGTGCATGTGGGAGGTGGTGGTGGGGGATAAGAAATAAAACATGCAATAAGCTTTCAATCACATAAAGTCTGAAATCTTACTAAACAATGGAGATGAATAATCGCATATGTATGTATACTTGTTTTAACATATGCTGTTTAAATATAATATGTACAAGTTAACATTTTATTAAAATATCAATACAAACATATAATCATTAAGAATAGGATGGTGAGAGCATTGCATAGAGAAAAGGGCATATAAGCAGATGTTATTTAAACTGTGTTAATATTCTGTTTTTATAATGTGTAAGAATATGTATTCACTATCTTGTCCTTTGTAAGTTTTAACTCAAATATTAAAAACAACTATGGAATAGAAGATATATGCAGTGAAAGAACTAGGGGTAAAAAAAGAATCAGTTTAAATATAGAATAAAGCATAAACAACCCCGTCCCCTGCTGGGGAGAATGACACATCAAGCTGCTAACAATTGGGGGAAGGGGGAGGAAGAAAACCCTGAAAACAAAATCTTGTTCTATGCAAAAGCCTTGATAATGTCTCCTCAAAAAAAAAAAAAAAAAAAAGAATAAAGCATAAACAACTATAAGACTTAATATAACTAAAAACATCTTGGATGTTTATGTGAAGTTATCATGATTGTCACAAGAGTGATTGACAGAAAGATACATAAACAAAAGATAAACAAATAATCATAATTTGTGTCCTGATTTTCAATATTTTCTCTGCAGTAGAAATGTCCAAACAGACCACATTAAAACAACATTAAAATGATTACTCTTATATATAAATATATTTTAACAGTATATATCTTTTATACATTTTTGGTAGTTATGGTCATTTGAAGTGTTAGGTTCTACTCATTTGGAAATTTTGCTGGACGTATTGTGATGGCCAAATTTCACATGTCAATTTGTAAATTATGTCAATTTTATGTGGCAATATGGTGCCCAATTTTTTGTCAAACGCTAGTCTAGACATGGCTGTGATGGCATTTTGTACAATTCATTAACATCTAAAAAAGAAAAAAAAAATTCTACCTCAATGCTGTAATTAAAATACTACCTGAATTTTTATCCTATCAGCTTTCCCGACAAATGCTCCAGCCCGCTAGCTTGCCCTGTGAGTTTTGGACTTGACAACATTCACAATCATCTGGTTCAGCTTTTAGTTCCTTAAAATACATTTCTTACACAGTATTAATTCTGTTTATTTCTACAGAATCCTAATATCCAAGTCTTAGATGAATTATATTAAATTACATTCATAATTCTGTGGAAGGCAGGCAAAGTCCTGGGTAAAGACAGAATTAAAGGAAGAAGATGTATAATGTTATGAAAAGTAAAAACAAAAACAAAATCTAAAAAAAGAGGTAGAGGGAGATTAGAATTTTTAAGTCAATTTTATCTGAGTGCTATGTGTCTCTGTTATCCCATAATATGTGCCAACAGATTTAACAGTATGCTTTGAAGAGGAAGCTATTTAAATATAGTGAGATTAGATCCTACAGAAAATTATCATCAAAGCAACTAGGTGGGGCAGTAGACAGAGTTCAGGAAAGACAAAAGCCATTATGTAAATATATGGCCATTTAAATGAATTTAAAGTTGCTTTTAGGACTTAGTCAGACACTGATCAAAGAGAACCACAATTAGAATTTTTATGTGTTTATGTTTTTAAATTTTGTTTAAATATTAGACTTTGGAAATTTAATTGCATATATTCTAATTATGTAACTTATCTCTTGCATACATGAAACCAATCTGAATTCTAAACATAGGTGATATCTTTCTTATCCATCAATTTTATCATTAAGTGACTACATAAGAAGGGAAATGCCATCAACTTAAGGAGAATTGGAACATTAATGCATTTAAAAATAAGGAAATGATATGACATATATATGATTTAGGCATTATGCCAAGATACAGGGGATTAATCATTAAAACATAAGAAACCAGCAAATATTTCAGGATCTTCCTATGAGAACGAGGATAATTCTTCTGAAGTTTTTCACCCCTTGGCCCTATATTTGTTAAGAGGGTCTAACTCTCTGGATGCAACAGCTTAAGAAATAGAGGGTAATTATTAGAGGATCAATTCAGGAAAGCAATAGTGTGACAGTAACGCAGAATTTTTGCTTGTTATCTGAGCTAGGTCCAGATTCTTGTCTTATGACCAGGAAAAATTAGGCAAGCAAACACCAGAGAGTGAGTGGAGTAGAATTTATTAAGCAAAAGGAAAGTTCTCAGCAAAAAGAGGGGCCCTGAAAGACGGCTGTCAGTTGACCCCTTCATGGTTGTATATCAGGACTGAAGGTGCAAATTCCTGGTGGCTCCACCCCATCTTTCCAGTGTGCACGCAGGCCCTTAGACTAAGCCACTCCATATTGATTTATTTCCCTTACTGCACATGTGCTAAGGAATGGAATTTTCCACTGCGGTCAAGTTTAGGCAAGAACCCTATGCAAGTTCCTTTGTCTGCACAAAATATCTGGTGTAAGCACTTACAGGATGGGTTGCTGGTTCTCCAGGGACCCATCTCTTACTGTCTGTTTAATGCAAGCTGGCTAACTTGTTTCAACAGAGTGAGAACATGTCTCAAAAAACAAACAAAATGACAAAAAAACCCAGCTCTAGATCAGTCACAATAATAAATATAAAAAAACCACAGAATTATTTAAAACAATGTGTAATTAAATATATGATTCTCACAAAAATATTTTTAAATAGCTGACAAGAAAAGTAGTGATTATAAGTGGAAAAAGATACTGGGCAAAGAAGAAAATAAGATTGGTGAAATCAGAAACACATAAAAGCAGAATTGGACATGAAATTCCTTACATGTAATAAAATAGATAATTTTATATCACAGTTAAGAAACAATGAAGGCATAGAGACCATCAAATATAGTGTGCCAAAAGACATTCAGCAAATAATTATAAATAAAAAACTTTAAGATAAAAATTAGAATTGGCCAGGCATGGTGGCTCATGCCTGTAATCACAGCACTTTGGGAGGCTGAGGCTGTTGGATAACCTGAGGTCAGGAGTTCAAGACCAGTTTGACCAACATGGAAAAACCCCACCTCCACTAAATATACAAAAATTAGCTGGGCATGGTAGCGGGCTCCTGTAATTCCAGCTACTCAGGAAGCTGAGGCAGGAGAATTGCTTGAACCCGGGAGGCAGAGGTTGCTGTGGGCTGAGGTTGCACCATTGCACTCCATCCCAGGTGACAGAACGAGACTACATCTCAAAAAAAGAAAAAAAATGAGAATTGACAGAATTAAATATATATTTTCAATTTATACTTACAACCATTTGTATGTGTCATAATTTATAACCCCAAATAAACTAAACATATAGATAATCTGAGAAAAAAAAGTATGTTTCAGAGATTTGTGAATGTGCTGCATAGTTTGTATCTTAAAAACAGCAAAAGGCCATGTAATATGGAGAGAGCAAGACTTAAATTTATACGAATAAAATAGTCAAAAATGGAAGTGAAGCCAAATGCTGATTCCCAACCTGGTATCTTGTTTATATGAAATCTACATAATCAAGTACTTGAAACTTTCTCCACTTACTAGTGGAGGATGAAACGTAAGTTAAAATATATGTCTTAAATTCTAGTTGAGGGTATAATTGTTGAAATTTGTTTGCAAGACAACACATTAATTCAGTCATTCCAGAAACACTTACTGAACATCTAGTATATGTTAGACAATGTGGTAGCAGCTGGGAGCACAGTAAAGATGTTACTCTTAGAGGAACTTACGTCCTGATTGGGGAAGATAAATGATAAACAAATAAAACGTGTACGCTGACATCTGGTAATACATTAAATGGAAAAGAGGAATACAAAGAACGGATACTAAGCAGAGCATAGCACGGGATTTTCCTTCTGCATAGGATACTGAAAGAAGGCCTGAAAGCATAGTATCAGCAAATAACTGAAGAAAAAACGTTACAAATTAGGTAGTGGCCAATAACATTCATGAGAAAAAGGCAGCTGCAAAGGCAGAAGTTAAATGGACTTAACCTGGCTTAAGAACAGCCAGGAGGCGCCTGTAATCCCAGAACTTTGGGAGGCCCAGGCGGGTGGATCACGAGGTCAAGAGATAGAGACCATCCTGGTCAACATGGTGAAACCCCGTCTCTACTAAAAAAAAATACAAAAAAAAATCAGCTGGGCATGGTGGGGCGTGCCTGTAATCCCAGCTACTCGGGAGGCTGAGGCAGGAGAATTGCCTGAACCCAGGAGGTGGAGGTTGTGGTGAGCCGAGATCGCGTCGTTGCACTCCAGCCTGGGTAACAAGAGCGAAACTCCGTCTCAAAAAAAAAAAAAGAACAGCTAGGGGGCCTGTGTGACTACCTCACAGAGAGCAACTTTGAGAGCAGTCATGTCTAAGCCAGAGTGGAATCAGGGGCCACACGTGGTAGGACTACATAGGCAAAATTAAAGATTTTGAATTTTACTTTAAGTGAATAAATATCTATTGCAGTGTTTTGTGCTACAGAGTGCAGTGCTTTAGCTTACAATATTCTCTCTGACATTTTTTTAAAATTGCATTTTAGGTTTTGGGGTACATGTGAAGAACATGCAAGATTGTTGCATAGGTGCACACATGGCAGCGTGATTTGCTGCCTTGTGTTGAAAAGGGATGCAGGAAGATGGGAGTGAAAGTAGGGAGACCTCTTGGGAGGTTATGATGATCATGCAGAGACAAGAATAACATGGTGGCGGGAGCCAGGTTGTTATTGGTGAAGGCTGTGCCAAGAGGACATATTTTGTATGTTTTCGGGTATAGAGTAAGTACTAGATGATGGTTTGATTATAAAGTATAAAAAGAAAATGTAGATTCTAAAATAAATTTAAGATATATTTAGCCTAAGTGGAAAGATGAACTTTCCATTTCCTCAGCTGGAGAAAACTACGGAGAATTAAGTTTTAGGTGGAAATCAAGAGTAAACCTTTATACTTGTAATATTTAATGCATTCAAGTGAAGAGGTCAAGTAAAAGCTTTAATATACAAATCCAGAACTATGGATACATATTCCAACTAGAAGTGTTTGTCAATCACCCATAAATAGATGGCATTAAAAGCCTGTCAAATTGCATACAGCTGAAGACGACGCATTTAATTTAGCAAAATGGATAAAAATGAAGATTTTACTGTTGGGTTTTAAAAAAAAGTGAAAATTAATGGGTTCAAGAAAGACTGAAAGAAGAAGACAATAAGAAGGTGAACAGTTTTGCTCTAAAGTGGTACAGCAGGTGGAGCAGTTATATTGTTAAAAAAAAAAAGTTGATGGGAAAAGGGAAAGGAATAAAAATGAGAGAGGGAACAATTCCTGAAATTATTCCGCCAAATACAGAGAAGTGAGTGATATGTAGTGAACAGGTGGAGCAATTGACAAACCTAAGCACAAAGAATACAAGAACAGGGATGGATGAGTGGGAAACGGGATTCTGAGTATGTCTAAAATTTCTTCTATTTTCTCAGTGAAGTGAAAGAAAGCTAAGGGCAGGATGGAAGTGGTGGTGGTGTCACATTCTAAGGAAAGAAAAAAAAGGTATAAAATACTTTCTTGAAGAAAGTGGAAGAGCTAATGGGCTGGGAAATTGTAAGAGGATTGCCAAGCCACATTAAGGGCTCACCTGAGGTGGGGAATCACGATTTAAAATGAGTCCAGTCAACCAGGTTGGGTATTTTACTTCAAGCACGGGATAAATGGAGGATTCCCAGATTGGGAATTCTTGAAGCAGTTTTATGGGTAAAATAGATTAGGTAGGCTAGTAAGGATGTTTCAAGGGAGTAATAATAATAAGCCATGGATTCTAATCTGGATGTGGAGAAAATTGAGAACAGGATAGGTGTGAGAGCTAGGTAATAGGTGCTGGGTCAGTGTACTGTCAGTTCCTTCCGGGCCAAATAAGAATAAAGTCAAAATACTGCAAAAGATGATTGAGGTCTGAAGAGATGTCACCAAGGTAAGCCCAGGAAAGGAAATAAGGCCCATTTTAAGAAAATGACCAAGAGACAAATGAGGGAATAAAAAAAATTACACAATAAAAAATAATTTCTGCCTCAGAAAATAACTTATTAGCATTAAAAATCCACAATTTAGGTTTTACAACAAAAACATAAGAACACATTTATTGTTGAACTTTTCATACCTCAAGTAAGATGTGTGTGTGTGTGTGTGTGTGTGTGTGTGTGTGTATGACTCTAAGGATTTGGAAATAGTTTCAAAGTGCTTATTCCATTTTAAGCATATACCAACTGCCATAGGCTAGGAATTAAAAGACAACATTTTTTATTTACATTTTAAAGGGAAAAACAAAATTAGCTTCCAAAAGCATGGGGAATTCGTTCTGAATATATAAGTACAATTAAAGTAAAGAATCTGGTAACTCCAAAGCGAAACGAAGAATTTAAACTCAAACTGTATAGCAACAGGAATGAGGACATACAGAGCAAATCACTAGCTCACATGAAAACCATAACTGAAAGCTTAGTGTATTCTGGGAAGGGCATCATTGTTTTTTTTTTTTTTTTTTTTTTGCTGCCTGTTTCTTCTTACTGAAGGATGAGTGAAGGGAGAACAGTTTACAGAGCTTAAGTGAGAGATATTATAAACATCCAGGACCCAAATTCCAAGTTACATGTAAATTTGACATGTAGGAGACCATTCCTAAGGAATCCTTTAAAACTGAGCTCTATTCAGGACAATACAATGGCAGTAGCTCATTATGCAACACAGAAGACCAGAATTTGACGGCTTTCTGTTACCTTTTCCAACAAAAGACTGTTTTCAAGATGTTTCATGGTAAATGCTTTTAATGAAGCCCCTGAAGGCAGGTTGTCAAGGTGTCACATGTCATTTTGCATGTTCCTCTTTAAAAAATACAATGAAAACGGCTAAGAACATCTTGGCTAGCGCACTTCCACAGAACAGGAGTCCGCTGCTGACTTTAATGACCGTATCCATAATACCTTTGTAATGATACCATTTCCTGCTGAATGTCTTGTTGTTGCCCCACAGGGAACACACTTACGCTGATGTATCAGAACTGTTTAGTGACAATGCCTATTGTTACAGTCTCCATTTGCTACCTTCTGAGCTTTTGATACATTTTGATTGTATAAGGATTTGTAAAGTACTACAAAGAAACTGCTTTTTATTCCTCAGCTGGAGCAAAGGTGGTTGGCCTGAGAATTTAACCAAATAATTTATTAAAACTCTGTTGTAAGTTTTAATATTGAAAAAACATATTTTAGAGAAAGAAAATGTTTTAAAAACACAAGTGCTTTGTGTTTGCTTTAAAAAAATATATATAACATATTCCACCTCTGTAAGGAGTAATGACAGAGTTTTCTAGTTTATTCTAAAAATATAAGAGAAAAAGGATAGTAAAACTTTCTTCATTTGTGTTATTCTTTCTCTATCATTTTTGAAATATTAGATTTAGCTGTATTGAAATAATGACTGTATGCAATATATAAATAATAATATGTTGTTTATTGATAATATAGAAAAAGAGACCAGAATCTTTTCTGTATGCAGAAAAGATTAATGCACTTCAACAGAACTGGTAGAATTCTGATTTTTTAATAAGAAGATAGCAGATCTTCAGTATTCAAGAAAAATTCTAGACCTTATAAAATATTTGAAGAGGTTTATTCTGAGCTGAATATGAATGACCATAGCCCAAAACACAGCCTCAAGAGGCCCGTAGGCCATGTGCCAAAGGTGGTTGGGTTACAACTTGGTTTCATACAAGGGAGACAGAAGTTACAGGCAAAGACATAAATCAATACAGGTATGGTATACAGGAATGGTATACAGTGGTTCAGCCCACAATGGCAGAACATCTTGAACTGGGGGCCTTACAGGTGATAGGTAAATGCAAAGTATCTCTGATTGGCAATTGTTTGAAAACGTTATGCTTTGCCTAAAAAGTGGAAGTCAGCAGAAAGAAATGCCTGAATTAAGGTAAGGGGGGTTATGGAAGCCAAGGTTCTTGTTATGTAGATGAAGCCCCCAGGTAGGAGGCTTCAGAGAGAACAGATGGTAAATTTCTTTTATTGGACTTTAAAAGATGTTAGTTTCATAGTTAAATTTCTCCTGGTTCAAGAAAAAACATGGAAAGGGAATACGACACTCCCTTGAATGCCTATGACCTTTCCAAGGGATAGATTTACAGGGCCAATCCAAAATATGTTAAAGTGATATATTTTGGTGTAAAATACTTTGATAAGACCTATTATCTATTATGTGATGGCATGCCAGGGTCAGGTTGGAGTTGGGTACCTTATTGCTACAAAGTGGTGTCGCTCCCTATATAATGCCTGAGGTCGACCAGGTGTCTCTCTTATTAGACTGCCTGTGGTCACCCAGGTGCCTCTCCCATTTTATCAGTCGTAAGATTTCTACGTTAATGTTAATGATAGTCAATGGTGCCTAAACTCCAGAAGGGAGAAAACATAATGAATGAGACATGTCCTTCCACCCTTCGCCTCACAGTGTGAACTAGTCTTTTAGGTTTTCAGGGGTATTTCTTTGGTCAAGATAGGGGAATCATTTAGTTGGTTGAGAGGCTTACAATTTAATTCTTGGTTTATAGCAGTTAGGTTGATATTACTAGAGTCAGAAGTAATAATGTCAGAAGCATTTAAACCAGATAAACTCCATCTTAAATAGGGCCTGGGTAAAATAAGGCCAAGACCTACTGGGCTGCATTCTTAGGAAGTTAAGCATGCCAAGTCACAGGATGAGACAGGAAGTTGGCATAAGGTACAGGTGACAAAAATCTTGCTGATAAAAGGTTGTGGTAGAGAAGCCAGCCAAAACCACCAAAACCAAGATGGCAATGAAAGTGACCTTCAGTCATCCTACCTGTTCATTACATGCTAATTATAATGCATCAGCATATGAAGAGACACTCTCGGTAGCACCATGACAGTTTACAATTGCCGTGGCAACATCAGGAAGTTACTCTATGTGGTCTAAAAAGGGAAAGATCCCTTAGTTCCAGAAATTGCTCAACTTTTTCCTGGAGATCCCATGAACAATCCACTTTTGTTTAGCATATAATGAAGAAATAACCATAAAAATAGCAAACAAGCAGCCCTAGGGACTGCTCTGTCTCTGGAGTAGCCATTCTTTATTTATTTACTTTATTAATAAACTTGCTTTCACTTTATAGACTCGCCCTGAATTCTTTCTTGCACAAGATCTAAGAATCCTCTCATGGGGTCTGGACTGGGACCCCTTTCTGGTAACATCTTCCTGCGTAACTAAAAAGGGATGATACTGAGGAGAGCCCTGACCCAAAGGAAATAGACTGCAGCACTCATTGTTCCATGTTGGGTAAGTGGCGGGGTACTGCAGTAAAGGATGGGATTGGGTTAAAGGCCCAACTTAGCAGAGTTAGAGTCTCTCCTAAGACAGAAAGGGTTAAGGGCCCCTCTTAATCAAAGGCAAGGATGTTTGACCAAACTTGTGTTCAAGACCCAACTTAGGAGGGTTAGAGCTCTTTAGGAGGTTAAAGTCCCCTCTTAGCAAAGACACTCTTGATTAAGAACAGATATGGCATTATGTGATATTAACCACTTATTCTCTTTGGATTAATCTGCCTTGCAATCTTTGCTGACAGCTATGGATAATAGGATTAGGCATGTACAGGACCATGAGAAATGGGGAGCTTTTTCTTCCCCAAATGGGGGAAACTTGAGAACTGATGGGACCGCTGGAAATGATCCCTTCATAACTGACAGGCAGCCGCCTGAACTTTTCAGTGTCACTGCAATGGGTGGGTCTTTCTGTGGCCTCTCTGAGCTCCTTGCCTTCTCCACCTTGCTGCATACATTTTTTTTTCTTTTTCTCTCTTATCTATCTTTTCTGTTACTCAGCAATGATCTTGCCCAGAGCCCACATGTTGAAACTCCAGTTGGAGGTTGAAATAAAGATGACAGGGCCCAACCAGGGGCAAGTTTGACCCTTGATAGTTTGACATTGGATGCTAAATGGAGTGGCTAATGTCTATGTTTTCTCACATTTATTTTGCTCTGGCCAGAATGAAAAATGTTTATTTGAATACCACATGCAACTCCATGGGTGGCATCCTGGTGATGTGGCTTGGCCCCCAGGAATATGGTATGTCAGGCAGGGTCAATAAGGCTGCTCGGGGAAAGAGAACCCAGAAACCTGGTATGCCAGTAAAACTCTCTATGCAAACTGGTTGAATGAATGGTAAAAATCACGGTTTATCTCCACTGTAAAGTTTTGATAAATGGAAAAAAGGATTTGTGAAGCTAATCTTAAGCTATAACAAATCTAGTGTGCTTTGTGCTATAAATTTGTCTCTCTGTATCATTCTGCCATAAAGGGGAATATCTTAGGACAGAACATGGGCCGAGGATGCCATAAGTCTGCTGTTCAAGTTGGCCCAGCAAACTGGTCAGTTGCAAAGCTTGTTGCAGGTCCCTAAAAAATAAATAAATAAACTAGACAGTTGCTTTCTATTCTTGTTTTATGTTCTTGGTAGCTTGACCTTGTACCAACTGGCAGTATTTTCTCTTAGTCTCTGCCAACTGGAGGACAGGAATTTTGGAGTTCATGTCATAGCCCTAAACATTGTCTTGAGCAGTTAAAAGCCTTTTCAAACTCAAAATTGACTGTGCTAGGCTCTTTCTGGTAAAGGCAATGGGAAATGCCCAGTGCTGTAGCTTAGTAGCTAAGGCTTATTGGTATTTCCTGGGAGGTAACTTTTGGTAAAGTTTAAAAGTCAGGAATATTAGCCATTTGGTCTGGCTAAAGTTGGGTAATAAGAGATTTAAAAATACTTTTCAAAAGAGTGCTGTGGTTAAAAGTCAACTTAATTAAAAGCAGATCTTCAGGCTGTAACAACCTGGGACTCCTTGGGTATAGAGAATCCATGAGCCCCACACATTGGTGCACCAGATTGTAGGGATCCATGAGCCCTACATTGGACACCAGAATGTAGGGAGCCAGCCCTACATCACCTGTGGGTACCCCGAGATCGGTGGTGACAAAGGAATGAGAAAAAGACAGATTAAGAGAGTAAGTAGGAACAGGGGGCCATCACTTTATGACTCTGGAGGTGACAGTGAAGGCCCAGGGCTCTGATCATCCACACTGTTTACTGATTATAATTACTTTGATCATAGGGTAGGGATGAAGTGATAGTAGAGGGAATCAGTAAGCCGGAACTGGTGTGTCATCCTAAGAACTGATAACAGTGGCGGTTTGGGAGTTTCACAAACCAAGAACATGTGGTTATCTTTAGCTTATTATCTATGTACAGCTGATGGAACATGGGCCTTACAAGGAGCCTACAAATCTGGCTATGTGATAGTGCTACAAAGGAGTTTTACATCCTTGAGCACAATGTTTATGGCAACAGAGCCTAGGTAACCCTGCACTGGAACATGAGGCATGGAGAGGCCTTCCTCCTCAGAGGCCTCCTGTGGCCTTCCGCAGTTGGTTGTTCCTTGTTTATTTGTTACTCATAACCAATTTGTGCAGGTACTCTGTAAATCCTTTCTCCTTTGCAGCTTTTCCCAACCCTTGAGAAAAACAGAGGAGGCACAACAGATGCTACTGGATAGATTCCTCTCAAAATCTAAGGCTCTGTTAGTTTTTGCACTGCATTATCTGAAGCTTTTAAATTTGGGGGTTATCAGAAGTTACTTTGCATTATCATCCCACTTTGGTGTGTAATAACTAATTAGGAAATATATCTTTGGGGATAGCTAATGGCAGTTATGGGGGAAATATGCATCTCTTTGCATGTTTGGATCAGAGAAGTGTGCTCTTAGCCACCTAGAAGCTATGAAATGTCCCCAGCTGCACTGAGAGATAAGACTCCCATAGGAAATGGGCTGATTCCCTCTGCTTGGGATCCAGGAATTGGTATAAAAATGGGACCCTGAATTTTGGAAATCTGTTTTGGTTTCCAGCTATTCCTGCTTATTAGGCTGTAGAAACTGCATCTTTCCAAGAGAAACATAAAAACTGGAAAATGAAAGATCTTACAAGTACTGGATCTTTTTCTCTCTCTGTGTTTTTATGTGTTATGTATATGATATTTATTTATGAAAGAGCTTTGATTTATTGATTTAAAAGTAATAAGAGCTAAAATCAAATATTTTGCCTGAAAAGCAAAAAGAATATAATGCCTTTCAGTTCACATGACTTTAGTAATCTTTGGGAAATAAAAACAGTTTGACATGCAAGATGCGTAAGGAAAATGAAATGTGTTTTCAGTAAAACATTATAAGACGGCATGTGAATGTGGGTTTTTTGTTGTTGCCTGGATTAAAGGGTGAAAGGATTGTTACATGAAAGCTGAAGGTTTGAATAAGTTATGGAATGTTTGTGAAAAAATGATCTTGTAAAAGAAATATGTGTGTGAACATACTGGCTGAAGTTAAAGGTATATTACTCAATTTTTGTATAAATTGAACAACGAAAGACAAGCACAACATAGTTTTTTTAAGGCACCGATCAACTCTTTAACATAAAATTGTAAAGGGTTATTCAAAAAAGGTTTATGAGACTCTTACCTTATGGTCAAACATTAAAATTGGATAGATTTGTTTATAAGGATTTATTAAGAATAGGGTTTGACATGAATAGTACACTAATGCAAGGGCAAATTTCAAATGTTTCTTGAACAAGATATTCATGTAACATTTAAAAAAATGAAAAATTTTTGTTTGCCTTTTGAATAAACTATAGGAAAAAGAAGGGAAAAAAGACAAATTATCTGGAAAACTAAGTCCTCTTTACAGCTAGTGCTCGACTTACGACCACGATTGGTTCCGACAGACCGGTCGTAACATGATTTGGTTGTAAGTTGAGTAGGCTATATGTACAGTACGGTGAAATGATGTTATAAAAATCTTTAAGTCATATTTTATCATAATTTTCTTTCATTATTGTTATATATCATAATTTTCTTTGTTCATTTTATGCCATTTATATCATCTCTACACCATTTTGTTTCTTATTTTTACATTCGTCAGGTTTAAGCAAAACACTGCATTACCAGTACAACTGGTTGAATATTTGCAAAACATACAAAATTACAAAATACAAGTGCATGCAAAAATACAAAATACAGGTGTAAAAAATACCATAGGAAAGATTTTCCCAATTGCAAAACATATCAAAATATATAAACATGTACAAAACATTTTATTGGCCGCTGGTGCTTGGCTGCGGATCGTTGATGTCCTCATATGAGGCAGCAGTTGGGGTTACCGGAGTTGGTTTTTTCATAAACATGGTGAGCTTTGTCTGAATTGTATGTTTCTTTTTTTCTTCATAAATTTCACGATACGGACGAAGCACATTGTGCACCATCCATTCAATCCTTGCCAATCGTTCGATGTTTGGGTCCATTGCTTTGAAATGTATAAGAAGTTTATTGGGAGGGGTTTGATGAAAAATACCCAAGACACAAAACACAAATTGCTGTACCGAGTCTGGGATAACAGTTGAAATGGTGCACACAGAGATGGTAGTGCTGCCGGAAGCTGGTCCGCACTGTCGTACGCCCAGCTGGGCAACGTTTGCGCTGCCAGACGCGGAGCAGTCGTGGCTAGTGATCGTGGTCATAAAGTCGAATGGTCGTAAGTTGCATAGGTTACAAGTCGATCAATACCTGTATTAATGAGTAAAGATTTTTGCCTTAAAATTTTTGAATTATCATTTTGACTAAATGAATACAATGATGTTTGGCTTTCTTTGGGCTATGTTTGCATAAAAATGTTATTGGTATGTGCTCCAAAAATAGGAAACTCCTGTAATTCTGATATGACTTAGTGTACAGAATGTTATTAATAATGATAATTGTTATGTAAAATTGCTGTATGCCATAGAAGTAAACAAAATTCCTAGTCAATTTTGTCTTTAGTAATGCCTGTGGGTTCCTTGAGAACTAGCATCAGTGTCCTTTCTTATAAGTACATCTCCACTTCAATTTGAGGCATGTATCAAAGTTCTTACATCCCAGTTGAGTGGGAAGAAAGAGAAAATAGAAAACAAAAAAGAAGAAGAATGACTGCAGGGGCAGGTGCAGTGGCTTAGGCCAATAATCCCAGCACTTTGGGAGGACGAGGCAGGTGAATCACAAGGTCAAGAGATCAAGACCATCATGGTCAATATGGTAAAACCCTATCTCTACTAAAAATACAAACATTAGCTGGGCATGGTGACACATGCCTGAAGTCCCAGCTACTCCATAGGCTGAGGCAGGAGAATTGCTTGAACCTGGGAGGTGGAGGGTGCAGTGAGCTGAGATTGTGCCACTGCACTGGCACCTGGTGACAGAGCAAGACTGTCTCAAATAAATAAATAAATAAATAAATAAATAAATGACTGTCCAGACAAATACTTTTTGTTATCCACAGACAGTTGTTGTCTTGTTTTCATCCCCTTCATAAGGCAGCTTATAATCAGCTATAGGACTTCGGTAGGTGCTCTTGAATGCAGATTTCTAATAACTTTGCAGAATTTGACATTAGAATAGAGGAAAAAACTTTCAGTATTCATGAAGAGCTGAAATATTCATGAATATCAAGGAGAACCATAGTTAACTGCATGGATTAAATTAATAGATTGAAAACAATCGTTTTTGACTTTTTGTTTAAAATGTTACTGATTTTTTGTTTTGTTTTTCATTGCCAAGAAAACTGTTCTTTTGATCTATTTACAGCTTTTAACAATTGGGAAAATTATACTCCTGTGAACACAATTTGGAGCATACTTCCATCAGGTATTGATTGACTTACGACCTATGCAATTTACGACCATTCGACTTTACGACCACAATCGCTAGCCACGACTGCTCCGCTGTAGATTTTTGGGAACACTACAACATTTTGATGTGTATCAAGAATATCGCTACCACCTGGGAGGCTGTGACGACAAAGTGCATGAATGGCATCTGGAGAAATTGTGTTAAGCGCTATGTTAATGATTTTGACGGATTTGACAGTGAATATGAACTTGAAACGATTTGGGAAAAAATAGTAAAACTCGCTAAAGACCTTTCTTTGGAGTGTGAAATGGAAGATGTCGAAGAGTTGCTAGACAAAGAATCCAGAGAACTTACAAATGAAGAGCTAATCGAACTGGAAGAAGAAAGAGTGGCGGAAGAAGAAAGAAGAGAAGCAGAGAAAGAAGAGGAGGAGCCAGAAAGAAAGTTCACCACTAAGGGATTATCAGACGGTTTATCCTTACTGAATAAACTTCTTATACATTTTGAAGCAATGGACCCAAACATCGAACGATTGGCAAGGATTGAACGGATGCTGCATGATGTGTTTCATCCATATGATGAAATTTATGAAGAAAAAAAGAAACATACAATTCAGACAAAGCTCACCATGTTTATGAAAAAACCAACTCCGGTAACCCCAACTGCTGCCTCATATGAGGACATCAACGATCCGCAGCCAAGCACCAGCGGCCAATAAAATGTTTTGTACATGTTTATATATTTTGATATGTTTTGCAATTGGGAAAATCTTTCCTATGGTATTTTTTACACCTGTATTTTGTATTTTTGCATGCACTTGTATTTTGTAATTTTGTATGTTTTGCAAATATTAAACCAGTTGTACTGGTAATGCAGTGTTTCACTTAAACCTGACGAATGTAAAAATAAGAAACAAAATGGTGTAGAGATTATACAAATGGCATAAAATGAACAAAGAAAATTATGATATATAACAATAATGAAAGAAAATTATGATGAAATATGACTTAAAGATTTTTATAACATCATTTCACAGTACTGTACATATAGCCTACTGAACTTATGACCAAATTGTGTTACGACTGGCCTGTCGGAGCCAATCGTGGTTGTAAGTCGAGCACTAGCTGTACCTGATTTCTCCAGGATTTGGAGACTATTTGTGAGCATTCTTAACTTATGGAAGTAGCTATTTGCATAAGTGCAATACGTATCTATTTTCTTTTGTAGCAGGACACAATGGGAGAAACTGTTTATTTTACCAAAGCTTTGACTGGAATGGTGTGCTTTCCTTTAAGTAATGAAGTTTGACTTACAGAGCCAATAAAGGCCCTCTGGGAAAAATGGCCTCATACCTGTCTATACAGTCCCTATACAGGGTTTCTGAACTGCTTATGAAGTGCTAAGTAAAGAATGTTACTTTATGACAGGCCCAGGAGCCCCAAGCTATCTTGGGACCTCAAGAGGAGATGAACTTTCTCAAACCATAGAGTACAAATCCATGGCTGGGCTCAGCTTAAAAAAAAAAAAAAAAGTCTTTTCTGATAATTCTTATGGAACAGAGTTCCATCAAAGCCAATTCTTACTGTACGTCATACAAATAATCAGGCCAAGTATGACAAATTCATCTTACCATGATTTGTCTTCAGCAAAAATGGAAGACTAGAGAGAAAAAAAGTTATATTTTAAAAACTATGGTACACCTGTTATTAAATTCTAGTCTTATCAGTTTTTGAGTTTTTGTTTTGTTTTATTTTTGTAATTTAGGCTGACTGCTTATTCCTGGGCACCAACCAGTAATTTCTGGTCATTGTTCAGAAGAAACAAGTGGGATGGAAAATGTAAAAATCAGGTTTGGCATTCTAACTATGGGCATGTATTAGAATCAGCTAGTGTCTCCATATTAGCTTCATTCCAACAATTGTGTAGTTCATGAAAAGTCTTCTTATTTAGTTTACTTGGGATAATTTTGCTTATTTTGTCTCATGGTTGTGGAATACATTGTTATTACACATTTTGCGTAGAAGTTAAGGATAAACTTACTGAGTGTTTTCTTAAATTAAACACTTATTAATCTTTCACATATCACCTATTGTCTAAGTTATGAATGGCCCTTACCACACTGGATGCTTTCTGACTCAGTTCCTCTCTACCCTGAATATAAGAAACCCTAATAGTTAAGCAGAATTATTATTGCCCCTATTCAGCCTTAAGAAGTCACAGAAAATGAATCTTTGTTTGTCTACAACCCTTAGGATTAAGGGCTCCCTTGTAAAAAGGATGGGGGAAATAAGTCAGAGGCATTTGAACCAGAGCAACTCCATCTTGAATAGGGCCTGGGTAAAATAAAGCTGACAGCTACTGGGCTGCATTCCTAGGTTAGGCGTTCTAAGTCAAGGATGAGATAGGAACTTGGTACAAAGCACAGGTCACAAAGACCTTGCTTATAAAAGGATGCAATAGAGAAGCCAGCCAAACCCACCAAAACCAAGATTGTGATGAAAGTGACCTCTAGTAATCATCATCGCTCATTATAGGCTAATTGTAATCCGTTAGCAAGCTAAAAGATACTCCCACCAGCACTATGACAGTTTATAAATGCCATGGCAACATCAGGAAGTTACCCTTTATGGTCTAAAAAGGTGAGGAACCCTCAGTTCTGGAAATTGCTCACCCTTTTCCCAGAAAACTCGTGAATAATCCACCTCTTGGTTAGTATATAATCAAGAAACAAGCATAAATGCAGCCAGCTAGCAGCCCTCAGGGCTGCTCTGCCTAAGAAGTAGCCCTTCTTCAATTCTTTGCTTTCTAAATAAACTTGCTTTCCCTTTACTCTATGGACTCACCTCAAATTCTTTCCAAGAACCCTCTCTTGGGGTATGGATCAGGACTCCTTTCTGATAACAATAATAGTTAAAATAGACTGTATAACAAACAGGCACAGGTGTACAATAATCAAAACTAGAATATTGCTTTTATGGCTCACAAGCTGGGGGTAGAGCACAGGGATGTATGGCATGATTCAGGAAGTGCAATATCTTTAACACATTCCGCAGAAGGATTCTCTGAGTGTAGAATCATGGGGAAGTGGAAAAAGCTGGTGATGGACACATGGACGCTTCCAAGGGCCAGGAGTAAAGGTGGCAGCCACTCTTTCCACTCACATGGAGTCTGACTCTAGGCCTACAGAAAAGAGAAAAATCAATCTGGTTATAACCAGCAGTCTCTTCTTGGGTGTCATCCTTTAAGTCCTAATCAATGTGCAGGCTTTATATATGCCACAAACACCAGTTTCGAATAGCACAATCCACATGGATTAGTACACATTAAATACATTTAAAACATCTACCAATATCACATAAGTATAATAATAGTGAGGTTCTGTTTTTAAGCACCCATTCGTCCTCAGTAGGACACTCAGGGAAATATTACTCACATGGCTGTGTAATAACTGTCTTATTGCATCTTCTGTCATTTTTCTGGTTTTGTGTGGTATATTGTTAATTTTTGAATTCTCTGTGCTATTTCCTGGCGTTATCAGCTTTTCTAATATTAATTAAGCAGGCAAGTTCCCTGTTAGAGCTGATATACAAATGCAAACAGTTGATATTTCTATCACGTATAGTCTAAATCCTAGTCTTTAAGAGAAATGACATTTCTTCCTATGAGTATAGCTGTAATATGAAAATATATGAAATTTTAGAGATATAACTCTCTTTTAAATTATAATATTCCATTCATTCAATAAAAAAGCCTTTATTAAACATTTACTGTGTGTTATGTACATTATAAGGCCCTGGGCTAGCAGAAGATAAATGATTTAAGGAATTTACAGGATAATATAAAGACAACATTATAGACTGATTAGAAAATAATGTGAACACAAAATATTTAAAACATATCTGTATATCTTGGGATACTGAGGTGAAAGTGTTTTAATTATATATTTTGACAAAATAAGAAACTACATAGATTTTGATCCAAGGATTATTTAAAAGAGTCTCCACTGCAATTACTTAAAAGTACATTATTTCCTGGAAATAACAATATTTCTTCTACTTCCCTAAGTGTGGTTTTAGAAGTATTGAATTAAAATTTGGGGGTAGTATGCTGTAGTCAAGCTAGACTTCTAAATTTTCCTCTGAGATAAACATTTAGAAGAATGAAAAAGATAAACAAACAAATCAGCCAGGAAAACACAAGAGCAGTAAGAATGAAAAGTGTGAAGTCTTATGTTCTTATCTTGGTGAAAGCAATATTTGGTGAAAGAGAAATTTTACATTTTTAAAAATCTTTCACTTTGAATCCATGTAGATTCCAGATCTCATTACCTGTCTCCTATACTTAAAGAGTGTAAAAAAAAAAATACAGATAGGTAAAAGAAATTCTGATTAAAAAAAAATAAACTTACTAAGCACCCCCAGCAACACACACACATATCCACTTGCAGAGAGAGATCAAGAAGAGAAGCAGAGAAGTAGAAAGAGCAGTTTGTGCTCATGTTTGTGTCCCAACTGAGACAGGAAATAAATTCTGGGTCTCATCTACTTGGTTGCTCTTGGCTAAAAAGAAGTTTAATGGATACATTTAGAGGTAATTGTCTTCAGCAGGACTTAAAAGAGAGAATGAAAATAATCTCTTTAGAAAGCAGGACAGGGTGCAATCTCAGGTAAAATAAGATCTTCCAAGTGAATAACATCGTTTCATAGAAGAGAGATATTCAAAATCTATATAGTAACAAGAAGCAGATCAGTTGCCATGAGCTAATGAGCTGTGGGAGAGGGGAAGAGATTTTTCCTTTATAGGAGAACTAGAAAATATTTGATGTGGTGGAAGGGAATATTTGAATATTGTGATGTTAACACAACTATCTATGTTTGTCCAAATACATGGAACTGAACACTTAAAGTGGCTTAATATTACGGTGTATGTTTTATGCCTCTGTAAATTTGTCTAAAAATAAACTCACCAAAAAGAAGTATGGTAATCCACATATTTGGAAGGACTTCCTCCTGAAAACGAAGGTGGGGAAGAGAAGATTGTGAGCTGAAACTTGAACGGAAACTGAGAGAGGGAAGCGCCTGTAAAGCGGAAGGGTATCCTGAGGGCAATCCACAAGATCTTTGCCACTGTTAGAAATGACAGACCCCCAAATTGTAACAGAATCCTTTGAAGGGGAATAAAGTGGCTTCATACCATTGCTAGGTAGACAGATTAAAACAAATATGAGAGCATTTAGGAGACATGAAGAATAGAATGGGAGAGTCTATCATACATGGCTAATGATATAGTACAAAGGGAAAAGTGAAAGACATGGCGAAGACATGATACAAGTATTTCCTGAAGGCATAATTGAAACAATTTCTGAAGATACTGAAGATATAAATCCACAGGTACACAAAGCACAGCTTAAAATTATTGGGTAAACACAAAGGTGCACATCTAAACGCATATAGGACTACTGAGAAACACATCTCATGGGAGGTATTTTAAAAGTAGAGAGGTATATGTAAAATCCCCTACCTAAGGGCTTTTAGACCTATGAGACATTTCTTAGCAAATCTCTCATAGGTCTAATTGCCCTTTGGTAGGACAATCTCTCATAGGTCTAACTACCCTTCAAACCCAGAAGACAGGGTCCTATATGTTGGGGCTACAATGCTGAGAGAACATTATTGTCAATCAAGATTCGTGTATCCAGCAAAAGTGTCTTTTGAAAACAAAAGTAAAATAAATAATATTCTCAAATATTAAAAAATTGAGTTTACCATTATCAATTCCACACTAAAGAATCTCTAAAGTTTGAACATTTGTAAAGGAGGAAAAGTGAGTAAGAAAACAAAACAAGAGTCCTGGTACAGTGGCTCACACTTGTAATCCCAACACTTTGGGAGGCCGAGGCGGGTGGATCACGAGGTCAAGAGATTGAGACCATCACAGCCAAAATGGTGAAACCCGTCTCTACTAAAAATACAAAAATTAGCTGGCCGTGGTGACACGCACCTGTAGTACCAGCTACTGGGGAGGCAGAGGGGGGAGAATTGCTTGAACCCAAGAGGTGGAGGTTGCAGTGAGCCGAGATTACGCCACTGCACTCCAACCTGGCAACAGAGGGAGATTCCATCTCAAACAAATAAAAAAGAACAATACAAAATTTAAATATTTTTCAGGGCAAGAGAAGAGAAAAACATGCAAAATAAATGAATAAAAAATAAATAAATGCAGGATAAACCATTCATAATATAAGAAATTAAAACTAACTCTCAGTTTATTTGCTTGTAATCATGGCAAACGTAGATAGATTAAGCCATCATTTAAGAAGAAGTGGCATATTGGATTTCAAAAATTTAGACATCTGCTCTGGAATATAAGACAAAATAAAAAAAAATACTTTGAAATTTGTAAGAGGTGGAAAATAAATACGAGGTAATTATCAATTAAAATAAAGTTTATATGGCTTTAATTATATCAGATAAAATAATATCTTCAGACACACACATATTAAGGATAGACAGTAATTTTATAAGGATGAAAGTTTTAATTCATCAAAGAGTTACAAAAACTGTGTATTTTATGTACTGCCTAAAATAACAGGGAGAAACTGAGAAATCTCCCCTAAAACAAGAAACTTAAAATACTTCATGAAATTTTAGGAATCTTATATGGGAAAAAAGTTATAAATGTGTAGTTAATTTGAAATATGCAGTGAACAAACTTGATTTTCAGAGATCTATCTATAAATCAATGTATTAATGTAAAATTACAAATTAGATATTCTTCTCAACCTTATGTAAAACATTCAAATGTTGATATGTTAAAATACAACAGAACTTTTAAAAAATGGTGACATGTCCATATTCTACTTTGACCACAATGAAATAAATTTGAAGTAAAAAAGGTAGGTTCTTAATAAGAGCAGTCAAATATTTAGCATTCTAAAATCATACTTGTAGAAAAAGAAATAAAGTAGAAAACATAATGAATAGCTTAAAAATATTTAGAAACAAATACTAAATCAGAAGTTACAAGCAAAATTATTATATTGAAACATCTTTTTAAAAAGAAGACTGAAAGTAATATGCATATTCAAAATATGCAAAAAAATAAATGAAAAATAAATCTAAAACAATTAGAAGCATGACAAACAGAAGAAAAATTGATAAAGGGAACGAATATACAGTGAAGGGGAGCTGCAAAGCTAAAACTTAGCTCTTTGAAAGCCTATTAAAACAGAGAAATGTTTGTCAATATTGACAAAGAACAAAAGTTTGCAAATGAAAAACTATATAATACCAATAAGAAAATTGAAACTATCACCAATAATGCAGATACTATAAAAATCTACATGTCAAGAATATTTACAACATAGTCAAAATGAATACATTCCAAGATAAATTAACTTACCAAAACTGAATTTAAAAAGTACTTTTAAAAATTTGAATAGCCCTGTAATTATTAAGAAATTGAAGTTACTAGTCTTAAATTTTCCCACCAAAAAATTGCTAGGAGCAATTTAAATTGTTCCTTGAAAGTTCTGCAGATATAATTTTCACAGATTACACCACTATTGTATAAACTCACTGAGAAACAGGGAAAACAATAAAGAGGGAATGTTTTCTTAATTTGCTTTCCCCTTAAAGCAGACTTGGAGAGAAGTACTTGAGCTCAAGTGGATTAGTTGGGAGGTCTGCTGGCCATGGACACGTGCACCTCAGAAATCCTTCAAGAGTATCTTTGACAGGAAACAGAGGTAACTAACAGGCATTTGGATCCACAATTTCATTTTTCAGAGATCATACTTTCTCTGGACTGCTCCCAACCAATGACTGAATAGGATACGGCACTGCTGCTCTCACATTCTTGACCAATCAGGAAATCTTCCAATTGGCAGTGTGTGCCCCATTGGCCTAGCCATTTCTTTTCTTTTCTTTTTTCTTTTCTTTTCTCAGAATTACATCGTGTTCTGTGGCTTTTTATATTCTATTATCCTTCTTCTCTTTTCTGTGTGTCAAACCTACACCATGGTCTTAATGCTTTACCTGTTTCTTCCTTTTATGCTTTACACATCTGTCTCCTAATTAATTTTGTGTGTCTGCTTCTCAGAGGAACTTAACCTTCATATCCGATACTCAGAGTGATTGAGCAATCAGTATTAAAATGGGGTTTGGTGACTGACCACCAACCTACACTTGGCAAACAGCATGTCATCTTGAAGAGAATGCATGAAATGCACAATCTCCGACATAATTTTGTGGCTCAATTGTTGAAAACATAAACGGCAGTGACCTGGGAAAAATCACAGTTGCAAATCTCCTTGCTGTTTTGGCGATCCAGGCATTTAAAAGAAACTGATTCAGGCATTTAAAATAAATGAGGGGGAAATTCTTCGAAAGACAGTAGAGTTATCTGGTTATTTCTAAGTTACACCGACAGTCTGAAAAGGAATAATGAGAACTGAGAAGGTTGACTCCAATTACAGGTAAACATGAGAGCCAGAAGACCTCTTTGATATCTTATTAAAGACCCACATCTCCTTGCAGCAAAAACACTCAACTGAAGAAGAACCATAAGATTTGGTAGTTTGAGTCAGAGAGCAGCAGTGATTTTTAAATACCCATGCAAGGCTAAGATCGAGATTCTAATTGAGGAAAAACACAAAGTCTGAAATGTGGTGTTGAGAAATCTGGTTAAATGTCTCCAAGGATTTGGGCTCTTCAAATCCTCCTGAATCCTCCAAACTTGCAAGAGTTGCTTACCCATTCCCAAGTAATTTCTAGGCCTTCTTTGTGCGGAAGAATCTACGGGAACGTTTCTACAAAAGGAAACAAGTATTACCCCAAGGAGCTTCTTGCACCTCCTCTCTTGCCTGCCAGGCTGAAAACATGATATAAATCTCAAAATAACCCTGCTGTAAATATGACAAAGGAGCTCTAGGAAGTAGCTAGAAGCATTATTGGGAACCAGGAGAAAACTCCTGAGATTGTGTTTTGTGAGTGGTTGATCAAGGGGGCCAGAACTTAAGACTAAATAAGCAAGAATTCATTGACTTTGGGTCACTTTTCTGGAACATGAGATTTAACCGCTTTTATAAACTCCAGAGAATGGGCCAAACTTGCAGTTAGAGTGACCCAAAAAGACTAGAAAAAGATATGGCTTATAAAATATCTGTGTTGCTCTAATAGATGGTAGGGGAAGGAATAAAAAGGCTCAAGGAGGTGGGCATGCTGAGATGAATATATGATGTAAGGCTAGAACACTGGGCCGGGCGTGATGGCTCATGCCTGCAATGCCAACACTTTGGGAGGCGGAAGTGGGCAAAATCACCTGAGGTCAGGAGTTCAAGATCAACCTGACCAACATAGAGAAACCCTGTCTCTACTACAAATACAGAATTAGCCAGGTGTGGTGGCACATGCCTATAATCCCAGCTACTTGGGAGGCTGAGGCAGGAGGCTCCCTTGAACATGGGAGATGGAGGTTGCAATGAGCCGAGATGGTGCCAATGTACTCCAGTCTGGGCAACAAAAGCAAAACTGTGTCTCAAAAAAATACAAAGAAAAATAAAGGCTAGAATACTGACAGCCTGTATTTTGTAGGAGATCCAGATGACACACCATTACCAACAAGTATCAGAAAAGTTCTGGTGAGAAGAAAAACAGCATCACTAGAATATTCAGGGGTGGATCTCCTCTACTGATAACTGAGATGTCAGCGTTTAATATGAAGAGGGCTGGCACCTTTATTAGAAATAGGGCTAATGGGACTTAAGTAACAGAAGCCAGGGAGTGATAGGTCCAAAGGTCAACAATTGAAATCTGTGGTTATTACCACTCTTCCTGAGTATATAATTGGGAATGATGTATTTGAGAATTGAAATAACTCTCCATAGGATTCTTTAGCCTATGAGGTAAAAGCTATTGTAATGGGGAAGGTTGAATGAGAGTCTCTGAGGCTGCCCTTTTCCTGCCTCCATCCCTTGTAGCCTAAGGAGTAAATGAAAAATCATATAACATCCATAGACATATGGTGGAGATTAGCGATACCATTAAAGTTGTAAAGTATGTAGGAGAAGCAGTTTCTATTATATTTCAGCTTGGCCCTGGTAGAAACCGAATTTGAATCCCTGAGAATGGCTGTAGATTCAGCCAAATAAATACCACTAGAGTAGCTATGTTTCAGTGCTTTCATTGCCGGAACAGATTAGTAAAGCCTCAGTTATATGGTATGTTAGCCGTTAATTGGTGAATGTATACTTTTTCCTATTCCCATCCATGTAGAGGATCAGCAAGAGTTCAAATTCATATGAAATGGGCAATAATATTAATTTGTAAATTTTCTGCAAGGCTCTGTTAACTCTCTTCCCCTTGTAATAATATGGTTCATAAATATCTAGATCATTTGGGCGCCCCTCAGAACATTACACATACGTATTTTAGCAATGGCATCATGATGTCTGGACAGAAGTAAGAAGTGGCTAGTTTGCCAAAGGTCTCGGCACTGCATGTGCTTCAGCTGGAAGACAGATTCTATGAAGTTTCAGGGACATGCCACTCAGCAAAGAATATAGAGCCTGATGGCCAGAGATGTGTGAGGATATTCTCTCCACATGAGAAAAATACTGTTTCACCTTGCATCTCTATACCGCAGAGAAGAAAGCACCTGGTACTTTTATTTTGCTTTTGGGAACAGTACGTTTTACCCGTAGGTATACTGTTCAGATTCATATATTGCAAGACATGGAGGCTGGTAATTTTGGGTAAAGCTCAGGGAAGTAAAGTGCTCTGCAGCAGTGCATTGCAGCCTTGAAGCTTGAGCCATATGATCTGAGTGACCATTATTTTAGCTATTAGTGATAAGAAAATATGTGCTTCAGACTTAATGGCAAATTCCAGTGAAAAAAAAAATCACAAAACAGGTCCCTAGGCTACTAAAAAGTGTCATGCCATTGACCCTGAGGAATTATATGTCTTTTGATATACCTTCTGGTATATTACTGGGCCCTAATGAACAGGGAAATTAAATAATAACAATGGTAGTCTCTAATTGCTGCATAATAAAATAAAGCTTACTATGTTGTGTTCAGTATAAAAGCTAAATCGCAGCTCTGCTTAAAATTAACTAACTCCCTGAAAAACCTACCTTATCTATTCTCCCCACATTCTCAGCAAAGTTCCCAGGTATATCAAGACTCCCGTTTTTCTTGCTGACCAGCTGCAACGTCACAGGGCAAGATAACCAAAGAATGTACAATGGGTTTCTCAAAATATCAAATCTAACATACATCACAAGACAAAATTTCAAATGTAACATACCTCAGAAGACAGATGACAAATTAATTAACTGTTCATTGTTCTGGCTTCCGTCAATCTGTTAGCTGCTATGTCATCCTGGCGTTATAAATAGTACTCTATTTTCTTTGTCCTTTGCTCAGCCTTAGGATGCTAATCTGCTGAGCCAGTGGCCACCTTAATAAAATCCTCCTGTTTCACCCATTGGTCTCTCTGGTCTCCTGAATATTCTGCAACACTAATAGAGTGTTTAACCATGCTAGAGTATTTAACCATGGGATACCACATAGCCATATCTGCAGAACAGGCTATGGTAGCTGAAGAATAGTAAATGAGATTGGAGTGCTAGATAACAAAGGCAGAAAGGCAAATAAGAATGGATCATACGGAACACTACAGAACAGGTTAAAGAACGTCAAATGCAATGATAAGACTGGGAACCAGCAGGGTCTGATATACAATTCTTACAGAAAATTCTGGCTGCTATCGGAAAAAGGACCAAAACGGACCTTGCAGGAACAAAATGGAAGTGGGGAGCAGATAAATTGAGAGGTGATGAATGAGTGTGGTAACAAAGGAGACAGTATAAAGGATTCTCTTTTGCATTTGATTTAGATATAAAAGTAATAATCATGGCTGATAGATTGGATGTAGCATTCAATATGAGGCAGTATTTCTCAAAATGTAATATTTATTTGAATCCTCCAGGAATCCTGTTAAAGTGCAGATTCTGAATCTATAAGTTTGAAATGGAAAATGTGATTTTGCATTTCAAAAAATTTCCTAGGTGATGGTAGTCCTGGACTGCACTTTGAGTAGCAACTACACAAGGGTTGGAATTGCGAATGATTTTAGAGATTTTAAGCTGAGCAACCAGCTGAATGATGAAGTAATGCAGATAAAAGAATATTACACTGTTGCTGGTTGGAGCAACAGTAGATCAAACGTTTTGCTTTGGTCAAAATAAATTTAAGATGGTCATCAAATATCTATGTTGTGATAACAAATAAGAAATTGAATCTGTAAGTCTGGAATGCAGAAGAGCAGGACAGATTTTATATTTCAGGATCATCAATTTACAAAGGCTATTCCAAGCCATGGTATTATAAGAGCTAATTTGGAGAGAACAGGTACATAGAAACTCGAACTGGGGCAAAGTCCTGAGCTCTGAGTCATTCTTAAATTTACAGTGTAAAATATAAACTAAACTCACATATTTTTAGGTTCAGAAGCTGTCAAAAAGTTTTTATTGCTGTGTTTTTCAGCTTTTTATGAAGGAAGAAAGCACAATATTGCAACCATCGCAACCATCTCAAAACACACATGCACAATGTTGGAGAGTTACTTTAGCTTTTGTTTAGAACAAAGAAAGAAAAGGAAAAAATAGACAAGTCATTTAATTTACATATAAGTAAATGGCAGGTAAACATTTTATTAAACACTGGTTTTCCTATCACTCCTACCCTCTAAAATATACGACCCTTGAAAACTTTCTCAAATAAAACAATAAATACTTTTAAAGTTAATATAAACCTCAGTGGTAAAGTTTATATTTCACATGACTGAAGGCAGGCACAGTAATTTCATTTGGAAGAAATATGATTCTTATCTTCTACGCTGAAAGAGAGAAAAATATAAAACAAGCACTCTGCCACTTATATCTGACCACAGAAAATGTTAGCTAATTGTCTAGTGAAGTTCAACCTCATTAGACAGCAAGCAACCTTTAATTTTTTCCTTTGTGGTTTGTAAGTACTCTGATCCTTAGTTTCTCTGAAAAGCTAAAAATAAATGATTTCTATAGCAGAATGTGAGCAATGTATATTTGTATCTAACTGAAATACAACAACACCATTATAATATTAATGCTGACTTTATCTGATTCAATGGATACTTATATATCTGATTTTAGATTTTTCTTGATTAAAGAAGAGGATAATAGTTTTATGTCTATAAAATCTGAAAAAGTTGACAAATTATTTGAATTCCATTCTACTAAAAATAAATGGATTTTTCCTTTAAATGAAAGCCAGCTCATACAGACAGTAGAAAAGAGGAAGAGAAGAAGGGGGAAAGAGAGAAAGAGGGAGTTGTAAAGCAAAAGCAAAGGATCTTTAATAGTGAAACACTGGAAACTCTCTCATTAAAGGTCATACAAGGCAAGGATGGCCACTGTCAATGTGTTCCTGTGACATTATTCTGGACATACCAGCAAATGCATTTAGTCAAAATTAATGGATGTGTGTGTGCTTTGTATAAGTATGTAGTATAAATGGATACAGTATTTTATATTACTAAATGAAGCAAAACATGTTATTTTCTAGATTATGTCATTAGATCAAAGGAGATGTAGCGGAAAAGCGCAAGAAAATCAGCTGAAAATTCATTAGACACAATGTTAGAATTTAGCACTGTGAATTCTTCTATATATATATAGAAGTAGTATTTAGAAACAAATGAAAAAAAATCCTACATAAAATTAAAAAAAAAAAACCCTGAAATTTTGATATTGAATTAAGTAAATGTCTAGAACGTATAAGAAAATGTTAAAAGTATATTAAATGCCATAGAAAAATTTTACCAACTATCCATAGAAAAAAACTTATTACCTTTGGCAACTATTGAGCTATTATTTTCTTTTTTATAATTTTTATATTTTGGGAGATTTTTTCATGATTTATTTAATAATGATCAATAAAGTTGTATTCAGTTAAACTTTTCCTAGTGGCTCTTTGTACGGTAAACAGAATTTTAATTGAAAATCTAAATAGAAGTGTTTTTTCAAATTTTGTCTGAAGTAAATGAGTAATATATCAGAATCAGTTTAAATAAAGATGACCCAAGCCTGGCATGGTTGCTCATACCTGTAATCCCAACGCTTTGTGAGGCCAAGGCAGTCAGATCTCTTGAGCCCACAGTCTGAGACCAGCCTGGGCAACATAACAAAACTCCATCTCCACAAAAAATAAAAATGAAAAAAAAAATGTATGAGTTGGGGCATGGTGGCAGCAGCTTCTCCAGCCACTCGGGAAGCTGAGGTGGGAAGCTCATGTGAGCCCCAGAGGTAGAGCCAGAATCATTCCACTGTATCACTGTGTTCCAGCCTGGGTTGCAGAGCAAGTCACTGTCGAAAAACAGATGAACCAGAAAGTGAGACCTCACCAGACACTGATTTGCTGGTGCCTTGATCTTCAACTTTCCAAGCACCAGAACATAATAAATGAATTTCTGTTCCTTCATGCTATCCAGTTTATGATAGTTTGTCATGGCAGCCCAAACTGACTAAGACAATAAGATTGTGCCAATATTCAAAAATCAGTTAATGCAGTCTATCATTTCAAGAGTTTAAAGAAGTAAAACTACATAATCATGTGATTATCTATCCATAATTTTTGTCTACTGTTTTTGGCTCATAACTCTCATAGCATTTATTTATTTTTTCCTAAGTTACTAAAACAATAAGCATATCTTTGGTTAAAATATTTGGCTTTTTGTCCTTGGCTCTGGAAAAAGTTTTGAAACAGCTTTAGAGCAATAAAGGTGAGAGACAGTCTTTTGTTAAAATGTTGCAGTACTGGGGGACGATCCAAGATGGCCGTTTAGGAACAGCTCAGGATTGCAGCTCCCAGTGAAAGCGCAGACGGTGAGTGGACGCCGCGTTTTTATTGCCCACAGACTAGGAAATTCCCGGGCTAAGGAGCTCCACGGTCGCCAGCGTGACTGTTTCGGCCAGCTCGGCTGTGCCGGCCAGTGCCGCTGCTTTGCCCCGTGCGGCTGCTTTGTCGGCGCCCCGGAGCCGCGGTTCTCCGTACAAAATACACCAGTCCGGGGGCCCTCTTGGCTGGCGATTGGAGCCACGAGAAGTCGCCCATTCACCGGTTCAAAAAGGGGACTGAGCATAGAACCAGGACAGTAGATTCCAGGGCAAAAAAAAAAAAAAAAAAAAAAAAGCGCCACAAACCTCAGTGCCGCTGTTTAAGCCAGCGCAGTGAGTGGCCGCAGGGGAAAACAAACAGACCCCGGCGCCTCTTCAACAGGCGACTGGAACACCAACTTAAAAACGGCTCTGAGGCAGGGAGCCAGGCGATCAGGCTCGGCTGGCCCCACCCCCACAAAAGAACAGCAACCAGAAACTCTGGATTGAGACTTTCACAGCAAGTGCAGCTGAACCCAGGATGGTCCAGCTCTGTGGGGGAGGGGCGTCCGCCATTATCGAGGCAGCCCACTGTTGCCAAGGCAACCCGCCATTGCTGAGGCAGCCCGCCGTTACCAAGGCAACCCGACACAGCAAAGAGACTCCGCCTCAACAGAGGCGGGCCACCATCGCCAAAGCAGTTCTAACTACACTCATATAAACAGGACTGCAGGGAAGTTCACTCGGCAGCGGGGCGGAGACCACAGCAGCTCAGCAAAGCTGCTATAGGCCGACAGTGACTAGGCTGCCTCCTTGCTGGGCTGGGCAGGTCTGAAGGAAAAAAAAAAAAAAAAGAAGGCGGCAGCATAACGGAAACTCATAAATAAAGCCCTAAATCCCTGGGACAGAGCACCTGGGAACAAAAAGCAGTTTATGAGTTCTGCTACAGCAGACCTAAAAGTACCTGCCCAGCAGCTCTGAATGAACAACAACAGAGCCCGCAGCTCACCATTTGAGCTCCTATAAAGAAGAGACCGTCTCCTCAAGCAGCTCCCTGACCCCTATATATCCAAAGAAACACCTCATAAAAGAGAGATCAGATTGACGCTAGGTGGGTATCCGTCTGGGACAAAGATAGCAGAAGAAGAAAAATGGTAACAACCCTTGCTGTTCAGCAGCTGCTGCAGGTGAACCCCAGGCAAGCAGGGCCTGGAGTGAACATCAACAGACCTGCAGCAGAGGGGCCAGACTGTCAGAAGGAAAACCAAGAAACAGAAATAACCTCATCATCAACAAACAGAATGTCAATCTGAAAGATTTGAAACCCAACCTGAAAGCCAGCAACTACAAAGTTTACAGGTGGATAAATCCTTAAAGATGGGAAGAAGCCAGCGCAAAAAGGATGAAAACACCCGAAACCAGAACACCTCACCTCCTACAAGGGATCACAACTCCTCACCAGCAAGGGAACAAGGTTGGATGGAGAACGAGTGTGATGAAATGACAGAATCAGACTTCAGAAGGTGGGTAGTAAGAAACTTCTGTGAACTTAAAGAACATGTTCTAACCAAATGCAAAGAAACTAAGAACCTTGAAAAAAGATTTGATGAAATGCTAACGAGAATGGACAAAATAGAAAGGAATATAAGTGAATTGATGGAGCTGAAAAACGCAACACGAGAACTTCGCGAAGCATGCACAAGTATCAACAGCCGAATTGACCAAGCAGAAGAAAGGATATCAGAGGTTGAAGATCAACTCAATGAAATAAAACGGGAAGGCAAGACTGGAGAAAAAAGGGTAAAAAGGAATGAACAAAGTCTCCAAGAAATGTGGGACTATGTTAAAAGACCTAATCTACATTTGATAGGCATACCCGAATGCAACGAAGAGAATGAATCCAAGCTGGAAAATACTCTTCAGGATAGTATCCAGGAAAACTTCCCCAACCTAGCAAGGCAGGCAAACATTCAAGTCCAGGAAATACAGAGAACACCACAAAGATATTCGTCAAGACGAGCAACCCCAAGGCACATAATCGTCAGATTCACCAGGGTCGAAATGAAGGAGAAAATACTAAGGGCAGCCAGAGAGAAAGGTCGGGTTACCCATAAAGGGAAGCCCATCAGACTCACACCAGATCTCTCAGCAGAAACGCTACAAGCCAGAAGAGAGTGGAGGCCAATATTCAACATCCTTAAAGAAAAGAACTTTCAACCCAGAATCTCCTATCCAGCCAAACTAAGCTTCATAAGTGAAGGAAAAATAAAATCCTTTGGGAACATGCCAGTACTCAGAGATTTCGTCATCACCAGGCCAGCTCTACAAGAGCTCCTGAAAGAGGCTCTACACATATAAAGGAACAACAAGTACCAGCTCAACTAAAGGGCAAAACACCCAGCTAGCACCAAAATGGCAGTATCAAATTCACACATAACAATATTAACCCAAAATGTAAATGGACTAAATGCCCCAATCAAAAGACACAGACTGGCAAATTGGATAAAAAGACAAAACCCATCGGTGTCCTGTATCCAGGAAACCCATCTCACATGCAAGGATACACAAAGGCTCAAAATAAAGGGGTGGAGGAAGATTTACCAAGCAAATGGAGAGCAAAAAAAAGGAGGAGTTGCAATTCTCATCTCTGATAAATTAGACTTTAAAGCAACAAAGATCATAAGAGACAAAGAGGGACATTACATAATGGTAAAAGGATCAATGCAACAAGAAGAGCTAATGATCCTAAATATATACGTACCCAATACAGGAGCATCCAGATACATAAGGCAAGTTCTTAATGACTTACAAAGAGACTTAGACTCCCAGACAATAATAGTGGGAGACTTTAACACCCCATTGTCAACATTAGACAGATCAACCAGACAGAAAAATTAACAAGGATATCCAGGACTTGAACTCAGACCTGGACCAAGCAAACCTAACAGACATTTACAGAACTCTCCACCCCAAATCCACAGAATATACATTCTTCTCAGCACCACATCACACCTACTCTAAAATTGACCACATAATTGGGAGTAAATCACTCCTCAGCAAATGCAAAAGAATGGAAATCGTAACAAACAGTCTCTCAGACCACAGTGCAAAAAAGTTAGAACTCAGAATTCAAAAACTAACCCAGAACCGCACAGCTTCATGGAAACAGAACAACTTGCTCTTGAATGTTGACTGGATAAACAATGAAATGAAGACAGAAATAAAGATGTTCTTCGAAACCAACAAGAATGAAGACAAAACATACCAGAATCTCTGGGACACATTTAAAGCAGTCTCTAGAGGAAAATATATAGCAATAAGTGCCCACATGAGAAGCAAAGAGAGATCAAAAATTGACCCCCTATCGTCAAAACTGAAAGAGCTAGAGGAGCAAGATCAAAAAAACTCAAAGTCTAGCAGAAGACAAGAAATAGCTAAGATCAGAGCACAACTGAAGGAGATAGAGACACAAAAAACCCTTCAAAAAATCAATAAATCCAGGAGCTGGTTTTTTGAAAAGATCAACAAAATAGACAGACCACTAGCCAGATTAATAAAAAAGAAAAGAGAGAATAACCAAATTGATGCAATAAAAAACGATAAAGGGGATATCACCACAGATTCCACAGAAATTCAAACCATCATCAGAGATTATTACAAACAACTCTATGCACACAAACTAATAAACCTGGAAGAAATGGATAAATTCCTGGACACTTGCCTCCTGCCAAGCCTAAACCAGGAAGAAGCCGAAACCCTGAACAGACCCATAACAAGGTCTGAAGTTGAGGCAGCAATTAAGAGCTTACCACCCAAAAAAAGCCCAGGTCCAGATGGGTTCACAGCTGAATTCTACCAGACATACAAAGAGGAGCTGGTACCATTTCTTCTGAAACTATTCCAAACAATACAAAAAGAGGGAATTCTTCCCAAATCATTTTACGACACCAACATCATCCTGATTCCAAAACCTGGCAGAGACTCAACAAGAAAAGAAAACTTCAGGCCAATATCCATGATGAACATAGATGCAAAAATCTTCAATAAAATACTGACAAGCCGATTGCAACAGCACATCAAAAAGCTTATCCACCATGATCAAGTAGGCTTCATCCCGGGGATGCAAGGCTGGTTCAACATACGCAAGTCTATAAACGTAATTCATCACATAAACAGAACCAAAGACAAAAACCACATATTTATGTCAATTGATGCAGAGAAGGCCTTTGACAAAATTCAACAGCCCTTTATGCTAAAAACCCTCAATAAGCTAGGTATTGATGGAACGTATCTCAAAATAATAAAAGCTATTTATGACAAACCAACAGCCAATATCATACTGAATGGGCAAAAACTGGAACCATTCCCCTTGAAATGTAGCACCAGACAAGAATGCCCTCTCTCACCACTGCTGTTCAATATAGTATTAGAAGTTCTGGCCAGAGCAATCAGGCAAGAAAAAGAAATAAAGGGCATTCAAATAGGAAAGGACGAAGTCAAATTGTCTCTATTTGCAGACGACATGATTGTATATCTACAAGACCCCATCGTCTCAGCCCCAAACCTCCTGAAACTGATAAGCAAGTTCAGCAAAGTCTCAGGATACAAAATCAATGTGCAAAAATCACATGCATTCCTATACACCAATAACAGACTTAAAGAGAGCCAAATCAAGAACAAACTTCCATTCACAATTGCCACAAAGAGAATAAAATACCTAGGAATACAACTAACAAGGAATGTAAAGGACCTCTTCAAGGAGAACTACAAGCCACTGCTCAACGAAATAAGAGAGGACACAAACAGATGGAGAAACATTCCATGTTCATGGTTAGGAAGAATCAATATTGTGAAAATGGCCATACTGCCCAAAGTAATTTACAGATTCAATGCTATCCCCATGAAGCTACCAATGACCTTTTTCGCAGAACTGGAAAAAACCACCTTAAACTTCATATGAAACCAAAAGAGAGCCCGCATAGCCAAGTCAATTCTAAGCGAAAAGAACAAAGCTGGGGGCATCACACTACCAGACTTCAAACTATACTACAAGGCTACAGTAATCAAAACAGCATGATACTGGTACCAAAACAGAGATATAGACCAATGGAACAGAACAGAGGTCTCGGAGGCAACACAACATATCTACAACCATCTGATCTTTGACAAACCAGACAAAAACAAGCAATGGGGAAAGGATTCCCTGTTCAATAAATGGTGTTGGGAAAGCTGGCTAGCCATGTGCAGAAAGCAGAAACTGGACCCCTTCCTGACACCTTACACTAAAATTAACTCCAGATGGATTAAAGACTTAAACATAAGACCTAACACCATCAAAACCCTAGAAGAAAATCTAGGCAAAACCATTCAGGACGTAGGTGTAGGCAAGGACTTCATGACCAAAACACCAAAAGCATTGACAACAAAAGCCAAAGTAGACAAATGGGACCTAATCAAACTCCACAGCTTCTGCACAGCAAAAGAAACAATCATTAGAGTGAATCGGCAACCAACAGATTGGGAAAAAATTTTTGCAGTTTACCCATCTGACAAAGGGCTGATATCCAGAATTTACAAAGAACTAAAACAGATTTACAAGAAAAAAACTAACAAGCCCATTCAAAAGTGGGCAAAGGATATGAACAGACACTTTACAAAAGAAGACATACGTGAGGCCAACAAACGTATGAAAAAATGCTCATCATCACTGGTCATCAGAGAAATGCAAATCAAAACTACATTGAGATACCATCTCACGCCAGTTAGAATGGCGATCATTAAAAAATCTGGAGACAACAGATGCTGGAGAGGATGTGGAGAAATAGGAACACTTTTACACTGTTGGTAGGAGTGTAAATTAGTTCAACCATTGTGGAAGACAGTGTGGCGATTCCTCAAGGACCTAGAAACAGAAATTCCATTTGACCCAGCAATCCCATTACTGGGTATATATCCAAAGGATTACAAATCGTTCTACTATAAGGACACGTGTACACGAATGTTCATTGCAGCACTGTTTACAATAGCAAAGACCTGGAACCAACCCAAATGCCCATCGACGATAGACTGGATAGGGAAAATGTGGCACATATACACCATGGAATATTATGCAGCCATCAAAAACGATGAGTTTGGGTCCTTTGTAGGGACATGGATGAACCTGGAAACCATCATTCTCAGCAAACTGACAGAAGAGCAGAAGATCAAACACCGCATGTTCTCACTCATAGGTGGGTGTTGAACAACGAGAACACATGGACACAGGGAGGGGAGCACTACACACTGGGGTCAGTTGGGGGGAAATAGGGGAGGGACGGTGGGGGGTGGGAAGATGGGGAGAGATAGCAAGGGGAGAAATGCCAGATGTAGGTGATGGGGAGGAAGGCAGCAAATCACACTGCCACGTGTGTTCCTATGCAACAATTTTGCATGTTCTTCACATGTATCCCAAAACCTAAAATGCAATAAAATAAATAAATGGGGGAAAAAAAAAAGAAATTCATTAAAACTATTTGATCCCTAAAAAAAAAAAAAAAATGTTGCAGTACTTTAGGCCTCTGAAAACAGAATCTCTTCTCTCTGACCTTCTTCTCCCCAAGTAAGACATGCAGTAGACACTAAAAATACACTCAAATCATTCGCCACCCTTCTGCTTTGGAGCTGGCAATAATGAAATTCTCTGGCTTACCTTGGTCTGACTGTAGGTCATAAGACACCCATTTCAGGAGGGATCCTGCCCCATACACCGGAGGAAGAAATTCTGCACAGAGGCCAAGAATAATCTAAATAGACAGTCCTTGCTGGGTTTCCCTCACTCAGCCTATTAGATCATACCCTTTTTATCCAATCACATTTCTACAAGTATCCATGCTTTAATCATGCCTATCCAATGACGTCTCCGTAAAAGGCCCAAATGGACGGAGGACAGAGAACTTTCAGGTAGCTGAGTACATGGAAGTTCCTGCAGGGTGGCGTGCCTAGGAAGGGTGTGGAAGCTTCATGCCTATTCTCATACCTTTCCCTATGCGTCTCTTCCTCTGTAGCTTTTGTAATATTCTGTATATCAGTAAACTTAAGTAAGTGTTTCCCTGAGTTCTGGGAGCTGCTCTAGCAAATCAAGCAAACCCAGAGAGGGAGTCGTGAGATTCCCAATGTATAGCCAGTCAGTTAGAAGCACTGGGAAAACAACATGGGGCTTGCAATTGTCATCAGAAGTGGGAACTGAGCTCTCAACCTGTGAGATCTGATGCTAACTCCAGGTAGCTAATGTCAGAATTAAGTCAGAGGACACTAAGCAGGTTTCCACTGCAGAACTGATACTTGTTTGATGGTGGGGAAAAATCCCCACACATTTGGTCACAGAAGCCTTCTGCGTTGATGGCTGTGGTGTGAGAAAAAAGGAAAAACAGTTTAAGATTGAGAACAAGGCAAGGCTGTTCCCTCACCACTTCTTTTCAACATCATACAGGAAGTCTTAGCTAGTGCAGTGTAAAAAAAAAAAAGGAAAGAAAATGTTCAATTGATTGGAAGAAAGAAATAAAGCTATATTTGTAGATGACACAATTACCTATAAGAAAATCCCAAGGAATCATCATCAACAACAACAGAGCTATTAAGCAATTATAGCAAGGTTGCAGAATATAAGGTTAATATATGAAAGTCAACTAATTTCCTACATGTCAGCAATGAACAATTTGGATTTTAAATACAACGCATAATACCACTATCATTTGCACCAAAGAAGGAGACATACTTAGGTACAAATTTAAAACAATATGTACAAGATCTACATAAGGAAAAAAATAAAAATTCTAAAGAAAGAAATTAAAAACTCCAAATAAGTGGAGGGATATTCATGTTCATATAAAAGAAGATATAATATTGTTAATTTGTCAGCACTTCCCAAATTAATTTATAAATTTAATTCCAATTAAAGTCTTGATAAGTTATTTTGTGCTTATCCACAAAAATTATTCTAACTTTTATATGGAAAGCCAAAAGACCAAGAATAGCTAATGGAAGACTGAAAAAGAAAGCTATAGTTAGAGGACTGACCCTACTCTTCTTTATAAATTATTATACAGCCACAATAATTAAGACAATGTGGTATTGGCGAAAGAATAGAAATAGACACATAGATCAATGGAACACAATAGAGTGAAGAAATGGACCCACACATATATATTCAACTGATCTTTGATAGAGCAAAGACAACTTAACAGAGAAAGAATAGTCCATTGAACAAATGATTCGGGAAAAACTGACTACATGAGAAAATAATAATCTAGACAAGATATTGCACCTTTCATAAAAGTTAAAGCAACACAAAGCATGGGCCAAAAGTAAAATTAAAAACTATAAAAACTCTAGAAGATATCATAGGAAAAAGTCTAGATGATCTTAGGTTTGGCAATAAATTTTGAAATTCCTCACCAAAAGCTTAATCAATGGAAGAAAAAGAAAGTTTGGACTTTAGTTCTGTGCATTGTATTTTTAAATTGATGTATAATATTTGCACCTATTTATGGGATACTTTATTTTTTATGCACCTATTTATGTGATATTTTGTTACATACATATAATGTGTAATGGTCAAGTAAGTATATTTAGGGTATCCTTCAAAAACTTATTATTTCTATGTATAAGGAACATTTCATGTCGTCTCTTCTAGCTATTTTGAAATGCACAATATATTGTTGTTAACTATCATCACTCTGCTATCTAACATTATAATTTATTCCTTCTACTTAACTGCATGTTTGTACTACGGTCCCAAAGAAAATATTTGCAAAACACATACCCTATAAATGACTTGTGTTTAAAATATATACAGACCTCTTATAACACAACAACAAAAATAATAAAGCAGACAAAAAACCTGAACTATCACCTCACTAAAAATATATAGGGATGGCAAATAAGCACATGAACAGTTGCTCAACATGATACATTATTAGGGAAATGCAAATTAAAACAACATTGAAATACCACTACACATGCATTAGAATGGCTTAAATACAAAATACTGTGGATATTACTTGTGGGCAAGGATATGGAACAACAGGAACTCTGATTCCTAATGGGAATATAAAAAGATACAACTACTTTGACAACAGGCAGTTTATGACCAAGCTAACCATAGTCAGCATATGATTCAGCAATTTCACTCCTAGGCATTTACACAGATGCGTTGAAGACTTATTTACAAAAGAAGAAAAAAAAAGTCTTTAATGAATGTTTATAGCAGCTTTATTCATAACTTTCAGAAACTAGAAGCAAGTAAGACTCCCTTCAATATGTGAATATATACATTATTTTATATATATTCATACAGTGTAAGAGCAATGAACAGAAATTAGTTATCACAAAAAGATGTGGAGGAACCTCAGATACATATTGCTATGTGAAAGTAGCCAGACTGAAAAAGCTACAAACTGGATGATTCTAGTTTATGACATTCTTGAAAAGGCAAAACTATAGAGACAGTAAAAAGGTCAGTGGTTTCCAAAAGGTCTGGTAATAGGTGGTTAATAGCTGAAGTACAGGAGATGTTTAGGATGATGATACAATACTGTAAGATACTGTGATGGTAGATACATGACACTGTACATTTGTCAAAACCCATAGACCACACCTGTAATCCCAGCACTTTGGGAGGCTGAGGCAGGTGGATCACAAGGTCAGGAGTTCAGGACTAGCTTGGCCAAGATGGTGAAACCCGTTTCTACTAAAAATACAAAAAAAATAGCCAGGCATGGTGGTGGACACCTGTAATCCCGGCTGCTTGAGAGGCTGAGGCAGAGAATTGCTTGAATCCTGGAGGTGGAGGTTGCAGTGAGCTGAGATCACACCACTGCACTCCAGCCTGGCCAGAGTGAGACTGTGTCTCAAAAAAAACAAAAACAGGAAATAAAAACGAAAACAAACAAAAAACAAACAAACAAAAAAAAACATAGAACTTATAACACCAAGAGTAAACCAATGTAATCAATGGACTTTCATAATAATGGATCCGTTTTGGTTAATCAACTGAAGCAAATGCACCAGACTAATGTGAGACATTGACAACAGGAGAAACTATAGTGAAGGGTTTATATCAGAACTGTGTGCTCTCCACTCCATTTTTCTGTAAACCTAAAATTGCTCATAAAATGAGATGTCTGGATCTCTTCCTTAGACATGCACTGAGAACACCCAAAATAAATACTTAATACTCCATGTAGTAAAAGTTTTAGGTCATCTCAAAAACAACCTCCAATATATGTCACAAATTTTTCAGCCCTAGGCATGTGTTATATAATAGGAAAACACAGATCAATAGACAGAAACTTGATTGTATAAAAATTGTTATAGGCTTTGAATTTGCACAATAGTCTCAACATCATTCTAATTATGTTTGTTTATGTAAGAAATCCACAGTCAGTGAAGGGGTTAGCATCTTCCATGAGAAAGAAAGAGGGGATCTTTCTAACAATGCCTAGATGAGCCCTTTTGCCACCTCATTTCATATCATATTATTCCTATATGATGCATGTGCATGATTTCTGGTGGATTCGGAAGAAGCACAGCTGGTAGCAACCATCGAAACTCAAATCCACATCTGTTGTGATATTGCCAAAAAGAATTCTTCACTAATTTATTTGACAAAACATCTTTTACCCACCACTCCTTCTCACAGAAGCACAAGACATTTTCAAAAAACATCTGGACCTTCTGTTAAAAGGAGGCATTTCTTATCTTGTAAGACATTATTTTCATTAGATTTTACTATAATTTGCTATTCTTATGCAATGAAACACTGAGAATAGTATATTAGTGACAGAGATATGTTAATTCAAAAATAATTTTTCAAATTCTTTTGAAAATCTTTCTTAACTATTCCAACTGTCTCAGGCTTTCCAAGATAACAAAAAAGAGCAAATTACTTTCTTTTTCTAGTTCAGCAATTTTTTTAAAGTCTCTTATTTATTTTTCTCAAGACTTGGCATTCTTAAATCTGTAAGCCTCCAAATGTTGCTTTAAAATATTTTTAGTACTGGGGTGGGGAGGTGCGGGGCGGAAAAAAAAATATTTTTAGTACTAAAGTATAAAATCAACTGCTTATAGTCACACATTTTATTTTAATGTTCTAAAAATCTTTTGTATTTGCTATGTTGCACAGTAATCATAGTGTTTATTCATTCTTAAATATGTGAGATTGGGCACATATGATTGAGTTAAACTTGATCTATGAGTTTTAACTTAAGCATTTTCTAAGTTCTTAGAGTTTACTACTCAATATTTATTAGTTATATATGTCACGATATCTGATTTAATTATAGTGTAAGACATTAGGTGACGTAAAATCATGAGACACTACACTGAGATATGGAAAATATTCCAAGAATAAAAATAATTTCCTAATTAGAGATGTGTTAAAACTCAGGTTCTCAAGCATGAAAAAATGCTTATGCTCAGAAATGTTAAAATGAGCACATGAGTAAATTTATATAACATTATGCTTGTGTGCAAATCATGAATGATCATTTCCAGCTGTGTTTTTAAAAACCTCTTACACTATACTTTCAAAGCTGTTTTTCAGTAATTAGTTATAAGATAGCTTATAAAATTTACAAGGCTGGTCTAGTCAAGTTGGCGCTGAACTTTATGCAAACTGTTAATCTGATAAACAAATAAATATCAATTTTCTCTCCCAAATATTATAGGAACTATGTAGAAAAGCAAATAAACCAATAGGTTTGGACAGCAGTGCTTGAGAGGAATGGAGGTAGGAAATGAGCCAGAGAGCCATGAGCCAAATGAGGTAACAAATTGTAGGTCCTTTTAAGGAGTTTGGACTTAAATTCACTTATGGAAGTAATTTGGAGAGATTTAGGCAGACAGTTTCTTCTATATTTATCATTTTTTAAAAAAAATACTCTCTCTAATATTTTAAGAATAAATTATAGGTAGAAAAGGGCAGAAGCTTGGAGGCCAGAAATGAGGTGATGTTCATGTCAATGACACGTTAAGTCAAAATATGTATTTTTGAGGGCTGGGTCCTCAGTACGTTTAGATGGTGCAAATAAGTGACACAACCGCATGTCCCAAATTACCATGTTAACTACCTCTCTGGCATCAACATCTCTCCCTCAGCTCACATCTACAGCCTCATCAAAGTTTCTTTATGATAAGTAAAAGATTTAGGCCACGTTCAAGGTTTGATCACATCTATATGTTAGTAGAAGCCAAAATATGGGCTGCTGCCAAAGACAGTCTCACACTGAAAGACAATGGTTAGAAGAAACAATATACAGATTTTCAAGCCCTCCACCTGATCCTCAAGTTTGTGGAGGAAGAGGTAGTTGTTGGTAGGGTGGTACATAGACTCATGGGCAGAGGTGGATGCCATGACTGCTCAGTCTGGTCCTTGAAGGAGCAAACTTGGAATTCTACTGACAAGGAAAATTTGGGGAAAGGCTTGTGGATCTACGGGAAGCAAAAGTGTATGAATTCTTGTGACTTATATCCTGAAAGCATTTAAACATCTTCTACAGAAGAGATACATAACCATTATATATATATATGTATATGTATGTGTGTATATATATATACACACATACACACACACACACACACACATACATAGGTATATGTATGTATTTGCACAGAGAGAGAGAGAGAGAGAGAGCAGGAGAGAGAGAGAGAAAGAGAATGACTCATTCATTCAGGATGTTAACCAGTCTCCATCCTTAGTCACCACTGTGCTTGCATAATAGTCCATGCAACAAAGCTGTCATGATGCATGACACCCAGTACAGAGAGTGTGGGTGTATGTCCAGGTTATCTATAGTACCAGCTCTGGTTTTCCAGGATAATCAATGGGATATATAACGAATATGGTAAATCTAGATGATGGTCCCAAGATGTGATGTGCTCGTTGATCCTGTAGACTGGCTTATGACAGATAGCAAAGTTAAACAGTAAGAAGCATTCCTGCTATCACGGGATGAAAGCAAATTGTTTGTAGTATTGTGGGTTCCTGGAATAGAAAATATATGATTAACTTGATAGCTTTGTAAAAGATGACAGGAACTATAATGATATGGGCAAGTAAAGAGACTGTAGCAGGAAACTATCTGTAATTACAGTTAATATCAGTTATGTTTATGATCATCCACTTATTCCCATCAAGGTTCATTTTTGTACATATAGTAAGTAAGCTAAAAAATCAGGGAAGAGATAGGAACCACCAGTCCTCAATATTTTAAGTTCTTGATACAGATCAAATGCCTCTAATCTGAAAATCTGAAAACCAAAATGACCCAAAATCCAAAGCTTTTTGAACACCAACATGACATGATACCAAAAGTGGGGCATTTTACACCTGACCTCACATGCCACATCACAGTTAACATGCAGTCAAAATTTTTTTATACACAGAATTATTAAAATACCATATAAAATTACCTTTGGGTTACGCATATAAAGTATATCTGTGAAACTTGAATTTCAGGTTTAGACTTAGGTCCTATCTCCAAGACATCTCATTATATATAAGCAAATGTTTCCAAATCCACAGACACAAAAATCTTAAATCCAAAACACTTCTAAGTCTATTTTTGGATAAAGTACACTTAACCCATATTGATATTAATGTCTGAAATTCAAAATAGATGTGGTATTGTATGTTTCTTATATCATTTTGGTAAAGAATTAAAGAGATTGCACTGTGGTTCTCTTATTACAAGGAGCCAGTGTAGATATTCTGCCAGGTTCTAACTATGGTTAATTTGTATATACACGTGAGAAGTGAAGCAAATAAACACCGAGTAGAATCAGAAATATACTCTTAATATTTTATGAGATATACTTGAACCAAAATTTCATTCATCTGCCAAACTACAGCGGCTTTCCATGACCCAAGAGGTCCCTATCAGCTCAAAGTCCATGAAACACATTCCCTGCAGACTGCTTCCTCTTCTCTGTATGTTTACCTATGTATGTGGCCATAAGTCACACAAGCACACCTGTGACAATGTCAGAATGTTCTTCCTCATAGGAATGCTGCTTTTCCTTTATTTAAGGAGCTTTGTGTCTATAGACTGACTCAGGTTTAGAAACTGGGTGGAGAATCCTGATTCTTCATTGTAGTGACTTCAGTCAGGTCACTTTTCTCCAAACCTGGAGGTTTTCTCTTTTGTTTAGAAATTTATTTTCTTTAAATTTGTTATGGCCAGTTCAACAGGATTTTATTAAATTGTTCATCTATTTTAGTCCTGGGGGGCATCATGGTCAATGGGCCCCCACCAAAGAACCTGCAGTTCAAACCATTTTGATTACGGCGCTGACCCAACTATTCACACCAGTAGCCATGCTGGTTCTGCCTGTAGCAGTTACTTGCTATGGTGAATGATGGATGCAAGTACAGAATCACTGAAGTTGAATACAGAAAATACAAAACTGATCTAGTTATTTCTTACAGAATATAATTTAATACAAGCAATAGGAATAGGCCTTAAGTTCACACCCATGTTGCTGTAATGCTGTTTCTGAGGCTCTCACTTTTAATACTGCCTGTGACAACCATAAAGCTAAGTCACTAGGTAATAGAATGTAGATATATCTATTTCACATTTTTCCATGCAATGATCTCCCATTCTGTTTCACCCCCGCCTCAAACTTTGTTGACATATAATTGACAAATATGAATTGTAAATATTTATGGTTTACTCTCAGTAAATTTCAGTTGGACAGTACAGTATTTAGCATGCTGTGCATTATATCTTTTCAAGCCTTATTCTGTTGCACCTAATTGAGGCAATCTGTTTTTCATCTAGAAGTTTAGTTGCAAGCCATGAAAATGTACATTTTATTTAAAATCCTTTCAATATAGCAAGGTAGATAAAAATAACTTCTAAAAATGTTATTGACTGTGTATATATATATATATGAGGTAAAAATATACATATTTATTTTTGAGATGGAGTCTTGCTCTTACCATATATATACATATATATGTAATATATATGGTACCATATATATGTGAGGTGATTTTGAGTCGGAGTCTTACTTTGTCACCAGGGCTAGAGTGCAATGGTGCAGTCTTGGCTCACTGCCACCTCCACCTCCTGGGTTCAAGCGATTCTCCTGCTTCAGGCTCCTAGGAGCTGGGATTACAGGTGCCCAAAATTATGCCCAGCTAATTTTTTGTATTTTTAGTACAGATGGGGTTTCACCATGTTAGCAGACTGGTCTTGAACTCCTGACCTTGTGGTTTGCCTACCTCAGCCTCCCAAAGTGCTAGGATTATAGGTCTGAGCCACCACACCAGGTCATACACACACACACACACACACACACACACACACACACACACACACACA
>NW_022437007.1:4320301-4486171 GCF_009761245.1 Sapajus apella | reverse complement strand
ACACACACACACACACACACACACACACACACACACACACACACACACACATTTGAGATGGAGTCTTGCTCTTTTGCCAGGCTGGAGTGCAGTGGAGCCATCTCGGCTCACTGCAACCTCCGCCTCCTGGGTTCAAGCTACTCTCTTGCCTCAACCTCCCAAGTAGCTGTGACTACAGGTGCATGACTCCATGCAGGCTAACTTTTGTATTTTTAGTAGAAACAGAGTTTCACCATGTTGGCCAGGATGGTCTCAATCTCTTGACCTTGTGATTCCCCCCACCTTGGACTCCTAAAATGCTGGGGTTACAGGCATGAGCCACCACACCCGGCCTCTAATTACTATTTATTTGCTTGTGCTTTCATTCTATCAGTAGCATAAAAAGTTGTCAGCAAGAAATTTGCTAAAAACTGATGAAAAATTATAATAACTAAATCTTTTGAAGATTTGTGATGTGTTAAGCACTGTTTTGAGTATATTGCCTGTATTAACTCTTACCTTTTTACAACAACTTTACTGAGTACTGTAATTACCTCATTTTATAGGAAAGTAAACTGAGACATGAAATATTAAAGAAAACACCAAATATGATAGCGGTAAGTGGCACAACTGGGTGTCTAATATAACCAGTGTATATTTCCAGAACACAGGCCCTGAACCACTGTGATATACCATCTCCAGTTTAATACTTTCTAAGAAGGAGGCTCCACCTTGCCGGTCACTGATTATTCTCTCGGCAATCTCCTCTCTGTAGCTCTAAAGCTGTAGATTCTCTAAAGAGAATGATCAGTGACCAGCAAGTAACCAAAACATTTTATGCATACTCTAGAACATATAATATTAAATAAAAATTCTTGAATCATGAGCCATTGTGTCAGTATTCTAACTGGTATACTAGCTTGCAGAAAGAAAATTCAGCTGTGGCAAGAATTCTGCATTCTAAAACATTCTGAAAGTGTAGAGTCTGTTAACCTGTTTTTTTCAGTTCCTTTTTAAGACTTCCTAGACACTCTTCCGTATAATCACTAAATTTACTAATTTCATATAATCTAAATAAACCTTATACCCCACTTTTCTTAATGGAAAAAGAATTATTAAAAATAAGGATGTCTAACATGTATTCAAATATATCAAGTATTTATTTATTTATTGACTTATTTATTGTGAGTTCTGGTGACAGAGACAATCTTGTTAAGTTTTTGCAGGAAGAAGTGGTTATAGAACTTCTACATTTGAAATAACTTTAGAGGTTATTAAAACTAATTTTGAACAGCAAAATATATTTCCTAATACATTGTTTTCCTATCTTTCACCATCAGAGTTGTTTTGGGATAATATATACATTGAATTAAGGGCTGAAACAAAAGAGTAAAAAGGATAAAGAAGGTGAAGGTAAACTAAGATAATTAAAAGAGGGCAGATGTTATATAATCTGATGTAAGAAAGGTACTTTCCAAGTTAGACATTAATTAATTAACTTTCCTGTAACAATGTGTAATAAAAGCATTAGGATCATGGCACGTGTGATTCTCTCAATAGGGAGAATGTTCTGTAATGGGGACAATGTGTGTTAACCCTTGCTTACATATCTGGGTTGCCCAAGTAACTGACAATGAATGGAGTTAGGAAGACAATATATATAGCATTTTATATAAGCACGAACCTGCAAGCATTTGCATTATTCCCTGTGGAGATAACTGTGACAAAAGTGTGACTTCTGTAAGCCCCAAATGTTTCATTTGTGAAATCAGACTCCTGGATGCTAGGATTCCTTAAAAATGCTCTGAAATTCTACTAGTTGATAATATTATCCTATGTAGTTGAAAGGCTGGATAATTGAATCCACATATTTTTGTATTTGTATTTCTTAAAAATAACAGAATCAAAGAATAATCTGATTTAATTCACATAGGTGACATCTGCCCCTGAAATATTTGGGATTATCATACACTTCCAATCTGAAAAGCTTGGAACACAGTAGAGCTTGTATCAAATGCAGCATTCGGCACTTCACTATCTCAAAAGCTGACCCTCACTAATTCTGCTAATTGTTTTAAACTTTAGCTTCAATATTATCAACTCGAGTTGGACCTGTCTGATAAACTTAATGAACAGAGATTTTTTAATGTTTTATTTATATTCTATATTTGATAGAAAGAGGACTATATTAAAGTTTGATACTTTTCTATTTAGATGTATCTGTGAAACCTGGACCCATTTTTTGTGTTTAACATCAAATATAGAAAATAAATTTATTTTGAGACTGTTCTACGTATTCTTTCACTAAGCTTATAGTTCTCAATTTTATTAACAGAAATGAGTGAATTTAAGGACAAACACTATGGATCACACCTGTAATCTAAGCAGTTTAGTAGACTGAGGTGGAAGAATCACTTGAGGCTAAGAGTCTGAGACCATCCTGGGCAATATATTGAGACCCTGTCTTTCCAAAAAAATAAATTAAATAAAATAGAAATGAGTTTGTTTATTGTCATTGCTTTTAAAGAGGATAATAAAGCAAACAAACATTTAGTAATCACTATAATAAGTAACAGTAATGAATAAACTGCCTCGAAATGATTGAATATATGAAATAACCAAAACATTTTATACATACTCTAGAACATATAATATTAATAAAAATTCTTGAATCATGAGGCATTGTGTCAATATTCTAACTGGCATACTAGATTGCAAAAATTAAAAAGGAAAGTTGAACTATCCTGGTATATTGCAATAATGGATAATAAAAATACCCTTCCTAAACTCTTTTTAGCTTTTATATGATAATGATACCAAATATGTTTCTGTGTCACAAAAAAAAGCCCTTTCTCTATCTTGTGACATTTGACTCAACTCTAAATTAAACTCCTTTAAGTTGCCAACCTTTTTGAACTCCATTTTCATTGAACAGTACAAATTCAATTAATAATAATATCCTATTTCTATTGACTGATTTTACCTTGTGGTTTCTGGAGAAGTAATGGAACAGAAACTGACATTCTTTCATTTTCTTTTATATTTTAAAACTGCAATAATTATGGCATAGTTATGTCCGGTTTCCTGCTTCACACATTCAAGGTAACTTCATTTAAAGAGAGAGAGAACTTGATTCATTCTGAGCAATACCTATCACAATATAAATGAATCCCTTTTGAATTTTTAGGTTAAGGAAGATTTGCAATTATCAGCTCATTAAGTATCATTCAAAAATTTTCTCAGATAAATATGCTTTTTTATCTGGCATACCTTATTAATTTGGTTATAGATTATTCTGTATACCTTTTATTGTCATTTGTTGAAACAAAATCCTTTATACATCCTGCTTCAGAAAAATTAACTTTGGCTTGTTTCCTCTTTTTAAATTGCAAAGAATCCAATTGACTGCTACTATAATTTGGATATTTGACCCTCCAACCAGCATGTTGAAAGTTGATCCTCAATGTTGGAGGAGGGGCTTAATTGGAGGTGTTTGGATCCCGGTGGTAGATACTTCAAGAATGGCTTGCTACTGTCCTCCTGGAAATTAGTAAGTTCTCATCTATTTTCTCAACAGTATCTGGTTGTTAGCCCATCACCTTCCCATCTCTCTTGCTTTCTCTCTCTTGCCATGTGATCTGTGACCATGTCCTGCTCCCCTTTGCCTTCCACCGTGAGTGCAAGTAGCCTGAGTCCTTCACTAGAAGCACATGCTGGCTCCATGCTTCTTGTGAAGCCTGCAGAACTGTGAGCCAATATACATTTCTTTTCTTTATAAATTACCCAGCCTCAGTTATTCCTTGATAGCAACACAAATGGACAAAGATAATTACCTATCTCAAAACATGCATATGCAAAGCTATGCATATATTTACGCAAAACTTCCAATAAACTATCTGTATTCACTTGCATGTTATTTTTAGGGTTTTCCTAACTCTTTACTAACTCTTGAACCTCAGTTTTTTTCTTCTGTAAAGGTGAGTTGATAATAGTACTGACTCATACATAGGATTATTGTTAGTATCACATAGTAAGCTATCAAAAATATTAATGTTTATATAAGTACAATTTTTTATATTATAAAGTATAATAAAATTCCTAACTATAAAGGAAGAAATTAATATGATAAAATATTTTGCAGACACTGTAAGCTGTTTTGAACATGACATTTATTTCTTTCTTTACACATTTTCTATTTTCAAAAATTTTTACTGGGATCATGTATTATTTTAGAAGCATATATTTACAGATAATTATGCCATTCTTTGTGAATACCACGAAATGATAGAATTAATCCACATAATGTGCCTTCCAGCTCTTAATGCAATATTTCAACTGCATTTACTTAAAAATGTAATTAGCATGTAAAATGAATGCACACTTCCTAATGTTTTTATATCTGTCTTGTATGAGCTTTTTTTTTCTCTTAAGCACCATTTAACTTTGTATATGTTGAGAAGCAGCCCCAACTCCGTAGGTGGGTGCCCTTAGTCCTGGTGGTGAGGAAGGATTGAGAAAAGGAAATAAAGACAGAGACACGAGAGTGAAGTTACAGCATGGGTCCAGGGGACCAACTCAAGTGTGGGAACCATGTTGGCCCCAAACTCTGGGCTCCAAACACTTTTATTATGTGCATAATCTCATTGATCTTATGGGCATGGAAGGGGAGGGTGAAGGAGTAGGGAAGATAGCTGGGGGCAAAGCACTTGAGATCCTTAGAAGACTTGCTAAACTAGTGCTCTGAGCATTTAACAGCACGTGAGATCCTTCTAAGACATGCTAAACTAGTACTCTGAGTTTATCACTGATTGTTATCAGGGTGCGGCTGCATCGGTATGAGGAGCCTCGGTTCTGACCACACCCACTGCATCAAGGGGCTTTTATCTCCCAAGCACTGAGGACAGAGAACAATGAAAATCACTCCATATTCTGAGAACCTAGGCAGAGCCTTAAGGTGTTCCGAGATCTCTGCCCTGAAGGCTTTTCTCCTCCTTGCCAGCTCCCATCTGCAAAGAACCTCCCGGATCTTGTGAGCAGAAGTTGTCTCCCTTCTCAGAAATCTTTGCGTAAGTCCTCTTTAGGAGACCCTCATGCAGTCTCCATGTTGAGAAGGCATTCGTGGGACCAGAGCAGTATTGCGTGCTCTGCAGCCACCCCACGGTGTTCCCCAGTGTTACTGGGCTCTCAGATGGTCTTTACCTTAGGTCTCCTGTTGCCACTTGATTTCTAATTAACTGCACCAATAATATAGTTTAGTTCAGTGTATAAACTTCAGTGCCCTCTAAGCCAAACAAGTTTATAATTATTTAGCTAGAATTAACATAGATCTCCCCCGGTCATCTTGACCAACAGTATATTTTTTGGTTTTAATGTTTTCCTTTCCTTAATGACAAACATTTTTTCTGTGTTCCTCCACCTCCAGCAATGTTGATTTCTTAACCTTTATGACCAATATTAGCTTGAACTTTAAGATACCCAGTAACACCCAGATGTGCTGAGCAATTATAAAAGAGACTCCCTCATTGGGAGGTCTCTCATATCATCCCACATACAAAGTGCTTTCAGCCTTATTTTCCAAGTGTGGAAGCCAAGGGTAGATGGAATGTCTGCTTTTCACTTATTGTCAATGCTAAAGGCACACTTTATTTTCTTCTGTGGTCCCAAGTCCACTTCAGCTTTTATGCTTTTAATACAGGAATTCTGACATGCACGATGGCTTAGAAAACAAATAATGTCAGATCTATTTGTCATGTTGCCTCACTCTCTTACAGCCAAGATTTAAACCAAGTGTATTTTTGGTTTTATAATTCATATAATCAGAATGGCTTTGAGTAAGTCAATCCTCTGTGCCTCCCTGCAACCTTTCTATTTTGGCCCCTTTCCTTCAATTTATCCTACTCAAAATCTAAAAGACAACAACAATTCTTTTATGTAATTGATGACAAGACTACTTTCTGACTCCCTAGGGATTAGCAAGTTTTCCAAAGCACTTTGTTTCTGTTTGCTACAGTTTTATATTCACACGGGTATTGCGTAAACAACAAAAATGTCTTAAAAAGAGATCCTTAGCCAGTTGGAGGATACAGTGCCTCTGAATTTTGTTTTCTATTTCCAAAATGAATTATAATCATTCACTTAGGGTTTGGAATGTTTTAGAGAGCACAACTAAAAAAGGAGATATAAGTGGACCTGCCAGGCATCCTCCATACACAGAACATAGCCTGTGTTTAATGCCTTCATCTTTGTCTTGTAATGAACATGTCATGACCCCTTAAGTGTCTCATACCTGTATTCAGATTTTTCAAGCTATTGTCAAAGGTAATTGTGCATTATGTGTTTTACTTACTAAACCTGGCAACCCCCAACACAGCCCATTTTACTATAAATGCTGATTAAACAGGTTTTAAAACATAATTTATCTCTTTTTAATTCCAAATTCTTTTAGTGAGAAATAAAATCGTATATATTAAATATTTCTCTTATAAACATAAGAGAAAAAAATTGGCAAGGAAAAGGCATTTCTACTTTGACATTTATTTGGTTGGGTCATTAATTGACTAATCACCCTTATAGCTGGCATTGCTATACTCTTAATATTGAAGCCTGTGATACTGTCTAGTTTCTAAAATGGAAAAGACATTGCTTCTCTCATTGGTCCACCACACTGCAAGCACTGAGATATATAGCTACTCTCTGGACTGCTCTCCTGTCTTAAATTCTATGTCTCATACATCTAGTAGCAGTCGTATGCAAGTCTAACCAAGATTTACAGAGGCTTGTTTGAAATCTTTGTTACAGTAACGAGAATACCAAGAAAGAGTGATAGACAATATAAGAAGGGAGACCTCAATGCCTGAAAAGAAAAAGACAGACAAGGAAAGGGTACTTTGGTCGTTACTGTTGACAAGGGTTTAAGTAACAGGGTCTAATCTGCCTTCCTTTATATTCCACAGAATAATTATCATCCAGACATCTTTCTTACTGCCATAGCCCTTTCCAATAGGATACTTATCTCTCTCACTTTTTTCCATACTTTCTGCTCTCATCCTCTCTTACTGGCTGTAGCTGGAAGTGCTATGGACTGAATTACATCCCTCTCTTTTCCCCGAACACTTGCTAAAGCACTAAATCCTAACATGCTGTTATTTGGGTATTTGGAGATGGTTCAGGTTATCTAATTATTTTTGACTGAGCTTGGGCCAGTTTTCATCTTTCAAGGAATTTGCACATTTCATGTAAGTTATTAAATTTGTGCTTTTGAAATAGTTTGTAATACTTCCTTATTAATGTCCAGTGTTTGTCAAACATTGCTGTATCTGTGTTGTCTCATATTTTTGGTCATCCTTGCTAGAGATTTATTTGTATTGATCTTTTCAAAAGAATACCCTTGGTATTCAACGATTTTTCTTTCCTTTTTGTTTTTCTTTCTTTCTTCTTCTTTTTTTTTTTTTAATGGTGTCTCTGACACTCAGGCTGAAGCACAGTGGCACTATTATAGCTACAGCCTTGACCTCCTAGGCTCAAGGAATCCTCCCACCTCAGTCTCCTGAGTAGCTGGGACTACAGTTGCACACCACAAGCCTGGCTAATTTATTTTATTTTTTGTAGAGACAGTCTTGATATGTTGCCCAGGCCCTTAATCTGCTGGGTCAACAATTTTCCATCTTGGCCTCCTAAAGTGCTGGGATTGCAGCTGTGAGCCACAGCACCCAGCTTGATTTGTCTTTATTGTTTTAAATGTTTTGTCCATTTCATTGACTTTTGCTCTTCCCTTAACTACTTTATTTTTCCTGCTTGCTTTCGATTTACTTGATATTCATCTTCTACAGTTTAAGGTATAAGCTTATGTCATTGATTTCAATTTTCTCTCTCTTTAATATAAATATTTAGCTGTGGCCTGCAAATGTAGATACATTGTGTTTTTATTTCCATTCAGTCAAAAATATTTTCTAATTTCCTGTTTAGTTTTTTCTTCAGTCTATGGATTATTTACAAATGTAGTACTAAATGTTTTACAAGATATATTTCTGTTATTGCTTTATAGTTTATTTCTTTGTATCAAAATTTGTGTGATTACAATTTGTTTAAATTTATTTAGATTATTGTATGGTCTAGAATATCAGCTATCTTGGTAACTACCTAACATGTACTTGAAAAATATGTATATTATGATTTTGTTTGATGCAGTGCTAATAATTATCAATTGGTTCAATACGATGAATAGTGTTGTTCAAACCCTTCACATCTTTATTACATTTTAATGTACTTGCTACAATTTATACAGAGAGGAAAATGTCAAAATATCTTAATCTACTTATTGATTTTTTAATTTCTCCTTTTAGTTTTATCAGCTTTTTTCTCCATGTATTTTGAATTTCTTTTGTTGTTAAATCTTTTTGATAAATACTTACATATTTGCCATGTCTTTTTGATAAAGCTCTTTGTATAATAGAATGTCCCTCTGTTTTTGTTCCTGGCATTATTCCTGTCTCTAAAGCCTACCTTGTCTCTTATTCATATGCTTATGTTATTTTTCTTTTGCTTAGTGTTTGCATGATATAATTTTTCCCATCAGTTTTATTTTTAAACTTCCTTTAATTGTATTTTGCATAAATTTTTTTTGTAGATTATTTGCAGATTTTTTCATAGGATTTTATGTGCTTGGTTCTTGGCTTTTGAATCTCACAGTCTCTCCTTTTTAATTGGAGTGTTTGTAACATTTATATTTAATTATCATATCTAGATTAATCATTTATATATTTCTATTTATCTTATAAGTCTTTAACTTTTCTCTCTTTTTGTCTTATTTTGGCTTATTATTTTTACTGCATTCATTCTTTAGTGGTGGCTTTTAGATATACTTTTTTTTTAGTGTTTTTGCTATATTTTACTATATACAATTATAACTTATATTCTACCTTAAAAACATTACAAAATTTTACTTTTAGTTAAAGTACTTGATAACATTTTATTTCCATTTATCTTTCATCCTTTCTGCTTTGGTCATGAATTTTACTGTAAGTATTTCATAGACCAGTGAATTATTATATTTGCTCTAGACTGTGAATTTCCTTTTGAAAATATTACATTGGATGGAAATTTCTATGTTTACTTATATATTTGTCATTTCTATTATTTTCTATTCATATTTTAAGGTTGAATAATTTATTCATTATTTTATTCTGCCTGAATATGTTAACATCCTTTAACATTTTCTGTAGTTAAGGTCAGAATGCAACACATTGCCTCCATTTTTGTGTCTCTCAGCATAATATCAAGAGCCTTTTAAAATTATTTAGGAAGAAAAAAAGGAAAAACAAAAATTTAAAAAAATTATTTGGGAATGAGGGTTAAAATGGTAAGTTTAGAGGAATTTCTGAAATTTGTTTAATTCAGAACTGCAATGATCTGTCTAATGTCCTGTAATTAACAAAGTATTGTAGGAGAAATCTGTGAATTTAGCTATTGCTTTTAGTCTTACATAGTCTTCTATTCTGTTTTTAAGATGTTCTCTTCTAAAATTTTCCCTTAAATAGTTTGATGATGATTTTACCAGGCTGCATGTTTATGTTTCATCTGCTAGAGACTGATTAAAGTTCTTGGATCCATTGGTTCGTAGATTTTAGTAATATTAGAAATATTTTGGCCATTGTTATTTCAAATTTTTTATGCCCTAACCCCCTCTATTCTTCAGTTACATGTATAGTAAGATTTCATGATAGTATATTAAAGGCTACTGATGATCTGTTGATTTTTTCCTTCGAGTCTCTTTCTTGCCTGTGCCTAATTTAGAGTATTTTTTGTTACTGTATCCCTTGTGTTGTGCCAAATAAGCCACTACTTGTGTCTAGTGTATTTGTTGTTCATTTTAAATAGTGTATTTTTCATCTCTAAAAGTTCACTTTTGGACTTTTAAAATTTCCATTTCTCTTTTGACATGCCTGTTTTCCTATTTCTTCTTGAACATGTGAAACATAATTATAAAGTATTTCAACCTCTTTCTTCACTAATTTTTTGTCATTTCAGTCATTTTTGGTCATCTGTTCCTGTTGATTGGATACTCTCATTTAGAGTCATATTTCTGAGACCATGGGGTCTTCTAAATATACAACTATGTCATCTGCAAATAAAGACAATTTGACTTCCTCTTTTCCTAATCGAATACCATTTATTTCTTTTTCTTGCCTAATTGCTCTGGCTAGAACTTCCAATACTACATTGAATAGGAGTGGTAAGAGAGGGCATCCTCGTCTAGTGCCAGTTTTCAAAGGGAATTCTTCCAGTTTTTGCCCATTCAATATGATACTGGCTTTGAAAGTCTAGTCATTTTGTATTAAAGGACATTGTGAATTTTATATTGTTGGGTTCTGCATTTTGTTTTAAGTTTTAAAAGAATGTTAAAGTTTGTTTTGGCATGTAGTTTAATTACCTGAAATCAGTTTACTTCTATTGAAACTTCTATTAAGCTTTGTGAAGTGATTTCAGAGCAATCTTAATTTTGGGTTAATTTAGCCCCACTTGTTAGGCCTTTCAGGGCTCCACCGAATGCTCCTGGTATGGTAAGGTGCTTCCACTCTGGCTTATGAAAACATTAAACGTACCTAACCCTTTGTGATCTCTGTAAGTTTTTGAGTTTTTCCTTCCCAGTGGTACTTTTCCTGGCATGAATAGATCATTATCCTCCCCTAAACTTGTGGGGACCTCTTTGAATATTGCCAGTGCTCCTTCTATGAAGCTTTTTCCTCTGCATTTCTCTAGCCTGGAAATTGTAGCCCTTTCTTCTCCACTGTTCATTTATCTCTAAATGTTCAACTCAGTAAGACAATATGGATTCACCTGAGTTCTGGCAACAACCCCTAACAAGCCATTTGTGTCATCTCATTCGTGTCTTTACTCTTAAGACTGGTACTGCCTATTGTCCAAGGTCTAAACACTATTATTCTATACATATTTTATTTGGATTTTTAATTGTTTAAGTCAGTAGAGCAAATCTGATACCTGATACTCCACCATGGCTTGAAATGACCTCTGGGTAATTTGATAATGATAAATTCGGTAACAAATTAACTTTCTTGTCTAGATGCAGAGCTATACCAACATTCTGTTTCTTCTTGTCTCTGTTTTGATAAGTTTATTTTCCAAAGTTGCCATGTTTATTTAAATAGTTTTCTTGCTTTTTTTGTTTTTAAACCTATTATGTATGTAATGTATATTCTTGTTTCCTATTATTTTAAAAATCACATTTTCTCTTTTTCCAAAATCTTAATCAGTATAGTTATAGCTTTATTAATTTAACTGAGCTTTTAAAAAGACACTTCTTGACATTGTTACATTTCCCTATTGTCTTATTTCCATTTCATTGTTTTATTTTGTGTTTACTTTGTTCTTCTTTATTTAGCTTTTTAGGCCGGAAATGTGTTCATTTAGACATTTTAAAAAGTTTTACTTAAAGCATTTAAGCCTTGGAATGTATTGTTAAACATCACCTTCACAGCGTTCCCACACATGTTGATATGTTGTTGGTATGCTATTTTTATTATTTTTTATTATTATTTTTTGAAATGGAGTCTTACTCTGTTGCCCAGGCCCGAGAGCAGTGGTGCGATCTCACCTCACTGCAACTTCTTCCTCCAGGATTCAAGCGATTCTTCTACTTCAGCCTCCTAAGTAGCTGGGACTGCAGGTGCCCACTAACACACTTAGCTAATTTTTGCAATTTTTAGTTGATACAGGGTTTCATCATGTTTCCCAGGCTGGTCTCAAACTCCTGACCTCAGGTGATCTGCCCACCTCGGCCTCCCAACATGCTGGTATTACAGGCATGAGCCACTGAGCCCTGCCTGTTATGTTACCATACAATGTCAACTTTGTGATCAGTTCAAGAACATTATGGCTCTGTAATATATGTGACTTTCTACCTCGTGTGGTTAGAAGGGATACTCTTAAGTTTTCTACATTTTTGATGGAAATGGACCATTATATTATTTTATTCCCTCTATGAAACTTAAGCTAGCTGAGCCCTGCATTAAAACTGTATATATTGTTCCTACTGTGAACATACGTTTACCCTAGAAAGAATAGTTTTTCTGTGATTGAGTAGTATTTCTTAAATATCAATTTAGTTAAAGTAGTTGGTAATATGTGTCCATATCGATTTTTATTTGTTTTTCTAGTTCTATTTATTGCCAGGAGAAGGTATATGTAAAATCTCCGAACATATTTATGGACATTTTTTCTTCTTCTTTTAATTCTGTCCATTTTATATTTTTCTTGTAATTTGAAGCTCTGTTACTAGATGCATATACAATCGTGTTTGCTAAGTCTTCATGATTAACTGAACTTTAATTTTTGTTGTTGTTGTTTGAGACAGAGTCTTCCTCTGTCACCAGGCTCCAGGCTGGAGGGCAGTGGCACAATCTCAGCTCACTGCAACCTCTGCCTCCCAGGTTCAAGCAATTCTCCTGCCCGAGTCTCCCGAATAGCTGGGAATACAGGCACATGCCACCATGCCCAGCTACTTTTTGTATTTTCTAGGGAGAAAATACAAAAACCCTGTCTCTTAGTAGAGATAGGGTTTCACCATGTTGGCCAGGATGGTCTCGATCTCCTGACCTTGTGATCCACCTGCCTCGGCCTCCCAAAGAGCTGGGATTACAGGAGTGAGCCACTGTGCCAGGCCTGAACTTTAATTTTTATAAGGTGCTCCTCTTATATCAGGTAGCATTTTAACATAATATTTCTGTTATTAATATGGTCACTGTAGCTATTATGCATCTACTATTTGCATGGTATAACAACCCCAAATATGTACTTTTGTCCTATGTGTATTTTTATTATTATAATGCATTTGTAGGTGATCATTACTTGGGTGTTTTATTTATTCTGATGTATCTGCATTTTAGTTGACATACTCTGTCCAATAATATTTAATATAATTTTGAAACTGTTGGATCGAAGTCTCCAAGATTGCTATTTACTTTTCTGTTAGGCATTTCCGGTTTCAGTTCCATTGTTCTTCTCTTCCGTCTTAAGTTATTTTTCATATTACTTTTAACTTATCTGTTGGATATTTAATTATACATTTTTACCATGTAATTAAAAAAATATTTGTTCTAGTGATTTCTGTATACATGCTTACCTTTCACAGTCTAACTAGAGTTGGCATTATACTACTTCATGCAAAAATAATAAATTTTGAACAACAGAGGTAGGTGTATAACCATCCTTTATGAAATATTGCCTTTACTCTAGTTATGTTCTTAGAGTACAAGTCTGCTAAAAATTAATTAGTTCAATTTTACCGTATCAGTAAATCTCTTTAATTTCCTTTCATTTTGGAAAGATATTTCATTCGATGTAGAATATTGGATTGACAGAGTTTTCTTCTTGCTGTTTTCACTCAGCACTTTAAAGTAATTGTTGTAAGTCTCTATCCTCTATTATTTGTGATGAGAAGTCAGTTGTTATTAAAATTTATCTATTGAATATTTGACATCCTTCTAAAAATTGTCTCCAGCATTCTTAGATATATTACATATATTTTGTTATTGTTATGGTTGTTAATATTAGTCAGGCTTCTGTCAGAGAGGCAAAGTCGGTAGGAGCTATTCAGAGATCTGGTACAATATTGTATGTATGATATATTTATACTACTTTCACGGTTTTCTCATCATCTTTGATTTGTGGCTGTCTGATTATCATGTGCTGAACTGAGTTTTTGGGATTTTTTTCTTGTTTTGCTTGTTTGTTTGTTTTTTAATATTCCCTGTATAATAATAGTGTAATTCCTTAAATGTTTGAATTTATACCTTTTTCTAAATTTCAGAAATTTTTTTATTGTTTTCTCAAATAATGTCCTTTAATATCTCTCTTCTGCTCTTCTTAGAAATCAACCACCCGTGTGTAAAACATTCTGATATTGTTCTAGATGCCTTTGATAATTTTTTCATTTGTTTTTGTTTTATTTTTGTTTCTGTATAGTAATTTGAATAATCTCTCTAAACCTGTCTTCAAACTCACTAAATTATTCTTTTTCCAATAGGCTATAAGTCTTAATCAATAATTTTTAAATTGTACATATTGCATTTTAAACTCAATTTTCAACTGTAATTTCCATTTGATTCTAGGTGTTTTGTCTTTTCAGTTCTTATCATAGTTTCTTTAATGAATTTCAGCATATTTTTACTAACTGACTTAAATTTATTTGGTAATTCCAAAATCTGGATCATCATGAGGCTGTCTGTCTTATTTTGGTTCAAGTTTTGAGACCCTTACAAGAGTTGTCTGCAGTGTTCAGTCTGCAGTATTTTTAGATATACAGTATATAATTTGTTATTGTTGTGGTGATATCAGGCTTTTATCAGAGAGCAGAATTGTAGGAGATATTTGGAGATTTAGAACAAGAAATCGGTTCATGTGATTGTGGGAATTGATTAAGCACGTAGGATAATCTGCGAGTATGAGTGAGATGAAAGTCAAGGGGAACAGGACAAAGCTGCTGTTCAAGGGCATAATTTCTCTTCCTTTTTGAGGAAGCCTCAGACTGCTTTAAATTCTTTCAACTGATTGAATCAAGCCCACCTACATTACACAATGTAATGTTCCTTACTTAACGTTGCCTAATTTGAGGCCTTAATTACATCTGTAGAATACATTCAATCAACACCTCATTAGAGTTTGATTTTTGATTGACTAGGGACTGTAGAATAAACAAGTAGACATGTTTAAAAAAAAGCCATCATAAGATTTTGTTCTTTTTTTCACGGTTTTAGTTGTTACTTTTGGAAGGGTAAATCTGATAGGAGATACTTAATTATCACTGAAGAGAAAATTCTTTAATTACTTTTTAATTTTTTTGTTGTTGACATTTTAGCTTTCTTGGCTTTGCTTTGTTTTCCATAGGATCTTACCCTTATTTTGCTCTTTCCAAATTAATCTACATTTTGTGATTATTTTATTTGTTGTTTCTTATATGCGCTAAGCTCTTCAGCTTTGTTTATATCTCATTTTCTTTTTAAAAATTTCCCTATTTTCTCTCTTAGTTCTATATATCTGAATTTTATATATCTGATTTTATTCATTTAGTTCTTTTAATTTATTAGAAAATTACTACATAAAATATATTTGCAATATTTGGCAGCATTTTCATATGAGGTAGCTTGTCTGCTCTTTGCTTTTCATATTTTCTATTGTGTAAATATGCCGCAATTTATTAATTTACTCTCCTTTTGAAGGTAATCAGACATTTTCTGGATTTTAGTGTTATGAGAAGTTCTGCACTTTAGGCTATAACATCACCATTAACTAATTCAACAGGAACTACAATATATATTGATTTTTTTTTGACATTATCTTTTAGTAAATATATTATTTTCAGTATTACAAAGAAACATAACAACTTCAGAGAAATGTTTTAGCATTTAATATTCAATGACTACAGTTTTAATGTTAATGTGTAACTATCTGTAAACACGAAAATATTTAAACAATTTATTTCTATTAAGGCCTTTATAAACAAATATATTTTGTGAATTAACTTATGAAAGTTTCTCTGTATTTTCTAAACTTAATAATATTAATTTAGTTTATATATTTCCCATACTTAATTTTCCAAAAAAATTTACTTTATCTTACTGTAATCATAACTGTAAAAAAAATCCTGAAGTTCTTAAGAAGAATTTCCTTCTCAGTAGTTGGACTCACTATAGTTACATATTCCTTTGTATTTACTTTGCAAAATGTAAAAAACTTTGATTTTGATTTAAATATTTATTGGAAAAGTTAACCATTAACTTTTGTTATGAGCACTGTAGAAATCAAAATATGGCATTTGAGAAATAAAATATACCTTTTCAGAACTCAAGTGAAGTTGATATCAAATATAGATTTAGAAGTTTCCTTTATTCACTAGAAAACACTCTATTTATTAAAATTATTTGGAATAGTAAAACACAATTTTGAAATCTGGTTTGCACTGTAGGCCAGCATTTTCTCATGATTAGTAATTTACACAAAGTATTGTAAAACATAAAAGTTTTGTTGCTATGCAAACAGGGTATCTTGTTATAATATATTTGAACAAATTACAACCATATGTAATTTCCATTGTATAGTTTATATTTAAATAAAAATTAGTCATAAAAGTTAATAAAAACATAATATTTTCATGACTGAGCTTTAGTTATAATTTTTGTGTATTAACTTAATGACTAGAAATAATTAAGTAAAACTAGTTAAATCCTACATGTTAGGGATTATAATATTTGGTTGAATGTCCAAAATAAAAGTCCCAACATTCATAAGAGCTATTTTCAGTTTTGTAAAACAACTAATAGTTTGAAGCAATATATTTGCCTTTCTTTTTCACATAATATAAAATTTCAAAAGAATTAAATCTCACATTTTAATAGCTATGCTTTGATATGTATCTGCTCATGAATGGCTGTAACAAATTGTTTCTTATTATGATTTGAATATGTGCTTGAATCTGCTAAATTAGACAATTCAGATCTTAAGTTCATTCATTGCATGGGGATGTGTGCAAGGAGGATACAAGTCATCTATATTATTATACCTACAGCATTTTACATCACACTTAAATACTGCAAGTATAATTTAATCAACAGTCATCCAGTATTGTCTGCTGTATGATCTTTTCTTCTCAAGCATATCCACATTTTGGAAACTTTAAATAATTATTTTCTGTTAGCTCTTAATATGAACTCTTCCTCTTTTGCTTTAAGAGATTCTCTCCCACTGGGTATGGTCACAACATGGCTGTAATCCCAGCTACTCAGGAGCCTGAGGCAGGAGAACACAGGAGTTGGAAACCAGCCTGGACAACATGGCAAGACCCCATATGAAAAACAAACTTTTTTAAAAAAGATACTCTCAGTAAAATCTGGAACCTTCCTGGAATTCACTCTAGGGCACTCTCAGAAATTTTTCTTCTCTCTGTTAGATATTTTTTAATCACAGTCATTTTCTCTGTTCTATTTACTCTGAAACGTTTTGCATGTTTAACACTTGCATCTTTCATTTAGATCCTGAGAATGACTGTCAAAAACCTAGATTTGTGTTTCATAATTGGTCAGCACTTCATCAGATTGATAAGTCTCTTTCAGCAGCCTATCCAGAATATGTAATATTAATTATTACACATAATAATCACATATAATTGAACACATAATTTTAGTTTAGTTTTTTTTTTTTCCTTTGGTTTGCTTTTCTACCAATACAATTTTTAAAGAGTCTGGTCTTTTTCCTGATTTTTCTAAAGAAATCTAATTTTTAGAGAAATATTATTTTGGGCACTAGTTCTTTAAATCTATTTCTTAGACTTTGAATTCAAAATACTTTACTGATTTTTTAAAATTTCAACCTCCTAAATGAAATATTACCTATTTAATAAAAAAGAAACATTAATACATACATCCAATACTTTAAATTATCCCCTAAACACTGCTTTCAATGTATCCCACAACATTTGATAAGCTGTATTTTCATTTTCATTTAGTTTGAGTATTTTTTAAATTTCTTTGGAGACTTCTTATAATCTGTTTTCCTTAGTAGTATGTGATTTAATCTCCAAATATTTGAGGATTATCTAGCTATTATTCTGTTATTGATTTCTAATGTAATTCCATTGTGGTCTGAGGACATATTTTGTATGATTTCTATTCTTTCATTTATTTTAAAGTATTTTTATGGCCCAGAATGTGGTCTTTCGTGGTAATTATTACTTGTAATCATTAGAAACATGTGCATTCTACTGCTGTTATTTGTGAAGTTGTTGATAAATATCAATTAAATCAGGTTGATTAAAGGGACAATTCAAGTCAACTGTATTTTACTGACTTTCTGCCTGCTTATCAATTTTGAAAAGGGTTGTTGCAACCTCAAGTATAATCATGGATTTATCTATTTCTCCTTGCTGTTTTATCAGTTTTTGCATCAGATATTTTCACCTCTGTTGGTAGGTTCATTCACATTAAGAATGATGATGTCTTTTTGAAGAACTAACCCCTTTTTGATTATGTAACATCCCTGTTGATAATTTTCTGTTTGCTAAAGTCTGCTTTGCTTTGTCTGATATTAACATAGCTACTCTGGCTTTTTGTCTTATTAATATTAGCATGGCACCTTTTCCTTTATTCCTTTAATACTATTTGTAATTTTTTTTTAATGATGTAGAATTGGATAATTTTTAAAATCTATTCTTCCAGTTTCTATTTTTTAATTAATATGGTTAGATCATTGATATTTAAATTTGTATTGCAGTTGTTAAATGTTTGCTATCTTTGAATATTTTTATTCATTACACTTGCTATTCTATCTCTTTGTAGTTTTAGTTGTGCATTATTATAAGATTGCATTTTAACTTCTCTTTTAGTATATCAACTTTACTTATTTTATAATATTTCTTAGTGATTTCCAGTATATGTATCCAATCAAAGCCTAGTCACAAATAATATATTAAGCTTCACATGTAAGTAATGTATATTATAAGGGAGTAATCCCAATTCCTCTCTGTCATTTCTTATAATATTGTTGTCATTCACTTATTTATATATGTCATAATTATGTAATATATTACTACTGTTAATATTTTTAAGTTATTTAGATCAACAAAATATTACAAAAATAAAATATTGTTTTACCTTCCTTTATTCCTTCTCTGATTCTGTTTCAAGTGTGAGTTTATGATCTATACAATTTTTGTTTTTACTAAAGGTCTCCCAACACACTTTGCACAGCAAGAAATTTGAGAAATTAAACTGGCAGTTTGTTATCTGTTTTTTAAAAGTTTATGCAACAAGGTCCATTTCTTGTTCACACTGAAAAATAATTTTGCTGTATGTAGAATTCTAAGTTGATAAATTCTTGCTGAATTCTCTTATTTGCAATGCTTGTGAAGAAAAGTGTAACATAATTCTTTCCCTTGCTCTGCTGTACCTAAGGTTTTTCTTCCTCTATTTGATTGAACATTTTAAAATTTTCTCTATTATTATTATTTATTTTTATTTTTGCAATTTATACCTGATATACTATACACAGGTGCAGAGTTTTTAGTATTTCCCTGTTTGGTTATACTCTGAGTTCCATCTATGGTTTGGTTTGACATTAAATTTGCAAAAATCCCAGCCATTATTACTTAAAACATTTCCTCTCCTTATTTCTCTTTTTTCTTTCCTTTTTTTTTTTTTTTTTTTTTTTTTTTTTTAGCTTTTATTTTTGGTATTTCCATTATCACTACATTACCTATTGCAATTATCCTACTATCTTTGAATATTCTGTTCTATTTTTTAGTTTTTTTAAATTTATTTTACTTTAAATTCTAGGGTACATGTGCAGATGTGCAGGTTGTTACAGGGGTATATATGTGCCATGGTGGTTTGCTGCATCCATCACCCCATCATCTACATTAGGTATTGCTCCTAATGCTATCCCTCCCCTAATCCCCCACACCCTGCTATCCCTCCCCTGGCCCCCTGATATAGTTCTATTTTTAAAAATTTGTTTTTATTTTTGTGTTTCAACTTCAGTCATGTCTACTAATATTTTAAGGACATCAATTCAGTGGTGCTCAGTCTACTGAGGAACATATCAAATAAATTCTTCATCTTGATTACAGGTTTTGTTTGTTTGTTTTTATTTTTTTCAGACCCATACTGACTGAATTTTTGTTCGTTTTTTAATAGCATCTCCTTGTGACTCCTTTGTGGAATTTGTACCTCTCTTGTTCTTGAAGGCTGTCTACTTTTTCCATAGAGCATTTAATATTAAAATTAGTCCATTTATATCCCTAATCTGATGACTTCAAAATCCCTATTGTACCTGAGTCTGGTTCTATTGGTTTATTTTTTTCTTCAGACTATGAATTTTTTTGAGTTTTAGCATGTTTTATAGTTTTTTGTTGAAAACTGAGCATGATGTATCTGGTAATGGGAACTAAGTTAAATAGGCCTGTGGTGTGGGTTTTATGTTACCTTGGCTAGGAGTTAGGCTCCTATTTCTGCTGTAGCGGTAGGTGTTAGAGGCTTTAACTTCTTCTTACACCTTTTTTTTCTTCTTTGATATCACTGGGATTCCCTAAAAACTTCCCTTTTATAAAAAAGTTTTGCCTTTTATAGCTCTTTCAGCTGTATCAGCAGCTGAAATGCAATGATACTGGAGTTCTGTTCATAGGGTGATATGGTCGAATGGGAGTGAAGCATTCTGTAATACTACGATAAATCTTAGTTTTTAGTAGGCCTGTATTACTGGACCTAATCATCACAAATATTTTTCATTTTTTTCCTCCCACCTTAGTTGAGAAAGTAAGGCTAGAGGGGTTAGAATTGGGTAAGGCTTCAGCAAGGTCTTTGACTTTGTTGAGTGGGCCTTTGCCACAAAGACTGCTCAGGGTGTATTCAAAGTGGTGACTTTTCCAAAGAGTATTCTTAGCCCTTTTCATTGTGAAAACAGGTGGGGTTCCTAGAAGACAAGTCCATGAAAGATTGAAGGAAAAAAATCTAAGACAGAGTTCCAGAAATTTCTCACTTTCACACTAGTCCAAACTCTTTTAATCCTCTAGAGGATTAAATCCTAGAAGATTAAAATCCTTTAGAACTATAAACTGGTAGGAACACTACCAATCTTCTAGGAAAGCTGATCTCAGATCTCTGGGATCTTCATCTTGGTGATGGTAGTTTGCTCTGTGACTTACATTTGCTGATAGTTTTCAGACAAATTATTGAGTTTCAGTTTGTTCAGTTTTTTCTTGGAATAAGGACAAGAGTGACGAGTTCAAAGTCCTTTAGGCATCTGACTAAAATTGGAAGTTATAACATCCATTATTTTTTCTTCCCCTCCCTTTGATCAATTCATGACTCAGCTGTGGTTGAAATTCTACTCCTGGTCTTTGAATTTCAAAATTACATTTAAACATAATATCATTAAAAGAACAGACCCAATTTAAGAGATTATGCCTATGACTGACTAAATACTTTCTAGGCAGTCACAGGAATGCATGTATTTAGCTAATCCAGGTCCTTTCTTACCATAAAATCAGCAGCTCAAAACAGGAAGAAAATAAAATGAATTTTGAAATTGCTAAACAGCTAACCTAAAGCCTAGACCTCTATTTATCAGTTTATACTCTTATAATATATTCAGAGGTTATAATGAAAAAAAACTTGCGAAATTTTGATGTAAATCTCTCTACCTTTTCTACCTTGACCAAGGATAAATTTTCATAATTATCCCTTGGATCCTAAGGCTTTTCATTTATTATTTGTTGACTACATCACCATCTTTTGTAATTGCATTTTGATTTGCATTTATTTGCAATGTTTGTGCTATCTATGAACCATTTATGAGCAGAAGCTGAATAATTTTTTATTGTTCTTATTCTAATGTATCTCATATATCAGAAAAGCAAGTATGCCTTATTAATGTCCTTAAATATAATGCATTTCTAGAGAGCACTGCTTTTATGGCTTTGAATTACTTTGATTTAGAGGGTTTAAAATGAATTGCATATGATGTAACATATTTGAAAGTGTCTACGTATGTAGAAAAGTTTCTGAATTAATTCACCTTAAATGTTAATATTCTAGCTAAAGAGAATGAACTTTTTGCCAAATAAACAGAAAAAAATATGGTATATCTTTTGACAAAGGGTTAGAAAAATTAGAATCATTTAATTGCAAGCAAAAACATGTATGGCACATGACATATAATTTCTTAAGTATAGATTAATTCTGTGTATAAACTTCCATTATATAAATGAATAAATTTCTTTAACATCCCGTTATTGAACAATTTATTTTGGCATAAGATGACACCAGAGAATATTTTCAAATGAACCTCCATAGTTTCTAAAATATTAATAAAAATAAAATTTCAAAATGTTGCTTGTGATGAAATTTCAAATATTTGGAAAGTTTGTTAAGTTACCTTGTTCTACCTACTTGTTATGCTAACTATGTCCTTTGATTATAGATGTATGGGGTTCTTTAACATGATTTTTAAAAATTCATTTCAATTTATACATATAGAGTAAACTCATATGTAGAAGAAATACATCAAACAAATTTTTCATTAATTTTATCTTATTCAGGTTGAACCCATTGTATTTTTGCATAATAATTGACTAAATATATTAGTATCTTATAGCTCTTTTATTTTTACTGCTAATAATAATAAAAATAATTGATATGTTAGATGTTTTGTATGTATTAAATCACTGAATCTCCCTGCAACTTTAGGAAATAGTTTATATTAAACCCATTTTGTAGATGGTAAAATTGACTTAGATAAGTTAAATAGCTGCCCAAATCTTCATATACACTAAATATCAGAATTAGGCTTTATCTCAGAACTCTTTGACTCCAAGACACAGGAAATTAAGCACTATTATACATTCTCTGTTTCTCAATGTAATGAAATCCACACATTTTAAATATCTTAAAAGTCAACACTTGTCTTACATTAAAACAAAGTACATCAGAGAAAGTTTATTGTCTTTTTAAGTATTATTTGGAAAAAAACCCTTAACCATATACATATATATTTAAAACTACCTGGAATATATTTTCAATAATAGAAATTCAAATGAAATAATGCTATGGTCTGAATGTGTGTGTCTTCTTCAAATTTATAATGGCATTAAGAGGTAAGTATTGTGGGAGGTAATCCACTGAAAGGGACATCTCATTAAGTAACCAATGAGATTAATGCCTTATTAAAGAGGCTATGGGAGCTCATTTGCCCCTTCTACAATGTGAAAATGCAGCAACAAGATGCCAACTGTGAAGCAAAGATCCCTTACCAGACAATGAATCTCCTGACCCCTTGATCTTGGACTCTTCAGCATCCTAAACTGTGATAAATTTCTGTCATTTATAAATTACTCAGTCTATAGAATTTGTTATAGCAACACAAATGGACTTGAAATATTAGATTACAACAATTCTCACATTACAGTTGTTTTCCTTTTCTTTGTCTTTTTTGTTTTTTGAGGTTGTAGCCATAGCAAAGTTTATATAGTATAAACCAGAAATAAAATTCTAAGACCCTCAACCAAGGATGGACCCTCCCCTTGGCCAAGGGCATTCCAAAGTTAACCTTAAAATGTAGTTCAGGCCATGATGGGTATACCCTAGTCCCTTTGGAATTCAGGCACAATTGACCAGCATTAACATCAAAACACCTTAAGACTGATAGAATAGACTCTTTAAGTCTCATCAGGAAAATTTATAATCTATTCTCTCTGAAGTCTGCTACATAAAGCCTTCATCTGTATAACAAGAACCTTGGTCTCCATAACCCATTATCTTAACCTGGACTCTCCCTTCTTTTGATGCCAGGTCTTTAGAAAATAACTCTTTCAACCAATTGCCAACCAGAAAATTTGTATCCACATATAGCCTAGAAGTCACAACTTCCACTTGTCCTGCCTTTCTGGACTGAACCGATGTACATCTTACATGTATTGATTGATGTTTTCTGTCTCCCTAAAATGTGTAAAACCAAGCTGTAGCCTGATCATCTTGGGTACATATTCTCAGAATCTTGTACGGCTGTGTCATGGGCCAGCAGTTCCAAACCTTTTGGAACGAGGGACTGGTTTCATGGAAGACAATTTGTCTACAGACTGTGGGAGTGGGAATGGTTTTGGGATAATTGAAGCACATTACGTTTATTGTGTGCTTTATTTCTATTATTATTACGTTGTGAGATATAATGGAATAATTATACAACTCACCATACTGTAAATTCAGTGGGAGTCTTCTTGCAACTAGATAGTCCTATAACTGCCCACTGGGTTCACCTTGCCCACTGCTTAGACAGAATCAATTCTCAAGACAGGAGAATTGTAATAAAGAGTAATTCACACAGAATGGCTGTGCATGAGACTGGAGGCTTATTATTATTCAAATCAGTCTCTTAAAGCATTAGGGGAGCATACTTTTTAAGGACAACTTGGTAGGTGGGCTGAAGTCAGTGAGGCAGGAGTGCTGATTGGTTAAGAATGAAATCCTAGGGACTGGAAGCTGTCTTGTTGAGCTGACTCAGTTCCTGGGTGGGGGCCACAAGATCAGATGAGCCAGCTTCTTGATCTGGGTGGTGCCAGCTGATCCCTCAAGTACAGAGTCTGCAAAATGTCTCAAGCACTGATCTTAGGAGCAGTTTAGGGAGGGTCCATTTCTTGCAGCCTCCAGCCACATGACTGCAGAACCGTAATTTCTAATCTTGTTGCCAATGTTAGTTCTACAAAGGCAATCTAGTCCCCAGGCAAGAAGTAAGTCTGCTTTGGGAAAGGCCTGTTATCTTCTTTACTTTAAAGTATAAACTAAGATTCTCCCAAAGTTAGTAGCCTATGCCCAGGAATGAACAAGGACAGCTTAAAGGTTAGAAGCAAGATTCAGTCAATTAAGTTACATCTCTTTCACTTTCTCAGTCATAATTTTGCAAAGGCAGTTTCAATCCTATCTCGGGGTGTTGGAAGACAGTGACAGATCATCGGGCATTAGAGTCTTGTAAGACGCACGCAACCAAATCCCTTACATGCACATTCACAATGGGACTTGGGCTCCTGTGAGAATCTAATGCTGCCACTCTTCTGACAGGAGGTGGAGCTCAGACAGGAATGTGAGTGATGTGGAGAGGCTGTAAATACAGATGCAGCTTCCTTTGCTTGCCTGTCCCTCACCTCCTCCTGTGTGGCTCAGTTCCTAATAGGCCATGGGCCAATACTGGTCCATGGACCAAGGGTTGGGGGCCCCTGTCATGGGTCATTGGTCATTCATATTTGACTCAGAATAAATATCTTCAAATATTTTACAGAGCTTGACAATTTTTTCATCAATAGTAAAAAATATGAGACTTTTGAGTTAGGTAATATTCTAATTCTATATCAATGTCTATTAATCCATAGCTAGGTAAGTTAGACATATTTCTTATTGCCTCTGTGTCTCCATGTTTTCAGTTTTTAAGGTGTTTTTAGATTTTACTTTTCACCTGTGTTCTATGGTTACCAACTGCATCACATGATGGTCCTGAGGATTAAATGAAACCAAAGGCAATAAGGTAAGCATTCAGTGAATACTTATTTTCTTTCTTTCTTTCTTTCTTTCTTTCTTTCTTTCTTTCTTTCTTTTTTATAAGGCAGGAAAATTCAATGCACTGAGAGTATGTATATATATTTTTTTCTTCCTTTACTTCTGCTTTGGTGAAAATAATTATAGATGAGAACCATGTTCTCATCATGGCTAGGTTTAACATGTTATGTGATACATACAGTAAATAAGGTCATTCTTTGTATAGATATTGTGGATAACATTTCAATTTGTTTTCATATAAATAATACATACATTCATATATATTTAGTATTTGTATGTGTATAAACTTATGTTCTAAGTAACATGTTAATAACTGAAATTTTGAATCATCTTGTGCTACATATAGAATAATAAGGGCAATAATGGTTCAAAAACCACAGCATAACTGACTGCATATTATTCAGCTCCATAGACATGACCCAAGACCATGATACTCTTGTAACAACCATGCAATAGGCTAAGTGACTTTGAGAACACAGAAAATGTGAAATCACCATGAATTACATTGCTAGAAATGTTTCATTATCCTCATAATGAAACAGAATGGAATAGGATTTATAATGAATGCAAAAACCACAGTTCTTCATGTTCTTTGTTATTAAAATGAATGAGACATAATGAACAGCAAATTTGTCTTAGAAATACTGAGGTCACTAAAATAATTTCTGAAACATCATGCAGGTAGATGTTTGATAGTTTTAACGAGTTGTGAAAGTTTTTAGTTATGATCTATTATGATTTATTTTCCTACTGAGATTTTCCTAATGATTATTCAATATATCATATGTCATTTTAGAAACCTGATTAAAAACTCCAACTACCTATATTAGTCTCTTTTCACGCTGCTGATTGACATACCTGAGACTAGGCAATTTACAAAAGAAAGAGGTTTAATTGGACTTACAGTTCTACAAGGCCTCACACAAACATGGCAGAAGGCAAGGAGAAGCAAATCACATCTTACATGGATGGCAGCAGGCAAAGAGAGAATGAGAGCCAGGTGAATCAGGTTTTCCCTTATCAAACCATCAGATCACATAGAGACTTATTCACTGCTATGAAAACAGTACAGGAGAAATTTACCACCATGATTCAGTCATCTCCCAGAGGTTCCCTCCCACAATACATGGAAATTATGGGAACTATAAGATGAGATTTGGGTGGAGACACAGAGCGAAACCGTATCATTTGGCCCTTGGCCCCTTCCAAATCTCATATCTTCACATTTCAAAACCAGTTGAGGCACTCCTCTTTCCAGGTCTGTGAGGGGCATGGTTTCAAAGGCAGGAGTCTTTCAGCTCCACACCTCCATCCACAAACCAGAGGGGTTTCAAATGTAAAGTTCTTTATCAGGGTTTCCCCCAGGCAGTCTAGGTAGAGAATGTCAGGTGAGTCTCCTTTGTCCCAAAAAACACGGAAAGCTCTCAGAGGAGGGGCTCTGTAACTCAGAGTTGTGGACCAAGCAGCCAATCCGGTATCAGAGTCAAAGATCAATCACTCCAGAAGAAGTTTGAAAGAACTCCTCCCATTGGTCAAGAGTATGAATGGGGAGGGAATATCGCAAGGGTTTAAACTCCAGCTCCTCCTACCTTATATGGATTCCTTCTCTGGGTGCCCGCCCATGACAGCCTGGGAGCTGTCTTTCTTTCACTCTCTGTGTGTCTAATAAATCGCTTTTCCACAAAACTCTTTGGGTCCATGGTATTTATTCGAACAGCAAACTTACCAGGTCTCCAGGCCCACTTTCCCCATTCTTCAGGGTTAGTGAGGTCTTGGTAACTGGGTGCTGAGTACATTCCCCTGGTTACACAATCGTGCCTTCCCAACAGTTCCCCAAAATCTCAACTAATTTCAGCATTAACTCAAAAGTCCACAGTCCAAAGTCTCATCCAAGACAAGGCAAGTCCCTTCTGCATATAAGCTTGCAAAATAAAAATCAAGTTAGTTACGGTCTTTCCTAGATACAATGGGTGGTACAGGCATTGGGTAAATAGAGCCATTCCAAATGGGAAAAATTTGCCAAAACAAAACATGCAAGTCCAAAATCCAGTGGCGCAGTTAAATCTTAAAGCTCCAAAATGATCTCCTTTGACTCCATTTCTCACATCCAGGTCACGGTGTTGCAAGAGGTGGGTTCCCATGTCACAGGAATTCAAATATAAATAGAACAAGTTCTCTTGTTTATTTCCTTGATTAAAAAGTATATTTCTTTTAAATAAGGTAAAAATACAAGTAAGGAATAAATAATAGTTCAAAACACTTAAGAATTTTAATAGGTAGTGATATGGTTTGACACTGTGTCCCCACCCAAATCCCATCTCCAGAGGCCAAAGAGACAATGGTTTCCTAGGACAGCTCCGCCCCTCTGGCTTTACAGGGTACAAGCTCCCTCCTGGCTGCTTTCATGGGCTAACACTGAGCGTCTCCAGCTTTTCCAGGCCAAAGGTGCAAGCTGTCAGTGGATCTAAAATTCTGGGGTCTGGAGAATGGTTCCCCTTTTCTCAGAGAACCACTAGGTGGTGCCCCAGTGGGGACTCTGTGTGGAGCTCCAACCCCACATTTCCCTTTCTCACTGCCCTATCCAAGGTTCTCTATGAGTGTCTTGCCCCTGCAGCAACCTTCTGCTTGGGCATCCAGATATTTCCATACATCCTCTGAAATCTAGGCAGAGGTTCCCAAACACCAGTTTTTGACTTCTGTGAATTCACAGGCTCAACACCACATGGAAACTGTGATGGCTTGGGACTTCCACCTTCTGAAGCCACAGCCTGAGCTCTATGTTGGCCACTTTCAACCATGGCTGGAGCACCTGAGTTGCAGGGCACTATGTCCCTAGGCTGTACATAGCCCTGACACCCTGGGCTTGGCCTAGGAAACCATTGTCTCTTTGGCCTCTGGAGATGGGATTTGGGTGGGGACACAGTGTCAAACCATATCACTACCTATTAAAATTCTTAAGTGTTTTGAACTATTATTTATTCCTTACTTGTATTTTTACCTTATTTAAAAGAAATATACTTTTTAATCAAGGAAATAAACAAGAGAACTTGTTCTATTTATATTTGAATTCCTGTGACATCATATCTCTCTCTTTCTCTGTTAGGCTCTACCTCTCTTTCTCTTTCTCTTCCTAATTTTGTTCTTTTCTTTTTTTGTCAGGATGAATTTTTATTTATACCCAATATTTCTTAAATATTAGAATGTAAAATTAACTTTAATCATCTTCACATGCTCCTAATAGAAACTAACTTCAAAGTGGTAATCGACATACTTTTATATTTTTATTCAAGATACTTGTGTAAGGTTAGATCAAGTTGTTTGAACTTTAGCCAAAAGAAATCACAAATATTATGCTTTATTTTTTATATTTTTAATTTAATGTTTATTATTCCTCTCAAATCTCACAAAACCTGCCACAATGTTCAGATGGAAATTGAGGTTTATGGTAGAATCCCCTAGTCTACATAATAATAACGTGACATATTACTTTATCAATCATTTTCATGAATAAATATTTCATCAAGTTTTCAGACATTATCCTTGAGATGCTTATTTAATGTCTACTTTGCTGCCACCCATCTTCATATACCAGCACCATGTCTATAAATAAACATGTGTGTGAGTGCAGATGTTTTTATATTGCAGGAACTTACTGAGTATTTCAGAACATTATCATATACCTGCATCAAAGGTTGTATTTGCATATCCTAGCCAGGCTTCAAAGAGAATGAACTAAAAATCTGCCAAATATTATGGACACATTCAATAAAGAACTATTTCACATCAGTGATTGGACCCTTTAAGGCAGGTGCCAACATGATCATGGATGGTTTCATAGAAGTCCTGCAATGCTAAAGAATCCTTAGCTCTTGCATTAGCTTTCATCAAAGTATAACTGCCTAGTGGGTTTTTTTTTTTTTTTTTTTGCCCCCTTTCCAGACAAAGCTGATTTATCAAGGTAGGGGAATTGCAATAAAGAAAGAGATTAATTCACACAAACCCAGCTGAACAGAATGCCGGAGTTTTACTACTGCACAAAATCTGTGTCCCAGAAAATTTGGGGGCTGGGTTTTTTTTAATGATAGTATGGGGTAAGAGGTGGGAGTGGCTAGACATTGGGTATTTGCTACTGATTGATTGAGGGTGCAATCATAAGAGTGTGGAAAATGGTCCTCCTGTGCACTGAGTCTCTTCTAGATTGAGCCACAGGAGTAGTTGGCAGGTCCAAGTGGAGCCATCAGTCATCAGACAGGAAAACTGAAAAGACATCTCAAAGGGCCAGTCTTAGGTTCCACATTAGAGATGTCATGTTCAGAAGTAATTGGGGAATTTACTTATCTTGTGACCTCTGGAATAATAATTGGAAATTGCTTTTATACACCTTAGCAGAACTCAGGCTCCTCTATCCTCCTAGTGTGGTGGTGTCTCATTAGCTTTACAAAGCTGATAGAGTTTTGGGGGAAGGGCTTTATGATTTAAACTATAAACTAAATGTCTCCCCAAATCAGTTTGGCCCAAGGCCAAGAATAATTAAGGACAGTTTGGAGGCCAAAGGCAAGATGGGGGTTGGTAAGATGAGATCTTCTTCACTGCCATAATTTTCTGTTATAATTTTTAAAAAGGTGGCTTTTATGATAACCCATAAAAAAGATGCAGATTTTAGATAGTAGCGTATGCTTACTTTTATCACAGAATCTTCTCTTGTTGTTCAGTAAATATCTTGTGGGACACTAATCAACCAGTTTAAAGAGGCAAATCAAAATTCTCAAATTGTTCTTGTATATTGGGAAGCAGAGTATAACCTTGAAAATGAAACTTACAAATAATATCAGTTCCTACCCCCCAAACTTCTAATGCAGAAGAGAAGGCCTTGCAACACTCTATTCCAAAAGAATAGTTGTTACTAGATTATGCACCAGCCAGATTCTCCTGGAGAGGTAAAAAGCTCAGGCATCAGGAAAGACAGGCTCCTGGGATCATTCATCAGCAAATTCTTTGCTGGCGTCTCATAAACAAGAACATGTCAATTGTAACTTTATGGCTACAATCTTAGTCTAGGTATGAATGGACTCTGAAAATGTCCACTAGAAGCTTATCTTCCCAGAGGTAGAACAGAGTCAAGACTCCCTCTTTCACCTTCGTAGAGAGGTCTGCATAACTGACTCTTTACTCCATTTCTCTCTTCAGTAATTCACCTTATCTTACGAGGTATTAACCTAACCACCTACCTCCCCACTTCCTATCTGCCTTCCTCTTCCTCTCATTTAAAGAAACGTATAAACACCAAGCCCTTTGAAAACTTCTTTAGAAAAACAACCACAGATTTGTCTGTGGCTTGTGTATTTCCTGGGAATAGCCCAAAAGTGGCTTAATAAATCCCCATGATCGAGTCTTATGCCTTAGTCACTCATTTCCATTGTCAACCTTAATGTAAAGAGAAATTTGAAAGGCGAGTTAAATAATTATACACGCATTTTCTTTTTTGCTTAATTTCGTTATTTTTTTTTCTTCCTTCCTGAGGCCAACTAAATTTGATAACAAATGATGTAAGTAATATTCTATAATAGCTACAGAGCTAGTTTAGGGCAAATCAGCTTTAACGCCCTTTCCTAAACCCTCAGAAGAAAGACCTGTCACTAGTTCACATTTGGTGGAAGAAAATATAATCAGCAAGTAGTTCAACATCATTAGAGTAATGATAATTGTAAAACAATCGTGCTGGGCCAGATAATTTTTACACACAGATGACAGTAGATATTCAAATGTACTATCAGAAGACAGTAGCACCTTTGAGGGCCAAATGAACACATTCAACTCATTTGCAAGCAGTCGGGATCACTAACATTTAAAAAAATGAAAACAAAGCAGAGCATTAGGAACCCTGTAACTGGAAATAAGACGACTCACTCTAAATATACACTTGCCTAAAATGTAGCCTAAAATTCAGAGCTTCTAGCAATGCCAGTCCTTGAAAATATAGTTCAGAAAAAGAATCCAGTCTTTCACGCTCACCTGACAGGGTAATTATGAATGACTTCTGAAAACATTAAATGATGAACATGATTAGTTGCTAAATAAACACTTTGCCAATTGAATTGGAGGTTTACTAAAATCTCTAGTTGGACTCATTACAAGAGATGCTGATATCTTATTGAAATCCTATCTTTACAGTAAGCACATATACCTATATGGTGGCTGTTTTAGAATAAGGAGATGCCAAAAAGCTAAACTTAAAATAATACTACATAGTAGAAAGAGTATTTGACACAGTATCAGGAAACTATGTTTTGCCATTACTGAACTTGCTTCTTAACTTACTTTATTTCACTTTCTTTAACTGCAAAGTGATTTTTACTAATTGTACTGTTATGAAAATCACGACAGCTGGATTCCCTGGTTCCCACACTGGGAGTCAAACCTGGGCCACCTGGGCAAATACCAGAAGTCCTAACCACTAGGCCACCACAGAAGCAAATTAGCTATAGTCAGAAATTAGACTCTTGGTCTTTGTAACCCAGAAGAATGGGGAAAGGGGCCCCAGAGGTGCATAAGTGTTATAGCTTAAATAGAACTCATGGACCCAAAGAGTGTTCAATAGTGCTGTTTATTAGGCAGAGTGAAAGGACAGCTTCCACACCTGTAGAAAGAGATCCAGAGAGGATGCCAACCCAGGTAGGGGTGGTTAGAGCTTTTCACCCTGAGATATTCCCTCGTCATTCATGTTGTCGTCCAATGAGAGGGATTCTTTCAAATTTCCTCTGGATTGATTGATCTTTGCCTCCATTACTGAACTGGTTACTGTTTTATAACCCTGAGTCACCCAGCCCCTACCTCCGAGAGCCAGAGGTGGGAAAATAGAAACAAAGGCCCTACCTGGCCTACCAGAGGCGGGAAAGTAGGAATAAAGGGCCCTAGCTGGCCAGAGGCTGGAAAATGGAAACAAAGGTCCCTAGCCAGCCAGAGGCAGGAAAACCGGAGAATTCCTGCACTTGAAACAATGCCCCAGCTGATCCTGGGGAGTCCCTCTAACACAGTCCCTCACTGTGATCTCTCCGTGTTCTTCCAGCATTAAATTATGATTCCTGAGATAGTTTCAGTCACATCATAACAAATTTCACAATTATAGGAAGAGTTCATCTGAATAAAAATAAGAATAACATTGATTATTTGTGTTGATATCTAATAGTAATAATCAAAAAGATCCTTGAGGATTAGTTTGGTGGCTTTTCTTTCACCAAACATTTAATTAACAAAATCGAGTCACTGCAATGTGTACTGATGAGAGCAAGATATTTTTAAGACATAGATGGGACCTATTCTGATCATATACTGAGTTATTGAAAACTATACAACACATACATTATGAAAAAAGTCACTTAAATAATTATAATCATTTTACATCTTATATCTTACTGCATTCAGGTAATCCCCTCTGATAATTTCCTGAGTAATGAAGATGCTAAAGAGCTACAATAGAAACATATTTGATCTATTATTTTGAAAGAAATGGAACAATAAAATTTAGGCAAATATTTGGAGAAGGTAAACTACTAGATGAAGAGAGCAACAGACTTTTCCTCACCTCCTTCCTCTCTCCCTTAGGTACAGAAATATGTTTCTTGGGGATAAAGTATCATCCTTAGGTAGAAAAATCATAGAAAAATATCAAGGATTTGCATGGGTTTCTGGATGAGAAAAAATACTAGCAAGAGAGGCTTTGGGTAATTTACAACTATTTCCTCTGTAGCTGACATCAGAGACAGATTCACTCAACACACATTGCTGTCCCCTTATACCTGCTTCATTTTACTGTAAAGACCAGGGCAACTACAGAAAGAATAATAGAATTTCCTGGTTTTGCTTCCGTGAGGTGGTTGCTGAGTGGATAGTTTCACTATCTGAAAGTTGCTGCTGGTTATTTGCAAGCTTGCTTTACAGATGGATATACTTGATACTATAGGGATGTTATGGGTATTGATCCTGGTAGTTTCAAACTCTAAGGTTTGGCACAGATTCATGATGTCTGAACCAATTGGTAACTGCAGACTTTCAGTACATTAATTAATTGTAGTCTTATAATAGGGCCAACTTTCTTATCACTGCTCTCTTTCTTAGTGAATAGACATCATAAAGCAGAAAAGGAATGTATGGTATGTGTGTGTGTATGTGTGGTCTGGAGCAAGGGTGCAGAGTAAAGGAGTAATATAAAAAAGACAGAGACAGATAATAATACAGAAATTTATGGGCATTTATATTAAAACCATTTAGCTAAAATAGTGTTGTCTATTTAAGCATCATTGTTAATATTGTAAAATAGGATTAAAGTACAAGATTCATGGAAGTGAAACATTGTATCTGCTTAATTCGGCCAATTAAAAATGGTTTTCAATGTTTACAGGTCTAATTTTTAATATTCATTGTCTCTAAATTTTCACCAAATTTTGTGGCACTAAAAAAAATTGTCCTTAGAAAAATCCATGCTATTTTAACACTTGTTCAAGAACAAGCAAATATATGGATTAATTTCTAGATGTTTTATTTTTGCTGTGTTTTGATGGTATGATTTCCTATAAAATACCAAGGGAATATGCAAAATATGAGAGTGTGAGATTTTAAGCCTGTTTATAGAAAAATGTATGGATTAATGTTGTGAGGGGCGTACAAAAAGAGTATAAAATTATGAACAAAAGTTTGGCAGATGGAGCTGTAATGAGTCACCAGAGGTTAGAAACCATGAAAATGTAGCAGAAGCTATTGGTACAGTTCCGTTAATTTCTCCAGAAGCCCTTATCAGTTCAAAAGTGAAAGGAGAAAGCAGATGGTGACGTTTTGCTTGGTTCAGGAAAAAAGGACAGGAATGATAACAAGACAAAGGAATAAAAAGATGGATACTCTTATCCCTGCAAATCTGAAGCCAAGAATTTCTCTAACTACACTCCTTCTGAGAGGAAACATTTACTATGTAAAACTACTTTGGCCCAGATATCTGAAAAAAAAGTGTATATGATACCAATTTGAGTGAACAAAATGTGGCCTGAGATGACATCTTTAAAAGCTGAGGATTTGTTTATGTTTTTAAATTTGGTAAGCGTGGGACCAGTTCTGTAACAATCTTTCGATTTTTGTTAAATTTTTGAGTTGTTTTTTAAAAAACAAAACAAGGAAGACTTACTGTTGAACTAATTGAACTTTTTCTTGAAGAATCCATTTCCATTTCAGAAAAACACTACCCAGACTGTAGGTGTTGAAACAACTTTATTTATTTCCCTGAGGGAATCTATGTGAGAAGCTTGGGGCTGAGACCAAGCAGAATTAGAACTGCAGAGAATGAGAATTGATGATAGACTTCAATTTTCTTTTGGGTTTTAGAAAGGACACATTTTGATTTTGGTTTTAATTCCTTTTGTTTCCAAATGAAACATTAAAAATTTCTTCAAGTTGATACAAAGAAATTTCTTCAAGTTGATACAAAGAAATTTTATCTTATTGAATTTTAAGTTATAAAATTTTATCTTTGAGAAATTGAGAAAGTTAAAGCCACGTTCAGATCATTCAATCCTATGTCTGTGGGCGAGTATGTTTGAAACACATATGAATCTAAATTTACTCTGTTGGGAATGCTGATTTTTGCTTAATTGCTTTTCAACTTTCCAACATGAGTAATTTTAGCCGAGGAGTTAGCGTATGGATCCTATGCAGCCCTGGTGGAGGACTTGTTTCTGATGAGTGGTTTTACATTTGTTTTGCTGGAAGCTCATAAAATGTCAATATTCAGGAACTGATATTTAACATAATTTTTCAAGTTAAGCACTCTGAGTTAGAAATAAGTAGAGCATACATTTCAACTTCAAAGCCGTGCATAGTATAGCTCATGGTTACAAATTTTCTAGACAGAATGTTTTTAACCTAAAGACCAGGTAGTGAGAGAAAGTCTTCTTTGATTTCTTCTTCTGCTTGTTGGTGGGTTATTATTTTTTCTTTTGATAGTTCACTTTTTCACTAATTACTAAGCCCTTTGAGGATTCCTGCATCACATGAGGCTTTAAGTTCCACTTTCAGCTCCCAAGGGCTCAAATCTCATATCCTTCCTTCAATATGTGTTGAAACTCAGACCCTTTGGTGACTAGAATTATATTCTTTATATCATTCTAGATTAGCCAGTGCATCCTTTTATCTGCAAACTGAACTCGTTTATGTTTTTCTATATTCCTGATACCAAGAGTTTTAATGTAATCTAACCTGATTTGAAACTATGTATTTAAGAAAACGTTAAAATTGCATGTAATATTTCTAGGTATTTGCCTGGGAAATGTTTGTGGCTATCAGGTTAACAGGCTGCTGGAATCAGCTTTAATTTGAGTATTAATAAATATTTAAACTCTTAAAATAGTTTCATCTATACTAATTAATCTATTTAAGTTTCTTCATGGGAAAATGTTAATAATTGATGGTTTACAAGAAATATTCCAATTATTTTATCTTTCCAAATTGCTTATTATAGAGTTACAGTATATTATGACATAATGAACAATATTAAGGTTTACTGAGTGCCTCACACATCCTAGACACTGTTGTATGCACGAGGAATATAACGATAAACCAAATAGTGTTTTTCTCTGCCCTTCTTCAGTCTCCATTCTAGTGGGGAATTTATAATTCAAACAAAAAATAAAAGTGTAAAGGATTTTTAAAATTCCTTAAGCTACATTTTGTATTTTTACACATAACAAAATAAGAGTGATTTAAGAAATAAAGACACAAAATTATCTCACAAAAATATACATAAGTGGGCAGGCAAATGTGAGGGCAGGGTTTCAACTATAAATCAAGAACCAGACACTGTTTCATCAGTCTTCCATCTTCAATATGCTGCTGAAGGTGTTTATAATAATGTTGATGTTGATGACATGGTTTAGCATGCTTATTGCCTTACACTGTCACTGTTTGAAGAAATCCAAGATAGTGAACTATTTTAGATCATAATCAGTGTTTAGAACATGTATTATGCATTCCTGCAGAGTTTATCCCTAATCATTAAGAAAAAATAATAAATATATTTGACTTTAGAAATCCTATTGACGCTTACGTAACCTGTTCTTAGGGAGCATATTGCTATCCATTGGGATTTCATCATCATAGTTGGGTAGATTGGTAGCAGGATTCATTGCTCATCACTGTTCATCATGGTTCCTCTCCTCTATATTTAAGACAAATTATTAAAATATCGGACCTTCGGTACAGATGCAAGGGAGATGAGATAGTTCACTTGATCCCTTCACGAGATTTGTGAAGGGATGGCTTGCTATCTCAGTTCACAGTGCTCAAATCCCTTGAGGGGGAGGATCACACAAGTGAGTGGGTGCAGGAGCCAGGGCAAGGGCCTTTGGGCACGTGTAGAAACCAACCCCATACATGCCCATGACAGTGTCTAGGGATTTCCCCTGACCTCTGGAGCCCCAGAGAGCATGTGTTACAATGTGCTCCTTTAGTTTTGTCATCTGTGGATGGCTTAAATGTTAAATCAGCTTAGTGCAGAATCAGTGTGACAGCCTCTTGCACCCACACTCAGCTCCTTGTCTGGTGTCCAGGAGGAACGAGCTCTGCAAATCAATTGCTGGGTGGTGAATCGGGTGCTTTTACTGAGCAGTGGAAGTGGCTCTCAGTGGGAAGGGAAGCTAGAAGGGAGATGGAATGGGAAGATAACCTTCTGTTGGAGTTCAGCCGTCCCTGGCTGAACTCTTCTCAGAAGTCCCGCTGTCAAGCCATTCCTCCGAGTCAAGCTGCTTTTCTCTAACTTCTGGCTGCTTCTCTTCTCTCCTTCTCCGCCTCTCGCTCTGCACTTCTACCAGTGGACCTTGGGGTTTTTATGGGTAGAGAGTAGAGGGCAGGCCAGGCCACAGTGGTTTTGGAAAAGGCAGTATTCATGTGGGAAAACAGAAATGCATGTTTTTATTTAGGCCACCGTCCAAGCTTGAGGGTGCATCTCTCATGACAGACTTCACCTTTTTCTACCTAATATTTCCCTGCCTCTGTCCATGTCAGAAGTAAGTGAAGTGTTGTTTACATATTGACTCTAGACACATATTGAGAACAAGAAATAAGAATATTGTAAATAAACATATGCATTGCAAAGAAACAATGAGAGGATCTGAAGAAAAATAATTGTCAACATGACAGGAGAAATCCAGGTCTTGAGTTCTTTTAATACATGTATTTCCCTTGGTATGGAGGTTTAATGCATGAGCCTACCAGAAGGCTGCTAATATGGATTGGGTATTGCATGCATAATTTGCTTTTCTTTTTCTTTTCTTTCTTTCTTTTGTTTTGTTTTTCTATATTTCTATTTATTTATTATTTGAGACAGAGTCTCACTCTGTCACCCAGGCTGGGGTGCAGTGGCGCAGTCTTGGCTTACTGCAACGCCCGCCTCCTGGGTTCAAGCCATTCTCCTGCCTCAGCCTCCTAAGTAGCTGGAATTGTAGGCATTCAGCACAACACCCAGCTAATTTTTGTATTTTTAATAGAGATGGGGTTTTGCCATGTTGGCCAGGTCTTGAACTCCTGAGATCAGGTTATCCACCCACCTCGACCTCCCAAATTGCTGGGATTACAAGTGTGAGCCAGCACACCTGGCCAATAATTTGCTTAAGGATATTATCAATAAAATTATTTTTTGAAGTGTTTTACAAATTTTAAAATAATATAAAAATATAGAATAGTATATAAATCCATTTCTTTCCCTTTCTTGTTTTTCTATCTTTTCTGTTTTCCAGTTCTGTAATCGTATTATTTAACTATTATATTGTCAGAACAAAGTAGCAATATCAATATTTAATTATAAATATTAATCACCATGTATAATTTGAAAATTTAACATTTACTAAATATAAGGTGTATTTTGAAAATAACTTCTAAATAATTTGTAGAAAGTTAAATAGAAGCGTAATGATAAAATATAAATTTCAACATGATTATCGTTGCCATATAAATTATCAGCAAAATAGACAAAATGTAAGCGAAAAATATTTATTCAGTATACTATTTAAAATAAAACGATATGTAATTTTATCGTTATTCTTGGATATAAATTTGTCTTGTATCACAATCCAATCTGGATATTTTTTACTACTCTTCAGTTGCTAAAAGTGTTTCTTTTTTTTTTTTGAGACAGAGTCTCATTCTGTCACCAGGCTGGAGTGCAGTGGCACAATCTTGGCTCACTGCAACCTCTCCCTCCCACGTTCAAGTGATTCCCCTGCTTCACCCTCCCAAGTAGCTGGGACTACAGGCACGTGCCACCACGCCCAGCTAATTTTTTGTATTTTAATAGAGACGGGGTTTCACCATGTTGGCCAGGATGGTCTCGATCTCCTGACCTCGTAATCCACTTGCGTCCGCCTCTCAAAGTGCTAGAATTACAGGCATGAGCACCCGTGCCTGACCTAAAAGTGTTCTTTTAACTCTACTCCATGAGTAATAATGAATTACTTATAACCTAATTCCAAATACTATTTTTTTGATTGCTTCACCTTCAAACAATACCATCTTTTGCTTGATACTTCTGAGATTTCCAGAGTCATTATACAGAGATGAATATTTCAAAATAGAATTCATTATGTTACTTTTAATACCATCATGTTAATTTTTCACATAAGAAAGCGTTTACACTAGAAAAAACGATATTCTTGTAATACACAATTTATCTTTTTTCCCTTTGGCAATTTTGAAATTATAAGATAATGCATACTTTAATGTGTACTTCTGAAATGGTACATTTTTAGATTTTATATATTTTTTAACATATAAAAATAACGGAAATTTACACTGAAACTATGGATGCTGTATAACCTGCAGTGTATACTGGAACACAGGAATTTAACAAGTCAGATATTGTAATCATTATAATCACTATTCTCATCATCATTGTATTTTTAAAAATGTTGCCAAAGAACAGGGTGTAGCAGAACATGTGTAAGCTCTGGAGACATTATGAAATAGGAGAAAGTAGTTAAAAAATCAGTTTGGAAGAGGATAGTAAAAGTAGACAGAAATACTTCTTAATAAAAACAGACATGGACAGTACAACTCTATCTAACTACATATCTACTTATCAATTTATCTATGCTTTTGGCACCAGATTTTTTTCACTCTTTGAGTATGAAACATGGAAAGACTAGATTTGAACAAAAAGACACTTATTTTCAACAGTAAAAGGAGAAAAAATAAAATAGATGAGTATGTGTTACAAAAATACTATAGATTTGTGTGAAGTCTCCTGGCCATAGCTCTATTTTCTCACTGAAGAAGAAAGAAATGTTGTTCTTTGTGAAAAATGAATAGATGAACTGGATGTTTAGGAACTTGAAGATTTGAAAGACAGTGTGGACAATGGGGCACTGGTTGCAGAAATACAAATGGATTTCCTATATCATTGAGGGTCTTTTTGAGATTGCAAACTACATTTTAAATAAATTGGTACCATATTTAATTGCATATTACTTTTTCACTCTAGGTTTAGTAGTCCAGGATTGGATGAAAACAGATCAGGGATACTGAAATGTTTATCTTTGGAGAACCATTTCAAATAGTTTCTTTATAAAGAATTATCTGATCCAAGTCTTCTTTCCTTTTTCGTGTTTACTTCGCATTCTATATTTAACACTGAAGCATTTTCCACAGTGTATTGGACATATTTATTTATGTCCTATCTGAGCTGATAATAAGGCCCTTTATTCAAACTTGTACTCCTAATGTCCAACAAGTGCTTTGCATTATCTGCTTACTACTGGTTAAAAGTTGACAACCTGAAAGAAGGTACTCCTGAGATTTTTATTATGATTGCTTCTGTCAAGGATTAATCTCTCAGACTTGTGTTAAGTTACAAAAGCAAAATCTGGAGTGAATTTGTATGTTAGATTACAATGAAAGCATTTATATGCTGAACATTCTATACTGTATTCATTATCTAAAGTATAAAGTTCTGCTGTTCAGTATATTAGTCACTAGCAAGAAGATGCTTCCAAACACTTGAAATACAGCCAGTTCAAATTGAGATGCACTTTAAAAGTAAAATATAAGCCAGCATTGAAAGAATCAGGATGCAGGAAAATCCCATATATGTATTTAATATATCGATTGCCCCTTAAAATGAAAATATGTAGATATATTGAATTAAAAAAGTCATCAAAAGTAATTTCACCACTTTCTTTTAACTTTCTTTTTAACATAGCTGACAGAAAATTTAACATGATATATGTAATTCTCATTTATGGCTCACATTACATTCCTATTTGATAGTGTTGATATAGAAAATAATACTGAACTAAAATATATAGCTGTGTTTCTTTTATTATTTTTTTAAAATAAAAGTGTTAATTTTCTTTCTAATATCTTGGATAATATAATTCACAAGGATGACTGAAGAGTTTCCATATTCCTCACATGACATACCGCATAACACATTCGATTTTTACACTAAATTTATTAAAATAATTGCTAGAATTATAATGAGTCTGAGTCCAATTATTTAATTATATGCTGAATTAATATTATTCTCAAATTAATTCCCTATGTGTTCGATATAATTCAGTGTCAGCATTTTGTTCCTCCAAGTCATTGAATTTCTAATTAAAATATATAGGCAGGTAGAAATCATTTAGTAAAATATTTATTCTGGCCCAGAATGATATCTTTTTTTAACACAACAATTTTAAAATGCATTAAAATAAAATAAATTTAAATAATTTAATACCATGTGGTGATAGTTTCTATAATAAAATAAACATTTATAAATTTTATTTATAACATAGTAACAAAGGTAACATATATAAAATGAAATATTTGCATAACACCAACATAAACTACAGGAGACTCTGCTTTCAGGAGGTGGTCTGTAATATTTTCCATGGATACTTACAATGTTAAAAAATATGTTCTATAGAATGTTGTCATATTGATTAAAAAAAGTTGTTTTATGAAAAAATGTACCCTCTTTGTTCCTACATATGTGTAAAAAAATAGGAATTATGTTTGCCAGTGCTAACACTGCTATGAAAACTTGATTTATATATTGGAAGCAATAATCTGAAATTTCCTGCTAGAGTTTCATAATATATCTTAGACCTGACTTCCATTTCCTTTATATTTGCCATCTGTCTATAATGCTATTAAAGTTGTTCAAAATGCTTTAACACCATGAAAGAAATGATAAACAGACAACAGAAACAATTTATAAGGACACTTTTGAATAAATAATTCATACACATCCAAAGGAATCCTCGTTTTCTTATATTTTTATACTTTTCTTAATTTTTATAAGAAAGTGTGTATATCACTGAAGATATTACTCAACTTATGTATCCTAAAAATTATTCCGAGTTAATCAAATGACATGCACAATGAATTTTAATTTTACATATATTTTTATAAGGAGTAGAGTTTTGTATAGGTATGTCCCCGTCTTAAATAATGAGTTATTGAACAGTGTCAACACTGTTTACTATTACTGAATATCAAGACTGTCATACGGATAACGGTTTAGATTTTCTCTGATATACCAGTGGAACCCGAGTAAAATAACCTATTGCAACCAGAAATATAAACTTAATAATGAGAAGCAACCACAGAGAAAGGAATTATGGAAAAATATAAATTTTCAAATACCTATCATAGTGACCATTTGTCTTATTTGTAGCCATACAACATTTTTGACTACTTACCTTTATGTTTTATATTTTTCGCATTATGTATCTCATATTCTCAGATTGAAAGTCAGAAAACCATATTATCATGACTTTCTTGTAGGAAAGGTAGATTTCGCCAATCACAAGCATTTCTGCAAGATGTAGCAGCTAATGCTCTGAAAAAGATAATTGAATTAAATGGTGCCTAAGCCACTGGCCACTTCTCTTTCAAGTAGATTTAACTCAACCTTAGCAATTATATTCAATCCACCTATTTATGCCTTATAAAAATGTTTCACAATTTTTAACATATAAAGATTTATCATATTTATATTTCATCATATAAATTTTGTCATGTGTTACCTCTTTTGCTTCTTGTAGACAAAAATTTATGAGTGTATATTTTATGTCAGAACCTGAAAAGCACTACAGACATTCATCATAAGTGATCAGGAAAGCCAGGGTGCATGTCAGAGGAAAGAACATCACACATAGTTTCATCTGGAAAATTCTTATTAGTAGATTTAATTTAACATTTGTACAGAGCAATTCAACTTAAAATAGAATAAAATGTCCTGCTGAAAAAGATATTTTATTTTTTATCCCGAATAAGACTAAACATTTTGCTAACTGATCTGTATTACCAATAGATTGCAATTAGGAATTCAATAACTTGGAAGAACAAGACACTGACATTTGACTATATCAAATATGAGGGGAGGCACTTTGAGAATAATTTTATTCTAAAAATTATTAAATAACTGGGTTATGACATTCTTATTTATAACAAATTTTAAATGAGTAACATGTAGGAATTAAGTGCTATTATGTGATACATTATATGGAGAGTTAGAATATTTTCAGTCACCATTGTAGATGAGATTATTAGAAAATTAACACTATTATTGAAAAATATTACTATTACTAAAAGATAGTGTAACCATAAATTTTACTTTGATGTTATTCTCTATATCAGTATAGTCCAACAGAAAAAATAATTTGAGCCACATACGTGAACCCAGGATTCAGTTTTAAGCTTTCTAATATTGATATCAAAAAATATAAAATAAATCAGATAATATTAACACTAATAATACATTTTATTTAACCCAATATACCTAACATATATGCCTTTAAAAATGTAATCAATATAAAATGTTAGAGATTTTATCCTTTTTTTTTTGTACAAGGACTTCTAATTCCACAATTTATTTCACACAGCACAGCTCTATCTGGACAAGGAATATTTCAAGTTCAATCACATTACGCAGCTAGTGTCCACAGTTTTAGATGGTGTAGCATTTGCCGAGGTAGGCACATCCTCATAATCACAGACATATGTTCTTATTTTTATGTTTGAATTATTTAATTATGGAATTCCTGGAGCAAAAAAGAATTTCTGGGAAAAAAAAAAAGCATGAAAGAGTTTAAAAAGGCTGAAGAGCTGCAGAGTAAGAGATAGCCTTTATCCCCCATAGAATCACTTGATTTTGATCCGAGCCCATGCTAATAAAGAATTAGCAGGCCGTTACTTTTTGCAATAATCTGGGCTAAATAATGAGGCCTTTGCAGAATTATGAAGAATCCTTTTCTCCCCAGGTGTGCATAGAACTCATTACTCTCTAGGACCCCACAGACATGAAGCTACAGCAGTATCAAGGAATTACCTTATTATTTAATACCATGGAAAAAGTATTATCTTCACAAGGGCCAGAAAAACATCTTAATGCTATAACAAAACAAAACAAAAACAGGAGCTAGAACAGAAAAGGAATAGCAGGACAGACATATAGTCAAGACCATAACTGCCAGAGAGGTTGAGGAGATACTGGTCAGGAATTCAGTGTGACTTCAGGTGAGGGGCGGGAGATAGGGGAAAGCTAAGGCATTTTGATGTGACAGTTTGACAGGTAGAAATCCTCTCAAGAAGAATGTGAGGAATATTAAGTGTGTATATTCTTATGCTGAATGGATTTGACACTACATAGCAACTTGTTAGATTGCTCATATAATAACAATAAATTGAGTATTGGGGAATGGTTTTATTTCAAGTATCAAAATTCATGTATCTACCTTTCTGTCATTGATCTTATTTAAATACAGTAACAACATGTCCCAGAAGATGCTTGGATGTTGCTGAAGCAGTACTCATTTATAAAAGTATATGTAAACAAGTAAACACCAAACCAGAGAACACACTGACAGCAAAGGTAGAGAGGTGATAACAGTGGCATATTCAGGAGTTGTCTGTGTGAAAAGATGAAGTAGTGTGACCACAAGTGTAAAGAAATTACAACAAATTGAATCCTTGCGTCAATAAGACAGCCAAGCTCTGGCTTGTTTACAAAAAGTGATGGTGAAAGTTACAACCTGGCAGTATTTTTAATAATGAGAATTTTTATCTTAAGTGAGGCTTTGAGAAAATATGATTCAAAGAAAACCATGAGAAACAGTACTGCTTAATAGAAAAATAAGGTTCAGAATTGATTATTAGTCAATGGGCAATACTTTAAGAAATACCAGCCACTGCAAATCCTATAGACAGATGATTCTGTACAAAAATATTCAAAACATGACTTGTAACACTAATATCTTAAAGCACTGTAGAATTGTCAATGGAAACAAATAGAGACACTCCTTGAATACAATGCGTTGTCTTCTGGGTAGTTAGTTCCAAATTAAAATTATATGGTTTTAAAATTATTTTTCTATAGAAGGCATACCAAAATGCTATTCCTGTCTTGATCCCAAGACATTCATGAATATCAAAACACATAATATTTAAGAGAGAAAAGTATATGCAATGTATAACATAAATATTTCTAGTTATAAGTAAGTAGTAACTTCAAATAACTTATTATATTTTCTTTAACTCAGTGAAAATTCAGTGAGCATTTCCTGCCTAGATAGGCTATGAGTTAAATTTTATAAGGTAAACAACAAGGAATAAATATACGGTTCTAACTTCAGAAGCTTTATTTCATATATATTTCATAAATATTTTTATAAAAGCATACAAGAAATTAAATACAGAAAATGAAGCATTTATATAAATAATAACAGGCCAAATCATTAGCTTGTGCTTCGTTTTTACTAGCCTGACTAGGTACTATCAGGCAAGCAGTGAGAAGTGATGATGGTCTCTGGGATCACATAAGGGTGTTGCTGTCTGTCAATGGTTTGGAGCAGCACGGTGGGGGAAATGCAGCCGAAGCCAGAATGGCAAACACTCATTATGTTTTGCTTGCCAACTAACGCAAATACTAACTTTATGGATAACTATTTCAGAAATAATTATAGGCATAGCCAAAAATATTAACAATCAATTACCCCTGTACTATCTTCAGAGTTGGGCTCTGAAGTAATGATATTCTGCCTCTTCTACGGTCTAGTGTTTTAAGCCTGTACTATCACAGAATGAGAGGAGGGAAAGTCAGAAATCAGTGAAGGACTTCGGAATTGCACAAAGAGAAACAAAAAGGACTGTGATATGAGAACAAAAGGGATCATATTTTATTCATGTAATACTACACTGCACTATAAGTTTCAAGTTCTGGACAAATTTTGTGCAATTCGTCCTTTTTTTTTTTTCTCTAACTCTTAGGAAGTAAAATGATACCTTCAACAAAAGTTAAAACTTCTTAGGATTTAGCAGAGTTTCCTTGGGGATGTTTTGCCAAGCATCTTTGGGAATACTGCCGGGAAAACATTCATTAAATGGTTTGAGAAAGTAAAGGAGAACCTAATTTGTTCTTCTTTTTATCTCTTTTTAAATAGTCCTCCAGAAACTGAAAGTATTAGTGATTTAATAGCTGGTCTTTCTTCTAAATTTAATGCGGTGATATATTTTTGTGTATATTTTGGGGCAACCCATGTTCATTTACATTCTTGCTTATATAAGTGGTTTCGGCAAATCCGTAAGTATAATTGGATCAGCACTGTATGGATCTCTCTAATTAGATTTTTCAGGAAGTTGAACAGGAACTGTTTCTACTCTGATATGCATGTGTAATTTCCACTAAAGTGAACAAGCATAACTAAGGGCAATGTTTTCCCCTTTGAGCACTTCGAATTCTACGCACTCCAGATGCCACGGAAACTCCTATGACTCTTCCCTTATTCAAACTGTAGATTTGTCATGGCAATATAATTCCTTATGAAATCACTTTTGTTTGTTTAAATGAAGTTTTCAACCCCTCCAAAGTAATATAAGTTCGGTTATGGAGGCGTTAACTTTTCAGTGATGGGAGAAATATTTGCTAAGTGAAATGAAAGTATTTGTCAAGGCCATCATGCTTCTAGTTTGATGATTCTGGACAGGATGCTGATACTGGCTGGCGGAAAGACACGAACATCCCTGCAGATTAAAATGCAAATTTTATTGCTGAAAACAGCAATACACAGAAAGGCCACAGAGCCTTTTAGCTTTTCTGACAGCAGCTTGCAGAATCAGAGCACTGAATCACTCAATATCTTTAAGTGTCTATCCTATTCTGGAACTCTAATAAACATCTGCTCATATTGTACCCATGCCAAGTTCGGGTTTTAAGAACATACAAGCTTCAACATTAAATAACTATGAGGCGAGCACTTTCTGTGAGTAGATTGTGATTAAATATAGTCTTAATTTAAAAAAGAAGGTGATGTAAAGTAAAAGGTGACATATAGAAAATCATATGGCGAACTTAAGCCTTAGGTATATAATTCTGATTATGTGAAAAATTACAACTGGGACTTGATTGATTTATACTGAATAAGAATGTTGTAGTGCATGCAACAAATGAAATATTTTAATTCTGCAAATGAAACAAGAAATTAAGGCATTAATTTTTTTTTCTTTCCCCTACTTTAATCTGAAGTATAGCTACAGCAAAGGGCACAGAATTTACAAAAATGTCAGGGCAGGGGAGCACGTGAGCATAATCCAGTCTAGAAAGAAAGAGGGTGTTTCCCCTGCCCTATATCTAAATATGCTGGGAACTTTACTCCCAGAACTGCAAAAAGAATGAAAAGGAACAGGAAGGGTGTAGGGGAGGCTGCGGGGGCAACCACAAACAGGATGGAGATTTAAGGATCTCTGTGATCCCCGAGATGACCCTCAGACCATCAGTTGGGGAAATAGATGAAAATTCACAGCAGACATGGGAATTTTTTGAAGAGGATGAAGAACCTACTTAATAATTCAATAAGCCCTTATTAAGTGATACTTGTTAACCTGGCCCCTACTAGTTTGAGTGGATACAGAGAGAAGAATAAAACAGTCTACACTTCAAACACATAAGAGTTTAGGAAGGAGATACTCTCATATATAACTAGCTCCAGTAAAATCTGATAATACCTCATTTTATGAGTGCATTCTATGCCCAGGATTGATGATCGTTTTTGCAATCTCTCAATATAGAGAAGCCAAATTTTACCTAACTTGGTCTTCAGTGATATGCATTCAGATAACGTGAAGTTTGGTAGACAATCACAAAATCTCATGCTGTCGTCATCTTTTAATGATCCATTGTGGTTTAGAATACAGCAATAAAGAATATCAAATTTGCTCTTGGAGAATGTTGCAAACTTAGTGATGAATTTAGGTCTCTTTTTTCCAGGCTTCATACTGACTTACAATTATAGGGTAAGCCCTGGTAACTTAAAGGAATAGTAGGTTTACTCAGATGCCCATTAATATATAATTCTTTTTTTTTTCCTTTGAGGAAGTCTCTCTATGTTGCCTACACTGGAGTGCATTAGCTATTCACAGGCACGATCACACTACTGATCAGCATGGGAATTTTGACCTACTCTATTTCAGACATTAATATATAATTTAATGGAAAATATTACTTCTAGAGATTATTATTACTATTATTATTATTGTTGTTGTTGTTTTGAGACAGAGTCGCACTCTGTCGCCCAGGCTGGAGTGCAGTGGTGTTATCTCAGCTCACTGCAACTTCCTCCTCCTGAGTTCAAGCAATTCTCCCACCTCAGCTTCTTAAGTAGCTGGGATTACAGGCACCACACCCAGCTAATTTTTTTGTGTTTTTTGAAGAGATGTGATCTCACCATGTTGGCCAGACTGGTCTTGAACTCCTGACCTCAAGTGCTCTGCCTGCCTTGGCCTCCCAAAGTGCTGGGATTAAAGGCATGAGTAACCATGCCCAGCCACTTCTAGAGATTATTAAACTCATTCTTTTCATTTCCTCAAATTAAATACTTAGAAGATGACTTTAATTTCTGATATAATGTCTTATTTTTGTCCTGTGTACTTAATAAAATACTGTATTGTCCCATGTATGTCAAAACTTTTACTTTCTTCTGAACTTTGCACAGTGCAGTCAAGGCTGAATTGGCTATACAGTTTAATATGTATCCTACTTTATATTAAAATTTTATCAATCAAAATAATCCTAGGTTACTATGAGTGATTCATATTAATTTAATATGGCTTAGGCAAAGTATAATTGTAAATGTATGTACATAAAAAAATCCTTGTATGCATTTTGAATACAAATAAAAATGATTAGAAAAATTTTTCTTTATTATTTACTCTTAAAATGTATTTAGGCCTTTGCTTTTCTTTATCACTTTGAATAACCCAGGGGTAGTTGTATATCCCTTAACTTTAATTTCATTCATGTGGGCTTTCTTCTTGTCTCTTTCTTGACTTTTTTCTCCAACTTTGATAGAGGATTTAAGCAATATTTTACACAGCATAACTAAGTGTTCTTAATACACACCTGACATTTCTTTACAATATCCTTTGTTGCTAATATTTTTTATTATACCACCACTGATTCTGAAAAATATAAAACACATGTTAAATGCTGCAAATCCATTTATAATTTACATGTAACATAAATTATTTCATGTGTATTCCAGACAGGAAATACACATGAAATTCCAGGCTAGAAAACAAATGCATATTAAGGCTAACATTGTTTAATACCTAAGAATATATATCTTCCTTTTACATGCGGAAGGAGGTAATATGAAAGATAAAAGTGTTGGATATTTACCAGTAATCTGAATAAAGAAAATGACATAAATGAATCATAATAAACCGGTGCTGACTTAGTATTTTTACTCAGAGAGGGAGTTCTAATATTAAATGTTAACAATGTCATTCTGATGCATTAAAGACAATAGTGAAAAAAAAATTCATGGATGTATTTGTTGGTCGCAGTGTAACCCAGCTCTCTCTTAATGGTTTTTGTAATTAAGACTGTTGAATAAAGGGAGGTACGTGGCCAACAAGTGATCATGCTTGTCAATGAGAGGTGGGCCCACTGCCATCGGCTAGAATTTATGGGAGAGAAAAGGCTTAAAAGTATAGTCTCTCATCTAAAGATCCTTCTATGAATCATTTTAAAATCAAGGATAAAAAAAAGTTAGAGAAATTTTACCAGTTTTGGGATTCCCATATGTTTGATATTTAAAAAGGGTTATGTGAGGATCTTGTATATGTCTATTCAAATCTATGAGTTGGAGAAAAAGCATACCCAGGCAGGCTTCACACATCCCACACACACTTACACTCAGGTAGTCATGGCCTCCTTTAATATTTTTCCGTCTAAATCCTTTATTGATCATTTAAAACTCAGCCATGATGTTCTGTTTCATCCAATTGATCTGATTGAAAATAGGGCTGAGGCCAAGCATACCATTACCCAAGAATTCATGGTTTCAATGCCACCAGAATAAGCATGGTCACATTCCAGCCACTGCCGCCCTAATCACATAGCTGTTGCAAGTCATTGACAGGGTATAATGAACACATGGCTGGTATGCTTTGAATAATAATTCTTTCATTTTTGTCTTAGGGATCCAAAGGCTGTTCATTTTCTCTGAAAAGGCATCTCTTACAAAATTCTGTGGCTTTAATATTCATTTGAAACTACATGTTGTTATAGTTAGGACATAAAATATATGATATTTTAAAGTGAATTCTGAGGGAAGAGTTGCCATTTTGGCACTTTATCATAATTTGGCATCTATTTGCAGAATTATGAAAATTCAGTAGTATTTATCTAATAAAAATAATCTACAGTTGAACTGGGAAAACAACATAAACATGGATTTAAAAGATATATATTCATATATTTTAAAAAAACAATATAGAAAAAGAGAATCTGTAAAAAAACAATACATTGTAGCCAAGGGGATGATGTACATAATTTAAAAATAATAATACTATATGTCATATTATTTATTATTTATATATGGTATTTGACATTTATTGAATTCTTATTGTTTACCAATCACTGGATCAAGCTCTTTGTATCATTTTATCCTAATATATTATACAATATTTATAAAAATTACATAATTTATGTAATAAGTCCTATGAATTCATATCTGGAGTGATTACCTTGTAAACCCTGCAATAAAAGGCCAAAAAGTACTTTTGAATAGGTAAAATATTTGAACTTTGTTGTTAAGTGCCTGATTACTAGGACCTAAAATTTCTATCATTCCAAAGTATAGAAAAGCACATCATAAATGGAGAACATGGTTTTAGGGAAAAATGTCCAACAGATTTGTGATGATACAATTTAGAAAATATTGACAACATCAGTTTGGCAGTTGGGAATCAGTGAATGGAGTGGCTGCAAATGGGCAGAATTTAGAAATGAAGTTTTCAGAGGGTTTTGTGCACTTAGCTAAGATTGCTAAATCTTATGTGCTGCTTAATATATATCAGACACGCTGAATGTCTGTATATATAAGAAATAGGAACGCATTTTATACTTACAAGAGACATACGAGATGGGCACTTTTATTATACCCATTTTATAGTGGATGATATTGAATCCCAGAGCTTGATTTGTCCAAGATCGCACAAGGTGTAAGAGACAAAGTATTTGGGTTTTTTCAGGTAGGTAATGAAGAGCCATTGTCTCTTATTACGCTGTATAGGAGAGTGAGGTATTAAAGGTTCAATATTATGTTTTTGAAACTAGTAAAATGGGAGAATAATATTACCATTGGTAAAATAGGAAGTCAAAATGGGAATCCAACGGGGAGGACTTAACTGAAATAGTATACTTTCTTCTGCATTTTTGGAAAGTAAAAGAACCAGGATAACTTTCTCAAGGGCACTATTATGAAAATTGAATCAAGACTTGCTCTTTTATAATTTGTAATTTTACTTGACTTTCTACAAAGACAGGGTCACCATAAGAATATTAAAATGTTCTTCAGAGAGGTGGTTCTGGATGGCATTAGAAAATCATCTATAGTTTATGTGCATCAGACTTTGAAACCCAGCCAATTTATTTACATAGTCTCCAGTTACAGAGTGAGAGCACAGCCCTGGGAGGGGTAGAAAAGGAAGAAATTCCTGGTAGCATATTTACACAAAGAACAATAGTGACTACATCTCATCACTTGCGTATTATTTTTCAATTGTTGAAAGGATTACATGCTAGAGGGTTAGCTAAGCAGGTATGCAGGTCCTGTGGCAGAGGCAAAGTAATCATCTGTGAGGAGGGAATCCCTAGTTCAAGTCTGGTCCTCAGACTTACAAATATAATGCCAAGAACATCTGACTTACACACTCAGTATCTTCGTTTTTAACATGAATTATTTTAGAGATGGCTGGAGTATCAATTAAATGAGATATACATGTAAACATACTTGTACATTACTTTATACATGTGGTGGGTTTTATTATAAGCCCAATTTCAGTGGGTGAAGTGTAAGCAGCAAACAAATAAAATGGCATGGGAGTGTGCAGTACTGATGTTCTCTTGCCAGGATGAAGGAAACTGATCTCATTATGGCACAAGGTTGATTAATTGCCTGGGCTTTGAATTATACAATCAAGACAACTTTAGGTAAAACTACAGGTGGATTTAATTTTTGTTTTGAGAAAGTTGTCTGGGTGATCTCCACATTTTATTTTACAGAAAAGCAATTGAAAGCAACTTATTTTCCGTATTGCCTGACTAGCAGAGGAAAAAAAGAAAAAGAAAACCACGTGTGTAGGTGATGCTCTGTGTGCATGTCTACCAAGATTGTAAGTTAATCAAAATAAGTAATTAATTCTTTCTGTAATCTCACTCTTTCAAATTGACCATCCATTTTCTTGATATTTAATTTACTGCTACTTTTAATTATTTTCTTGCAGGACACTTATATTATTGATATCACTATTTGGCTACTTTACTAATTTCTATCTAAAATATTTTATTATCTATTGAATTTCATTTGCTATTCAGAGCTCTCCAACTGGGAATCTGTATAATTCAGAATTACTTATAAAAAAGTATTGTAATGTCAGAGCTTACAACCTTAAAAACACAATATCTATCTCAGCCAAACTGCCATTGGAGAAATGTTCTTGACAACAACATTATCAAATATCTATTGAGTTGGCAAAGGTTGAGACTGACAGCTACCTCTGGTTGCTGCTCAAATGGCCACCGTGCAACCTGGCATTTTATTTATCTTATTTCAACAGAATGAGAGTTTAAGTACACGAAGTAATTACCAGAAGGCTGAACAGATTGGAGTGGACATTGCATCCTCATCAGAATTCAGTAGCCGTGTAAAAGAATGCAGATAAGCACAGAATGGACAGGGATAAATGATTGTCATAGACAAAGAAAAGTCTATGTTGTTCCTTCATTGATATGAAAAAGAAGGGATGGTGTCATCTTAACCATCGTTTTTCCACCAATTTTTAGGTTGGCATATGACTATAAACTTAATTCCTTTGAAGATTTGTAATTGTCATTCATGTAGTCTTAAAGAACCAGGTCGGGTCAGTAAGGAAAAAAAGTGGAGAAGGCACTTCCATATGCCCTCCTATAAACTTTGTCACTACACTGTTATTCAAAAACATAAACTCAAGCATTAAAATAACATCACAAAAGGGATGCACCATCCATCATAATTGAACTATATACAGTTGTTCCAGAAAACATACTATATTTTTAATAAAGACTCTTAATATATTCTCTCAGGTAATTTCCATTAAATGAAAAAGATTTCTGGAATAAATTCAGCTTATATTAAATCAGATGTTTTGTTTTATGTTTACTCAGACTTAAATTAACACCAAAACATTTGCATGTGAACAAGAGAATAAATATGTACTGCACTTTATTTCCCAGAATAATAAAAAATGTTGACAAGCAGAACAAGTATTGAATGCAATTGTTTCTTATAGGAAATTCTTTGTTTTTGTCATAAATTAACTTATGAGAAATTCTCACTAATTTAGGAGCCTAGAAATAATTTGAATAGGTAAAATTAAATGTAGGACATTATTGGAGAAGAACTACATGAGTAGGTTAAGTTAAATGTATATATCTGTAGAATCAAAAACTACTCTATGAATATATACATACCAGTAGAAAAAACTCAATTTGAGACACATGGAAGGTATGGGATTAATATAAAATGAGTAATATGAAATAGAAAAAGAAATTATACTTCCTTAGGATGGATGTTACAGGTTTATAACAAACAATGGAAAACATACATATGTAAATTATTTGTAGAATTCATGGCAACAGAATGAGAATATAATTGAAATGGAATAAATATCTACGAACATAAGATTGCTAAATAAATTATGAGATAACTGTAAGATGAATTAACATGTAACCCTAAAAATATGAATGACAATTTATATACAGTTAACGTGAGAGATTTTTATCATTCATACTTATTGTAGAACAGAGTGTCTAGCATGATCCTCAATGTGTCCAAATAATAAAAATAAGTTAATCAAGTAATGATTATAAATTTAAAAATAAATTTTAAATCCAGAAACTAATTTTCTCTATGAATTAATAATGACCATAGATGTAGGGAGGAACCTTTTAATACTTATCCTTACACTCTTTTATAAAGTTTAAAAATTTAAGTATGATAAAATACTATGTTTATAATAAGAAAATAAATTTTTTTAAGAAAATCTACTCCATCTCAATTCACCCTTAGTTGTGTCTATCTTTCATAAAATCTGGCTTTTTATATTTTTACTCATTAAACAACCTAAAGTATTCTTTGAGTAGATGTTACAAAGACTTCCTGTATGGTTCTTTACATTATGTTGACAACAAACACATTTTTTCGGTAAGAAAACTTCTGTATCTAATTCACCTGATTGAGAAACTGATTTTCACCTGAGTGAGAAACTGATTTCTGGTAAAAATGGTATTCCTGTTTTAAGTCAATCAGAACATGGTCATGATATACATCCTAGTTATATTTCTCTTGGAGAATGCAAATAGTGATTTTTCTGATGATTACCCTAAAAGCATTTTCAACATTCTAAATTATTTAGCTTAATATTGTTTTAAATTTAATAGCTGTTTTATCATCTATATTATAGAATGCTGCATATATAATGATCTAAAATCATTTATATTTTAGATTAAATATTTAACTAAAAGGAGATGTAAATAAAATGACAATTGTACAATATGAAGAGATTCCCATTTTAGCTTGAGCTTTAGCCTTCTTATTTGTTCCTGTGATTATAAGCTTTCAAGTATTTAATACAGAAACAATGTTATTTATTGATAAAGCACTTTTATTTATTGAATGGCCTCTAAATCTAAATCTACATGAAATAGAGTAATGTCCAGTTTTCAAACATTAAAAATAGCTTTGGAAAAACATTCAAGTTATGTAAGTTACACCAAGTAAGTACAGTATTTATCTTTTATTAACTTTTTTCTCAAAATTACTGGGACAAATGAACAGTTATATGGTATATTCTGTTCAAAGTTTTGGTCCAAGTTTTAAAGATATTAAAGATACAGAATCAAAATACCCATGGACGAATTTAGGAGACTCCTACTCTGACTTTTGCAATGAGATTAGTGGTAACACATTCACTGCAAATGGGGAAGTTTGAGGCAGATCAGTTTTGTAATACCCTTTCACTTCATAAGTCTTAGCTTTGGAGGACAGTGAACTAATGGAGATACTCAATCGGCAAAGAAAAATGTGAAATTGAAGGCAAGGAAAGAAAATGAGAGTTGAGATGCATTGCATTCCTCACCGTGTTTGGACCACCTAATGTAAAGCATGTAAAGGAAAGAGTAGAAGAATAAGGCATCAAGGTTTGAAAAGAAGCCCAATAAAGAGGAGGAAGGCTGAGTAAAGACAATCCTAGAGAGAGTTTCATCATGGCAATCAAGAAAGGGAAATTTAACAAAGGTGTATTGTGCAACAATGCCAAATGAGGCAGTTAATTTTAGATACAAACTAAAAATGTTCATGAATGATATTTTTCCACAAACCTCACTTTCTGTCTGCATATTTCTTACTGAGTAATATTTTATAAAACTCTTGGAATGTAACTTGTACTTAGTAAAATCATGGAAGTTTTTGATAAATAAAGGTACAATGATTTAGAATTAGAGAGGTCACAGGTGACTTCCATGGGAAGCAGATTCAGTAGACGTTAGATTGGATTGAGGACTAAAAGCAGAAATAGCAAATACAGCTAGTGCTCGACTTACGACCACGATTGGTTCCGACAGATCGGTCGTAACATGATTTGGTCGTAAGTTGAGTAGGCTATATGCACGCGGAGATGGTAGTGCTGCCGGAAGCTGGTCCGCACTGTCGTACGCCCAGCTGGGCAACGTTTGCGCTGCCAGACGCACAGCAGTCGTGGCTAGCGATTGTGGTCGTAAAGTCGAATGGTCGTAAGTTGCATAGGTCGTAAGTTGATCAATACCTGTATATACCTCACTTTTGAAAACATTTTGTATACAACAAAAAGAGAAAGAGGTCTAAGATTTGTGTCACAGAAAGGGGGATTAATGGTTTACGAAGGTTTGGTGATAAAAGATTGAGTGTTCATACATGATAACCCTAATTTTATCAATCAAATTGATTTTTTCAAAAAGGGTCATCTATGGTGAAGACCTAAGACTTGAATTCAGTGGTAAAGACATAGAAATATGATTGGATGCAATTAGGTTTCTATAATTAGACATAAAAAAGAAAGAAAAAAAGTCCTATTGTCAATAAGGGGCTTAAGAATATTGCTTTTTTTTTTTTTTTTTTTTGAGTCAGCGTTTCTCTCTGTTGCCCAGGCTGGAGTGCAATGGCAGGATATCTGCTCACTGAAACCTTCACCTCCCAGGTTTGAGTGATTCTCCGCCCTCAGCCTCCTAAGTAGCTGGGATTACAAGGATGAGCCACCACACCCAGCTAATTTTTATGTTTCTAATAGAGAAAAGGCTTCGCCATGTAGGCCAGGCTGGTCTCAAACTCCCTACCTCAGGTAGTCCTCCTGCTTCTGACTTCCAAAGAGCTGGGATTACAGGCATGAGCCATGGCGCCTGGTCCAAGAGCATTGCTTTTATCATCTGATTCTATCTGGCAACTTCTGCTTGTCCCTTGTGAGGTGAGTGAAGGAGAGAGTTTTCCAGTCCCAGTTGTGGGGATGTATAATCATGTTAGCCTATTCTCTGTTGCAAGGGTAGTACTTGTGTCTTCAGTTAACACTGGGGAAGTCAAAGGAGGCAAAACTATTTTAAATCTTTTTACTTGCCTCAAACAATTACAACTAGTAGTCTTATTTTTATGGTGATAAAGTAGGAAAAAGAGTTTTAGTGTCTAACCAAAGATCCATGTTACTGCCCCAATGTAGGTAGGGGCAGAAGGCTCCAGGGTCTCTTAATAGAATTTGTCAATGAAAATTCTTTCATGGATAAGTCGTTTGAAATGAAAATGCATCACCTATGCTTTCTTAAGATTTGTCGTTGTTGTATTCATGTTATACGGAAAAGAGAATACAAAGGAAAGCATTTTATACATGTATTAAGTGACAAAGAAGATTTTGCTGGTAACAAATCTTCCTTCACAGAGCCTGTTTATTTAGAGAATCAGAATTCATTATCTAGTCCTCCGTCTTTTTATGTTGAACATGTAAATATATAGAAAATAGGATAACCTCTTCTAGCTCATGACTTACTGGAGAGAGGAAATACAATATCACAATTGAGATGAAGCACTAGAATACAATGTGTTTTATATAGGTGTTGGTAGTTTAGGCTAAAAATGACATAGTGTGTCATAAATAAGACAGTACAATTCATTGAGAAATAGCCAATAAAAGTTGCATATCACTTCTTGGAAGGCTAGAATGAAACCCTGGGTGATTCCATAACGGAAAGCACAGTGCACAGCATAGCTTGAATATTGAGAAAGCGTCCTAAAAACCCAGCCATCCTGCAGTAGGTTATCTCATAGAAATAAAAAGGCGTCAACCTCTATAACCCTGAACATGAAATGAGAAATATTACTAAAAACAGCTGCAGCTGCTTTTTCATGAGAAGAAGGGGTGATGATGTAGGAACAGATGCTCTGCTTCTCCCTCAGTGACAAACCATATTGGTGATTTCAAGTAGGGCTCGTACCTCAAAGAAAGCAATTAAGTTCTTTCTGAGTGATGGTGATAAAGAAACCAAAGTAATTAGGACAGATTAAAGCAAAGAAAGATAAACATCTTCCCCCCAAAGAGGTTGAAATTACATGACCACAATTAGTTTGGCAGGAAAAAAATAAGTCATGCATATGGTCATGGGCAGCAAAGTCTTCATATTCCAACTTTTTATTTCATATAAAATGTTTATTAAAAGTATTTAAGATGGCCATATGCAGTCACATCAATAAAATATTTTTGGTCAAAGTATTTGCCGATGTTCTTTTATAATAGTTCAGTGGTATATGGGTATGTTTTAAAGCTACTGTTTTAGAGAATCTAAAAAATTGTATACTCTATATATATACTTACAACAGACTCAGAGATATTTTCTTAGTCTGAAATCTATTCTCTGATGTTGCGGACATATTATCTAGTTGAACCATAGAAAGCCACTTTTTCAGACACATTTGCCTGTGTCCGCCTTCCTGCTGGTCTGCTATTGTGACTTGAACTAACAACACCCAGAATATTATTTGCTGGTGAAATATGCATCCAGAGACAATAATGTGTGTGCACCTATTAAAATTTTTAAAATCACTAAAATTACTTAGTTTAGGATATACAACCAATTATTACACCAAAAGAAGTGACTCAGTCATAGAATTTTTTCACTCTTCTTAAAAGTCAAAATTACAGGTGTGAATGATTCTGTGGGTCTTTAACTAGAATACTGAGGAGTTAAATAAAAAATATGTGAGCTACTGTCAAATGTGCAGATTAAGAGTCTGACCTCCTTATTTCAACAGAGATAAAATTGTCAGTTACACTTTATTATGGCCAGCTTCAGATTGATATGAATAATTTGCACCTGTCAGAGAAGGGTCTGCCCTCCTCCACTACCACTTGCAGAGGCCATTTTTCCAGATGAGACTGAAGATGCTAGACGACACTGATGTAATCCAAAACTGTAAGGGTTAATCTCGAAATAATTTAGAAAAACTAAATAATCAAGTGACATAAAGAATTAAAACTGCTACTATCTCTTCCCACCCAACTCTGTCACACACACATTTTAGATGCTTGGGCCCTTTGAATCCTAGTGAAATAGAACAAGATTGAGATACATCCCCCTTACTGTGTGATACAGATAATGCCCATGTCTGACATGAATTCTCTGAAGCTGTATTTGAATTCATATGCATTCTAATGCTTCACTATGTCCCCCAGTTCTGTCCTGTTCTGTCTCCTGCTAACATCATTGCAACACACAAAACAGTAGATGCTAAAGGCAAGATTTCAAATGCTATATTTTAGAAACCGCTTAATTTTTCTTTTCATAACTCACTATTATAGCACATAACAATAATGGAGACGTTGACACTAAATTTTCCAAATATATCTTTCTTTCTTTTTTCTATTTCAGAGCATTAAATTGAAGCCAAGGAACTGAAGTAAGAAACACCAGAGAATAATAGAGGAATGGAAATTGAATGGTCATTAAAAGGCAACTTGAGAATGACCGTGTAGCAGAGAATGAGGATGCATATCAACCTTTGCTTCCTTCAGTATTGGATTTTATGTCATTAAAATTTTTAGTATAGCCAAACAAATATAATCATCAATATGTTAATTTTTATATTTATATTTTCATCATGATGCAGAAGATGAAAAAACTATATAGACTATTTGCTAATGCTGAAAATCTTTAGTGTTGAGATGAAAGTTAGACATAATATAAAAGTAATATAAATTTAGCATAACTGAAATGTGCTTTTAAGATCTGGGTTTTGTTTAAATCTAAAAATCAAATAAAAATGTAATATCAAGTTCAATGTGTAACTATGACAAAAATGTTTTGAGTTTAGGAAAATAAGCACATTGAGTGCTGTAGTATCTGGAATTTCAGGAGGTGTATATAATACTTTATGAGAAAGAGTACATTAAAGGTCAAGAGAAGGGAAAATAATTACTTGAAGCTCAATAAACGAATTTAAATCCATCTGACACCTTCAAGGTTTTTAAAATTAGCAATTTCACTTACATTTTTTTTTACTATGACATACATATATACATCTATGTCATAGTATATATATATATGTGTGTATGTGTATATATATATATATATATATATATATACACACACATACATTTTTTGAGACAATGCCTCACTTTGTTGCCCATGCTTGAGTGTGGTCGCACTATCTGGGGTCACCACAACCTCCACATCCTGGGTTCAAGCAATTCTTTTGCCTCAGCCTACTGAAAGGCTGAGACTACAGGTGCACACCACCATACCTTGGTAATTTTTGTATTTTTAGGATATATGGGGTTTCGTCATGTTGCTCAGGCTGGTTTCAAACTCTAGTCTTCAAGAGATCCACTTCCCCTGGCCTCCCAAGGTGTTGGGATTATAGACGTGAGCCACTGTGCCTGGCCCATAAAATATTTATTCTTTCCTTTTAACTTCGGTTTCTAGATGTGATGGCATAAGAATATGGCAGCAGGTCCATGAGAGACTGATGAATTAATATATTATGAAAATACATTGAGAAATATCAAACGCTGATTTTAATATAAAGATATGATTATTTTATAAATTAACTGACAGTAAATATAGCTAAGTAAAATGATATTAAATTTATATCCTAAGAAAGGATATAGGCAGAATTTATTGCATCAGGGTTTATATTAGCTATTTTAAGATAGTTGAACATTGATTAAAAATGTAAAACACAAAAATCCAAATGGGTGCTTGGTATTCAGTGTAGCAAGGAAAATAAACAAGCTGGTTTATTTTTTCAACGTTTAAATTGATTGGAAGACACGTAAAGAGGGTAGTGGATAATTTGGAAGATATTAAGATGATGAAAGTGTTAGTTTTGATACACAGTTTACTTCATATTTATTAGAGTGGTGTGAAAAGAAATTAGTATATAGAAATATGTGTCGGCCCCATTTAAATCTGTCCTCAAGAGTATTAGAGCTGGACAAGAGTGGGTTGAAGTTACTATGAAGATAATTTAAAATAAATAAAACCCTCACCAAAACAGGAAAATTTATAAATGATCAAGCACATTCACAAATTTCCAGAGTTGGGAAAACAAAAATAATTTTGGCCCTCTTAATAGCAGAAGTGATTTTCAATTCATACCAAGTCCCAACACACAGTATCACAGATGGTTTATCACAATTCTCCATAAAAATGCTTCTGTAGATAACCACAGACATATCAAATTTGACATCAGTCCTCTCAACTTAATTAAAAGAAGACCATGAACCAAATTCTAGAGGGATTTTCCACTAATTGTGCAACCATATAAGTGGATTACAAAGCACAATTTTGGACTAACCTTATTATTTTTGCTGAACTCAAAGTGGATTGATATCCCCTGAAAAGGTAGGAACTTTGTCAGACTAATCTCATCATCACACAGACACACACATACAACCTTTCACTCAAGGACACAGTGACCGCAATGGACAGAAAATAATTTAAACAAACTGGGCACCATTGCTCAGTTCTAATTCTCTGAGCTTGCCTGACCCAAAATCATACTTCATCCTCCTTTCACTGCCATCATTTTTCTTATTTTTCAGTGTGTTAGGGTATCATATCAAACAATGCATGCAATTCAGTAGGAAGTAGAAGAACAAAAGGAAATGTGAAAAGCATCCTAAGTTGATTTGCCACCAAGAGGAAAATATTAACACCCTGGGCAATGTCAGGAATAACAATAGCAATAGATGATAAGGGATGTAACCTTTAACGCAATACAGATTCCAAAGCACTGCAGCTGCATTTAAAGCATATCTGATGATCAGAAGAATGAGAACTCTGATCTCAGTTCCTAAGGTCAGTGAAGAAATCAGTACATGCTAAGCAATACAAATTAAGCCAGGTTGGTCCACATCATTTTAAGCTAGAGGTTTTTCAACCCTACCAGATACAAAGCAAATAAATTATTATCTTGAAATGGCATCCATAGAAAATATAACCTACCTAGGCACATTAAAAAATATCCTAGCTAGAGGGTAGAGAATGAAGAAATGTAATTACGAAAAATAAAATGTATTCAATATGCAGTTTTTGACAAATTTTACTAGCGCAGTAGTCTCTAAACTGGGGTAGAAATATACCTGAAAATCAACATAGACTTTCTATATATTGTAATGTTTATTGTAGAAAAAGTTAATCTCAGCATCAAATAAAGTTAACAAAATGAAATCAAAATATTTAATGATGATCTATAAAAGATGGTCTCAAAAACTAGGTACCTAGGTACCTGGTCAATGAATTCACTCACAATTATTAAACAATAATATGTTTTTGATCATAATCCTTATAAAAATTTATTTTAACTCTGCCTCATTATTATAAATTAATTAAAAAGAACATGGTAATTTAATTATTTTTTTAACATATGATAACAAATAACATGCTATATTTGTATTATTTTAATATGAATTTAAATGTTTGGTTAATCCATTTCACATAATGCATTCAATAAAGATTTTTTTCCCCCATTTTCCTTAGTAACTTTCATTGTATGTTTAAAAATACATTAGTGTGTTCATTTCTGCAGTATGAAATGTGGGGATTTGACCTGGTTTAGTTAAAATTTCTCTGGAGTGATGATGGAGCTGAGAGGTGAACGCTTAATGAAGCAAAGAGGGAAAGGAAAAGGGAACAAAGCTAGCAGCAATAACATTTGCAAAAGCCCTGTGGTGGGACCTAAATGGGATATAAACAGGAATAGAATCAACAGCAAAAGCACGATACAAAATTATTAAAAAGAAAATAATTGAAAAACAGTATTTTTAAAAGCATACACACACAGACACACACAGACACACAGAGACACACACACACACACTCACACACTTTTTTCCCTGGATATTGTACATCAAGAAATCAAGCCTAAATTTGAATATTTGAATCTTTGTATTTTATGGCCATGACCCAGGTCTGCTTGTGCTGCTCTAAAGGAATTCCTGAGGCTGGATAATTATAAAGAAAAGAGGTTAATTTGGTTCATGGCTCTGCAGGCTGTGCAAGAAGCATGACACTGGCAAGGAGCTCTGGCTGCTTCCGCTCACAGTGGAAGGTGAAGGGGAGCCATCATGTGAGGATTACAAGGCAGGAGAGAAAGAGAGGAGGAGGTGCCAGGTTCTCTTCAACAACCCATTCTTGTCGAAACTAAGAGCAATTACTAAGAGTGAGAATTCACTTAACTCCCCAAGAGAATGGCACCAAGCCATTCATGAAGAATCCACCCCCATGATTCAAACACCTCCCACCATGTCCTACCTCCAAGACGGGAGATCATATTTGACTACATGACTTGGCATGACCTAACAAACAATATCTAAACTACAGCACCACGTATTACCTTGTCAATTCACATTTAGCTTGGAACATATAATTGCTTCCCTTTATTTAAGGCAAACTGTAGTGACAGTAATCTTTGAAACGTTCAATTCTGGCTATACCCCCTGGTTCTGAAATATGCTGTCATTTTAGCTTATTTTGAGAATTTTACTTTTCTTCTTATTGCATTTATTTGTGTTGTTTCTCAACAGGCAATCTTTTTGCCTATTCACAGTTTGATAATCTCAAGTCTGTATTATTCACAAATCCAATTACTGTTCTTTGTGTTTTGCCATTCTAGTTTTTGGTATTAAAAAATATTGACTAGCATATTAATAGATCCAACAATTTACAAATGTATTAGCAGAGTTCAATTTATATGACCCAAAGGTCAGTGCTACATAATATGTATTTTAAAAGGCAGTACTAAATACTAAGCAGTAGTAAAAGATGGGATAATCAAAAAAGTTTTATAAAGAAAGTGAAATTTGAGTTGTGTTTCCACGTCCTTCAAAAGAGGAAATAGATTTTTATATTTTTGCAAGTTACAATTAATACTATGCTATTAACAAAAATTATCTTCAAAATATTTAGCAAATGGCACTGAAGACTGCCATTCTCTTGTTCTCTGTTTTTTTTTTTCAGTCACAGAAAATTAAACTTGAAAACAAATACTACAACTGAGAACAACTAAATTGAAAAATAGACGTGGTTTCTCTGTACATATGATATTAGAGAAACAAATCAAATTACTTATTAAATGAAAGTTGAATATATAAATATATGAATATATATGTCATATATAGCCCAGCCATTTCTAGGATATGTAATTTACCTCTTGCTGCATAACACACCTATTTTCTGATTCAGTGTAGCGGGACTTGCTACCATTAATCACAAACTGGCAGTGGAACCTCTCTTCCGCAAGTGAGAAAAAGTGAAGTTGAGAGAGACTACGGAATTGATCTAAGGCTAGCAGGACTTACTGTAGTAGTCTGTCCCGGACCAAAGGTCTCAAACCAATGATCTTTTTTATAATTCCTGCTATAGCTCATGTAATTCTAATACTTTCTGTAGTGCTAATTATTTCATTAGAATTAAATTTAAAGGTTACTGGGAAACCTTTTTAAGAGAGGTGAATCCTGTTTTAATGATTACTTTGTAACCTTATAGCTACTACAGGATGTTTCCAATGCCTGTGTCTGATACAAGAAGGACCAAGAACTACTTATAAAATCTCAAAAGAAAGCATTTCACAATTGTTTTTTAAAAAGTAGGCTATTATTGTTAATTAAGTTCCAGTAAAAAAGCCTGTACTAACATAACAGGGGAAATGTTAAGTTAAAATAATTTGATTTTATTTGAAACAATCTAGCTTTACACTGCTTATTGATATGATTTGGACTTAGTGAGTCTGTCATGTCTTATAAAACTTAGAAAATCAGAGAACAAATTAATAGTGTTTGATTTCAAATCAGTGATAGTCTAAATTATTCCATTAAAAATTCATATCTAGATTTACATTAAGAATATGATCTTTCTAAGTCCATTTTAGTCTAGATCTCCATGTGGTATACTGACAATTTTTGTGATAGTATTGGTTTATAGAACTGCTTCACCAATTTCAAACGATCTCTATTGCTGGAATCAGCATGCAGAAAATGAAACATAGTTGACAAAATGAATAGCAAATCCAAGGCATAAATTACATACTCTGAAAAAAAAGTATGCGAAAGAGATATGGCAAGGGAAATAGAAATGAATGCCTATGTGGAGTGCCCTGTGCCGCATAATGGTTTCTTACAAGCTGTTGCTAAGTATGTTAAAGGTATCACAAATTTTCAAGTTGCATAAGACAGAAAATTACAGTGCAGTCTTCCAGGAAAGAGAAGAATAGGCTTAAGCGCTCCTGGTTTTCTTTAGACCCCGTGGAAGTGAATTTTTCATCATTTCCATCCTCTAATATTTTTTAAGTGATACTTTTTAAAAAACGATGTTGAAACACTACCAACAAAATGATGTCACAGAAGCGATACTGATAGACTAGTTGAAAAGTCCTGCCTTTTCTTAGCCATTGACTGCAAATCAATTTAAATAATTTAAATAGTTCCTGCTTCCTGCCACCTCCAGAATGCTGGAATCGACCTTCAACATTATGTATGCCTCAACACAGCAATAGAAAACTTACATAGAAAATCTGATTTTTTTAGCTCTAAATCTTTTCTCTCTCGAAATCATGTGACTTTAAGATAATAATTTTATGTTAACACATACAGAGAGAGTCTTTTAGAAACGAAAAGAAAGTATGACTGGGCCGTAGCATCAAGGGAAAGAAAGGTGAGGATAGGGTCATCCTACAGGCCTGTGGCAAGGTGGATGATGCAGAGCTATTTTAGCTAGAAGAGTTAAGCGTTTATTTCGGTGCAAAGGGAATTCATTTTGAAGAGGTTTTTTGTTTTTTTTTTTTTTTGAAATGGAGTTTCACTCTTGTTACCCAGGCTGGAGTGCGGTGGTGCAATCTTGTCACACCGCAACCTCTGCCTCCTGGGTTCAGGCAATTCTCCTGCCTCAGCCTCCCGAGTAGCTGAGAATACAGGCGTGCACCTCCATGCCCAGCTAATTTTTGTATTTTTAGTATAGACGGGTTTCACCATGTTGACCAGGATGGTCTCGATCTCTTAACCTCGTGATCCACCCACCTTGGCCTCCCAAAGTGCTGGGATTACAGGTGTGAGCCACCGCGCTTGGCCCATTTTGAAGAGTTTTATGCAAATATGTGGAATGTAGGGGTAAAATGTGGGGGAAAAGAGAACACATAGAGGGCATTTAAATAATCTTAGAAGAAATGGTGGTTATCATAGTAATAGTAGAGCTAGTAAAAACTGAAAACATTAGATGCTAGAATGTATTTTTAAGAAAGAAACAACCAAGAATTACTGATATATTGAATATGGGGAGTTTAAGGGAAGGTAAGACTCAAAGTCAGCCCCTCAATTTGACAAGCAACTGATTGAAAGTGGCAATTTTTACTGAGCTGGGAGAGATTAATGGGGAATGAGATGGGAGTGTCAGGAATGGCAACTGATTTTTTGCAAAGCTAAGTTTGAGATCACTATAAGAAATCTGCATGAGCATGCTGAGTAAGAAGACTGAGGTTTAGAGAAGTCAGATATAAACTTAGGGGTCACCAACCTACAGCATTTAGTGTGGTCTCTATTCATGAGTCAGTTGAAATGAATAAACATACTGTAGAAGAAAGCAGAAATAACTTTTTGAGAGGAGGGGGAGAGAGTCCAGGGTGCAAGCAGAAGGGCTCCCTCTTGGTTGGTAAATGCAGGATCTTTCATCCACAGTAGAAAGATGAAGGAAGGCAGACAAGACAGGTGGAAGTGCAGATGTATTTAATCCTAAAATGAAATGGCTGCTCCTAGATGGCTTCTGTTTTCTTAGGAAAGCATGAGCCAAAGCCATTAGCTGAAACAGGAAGAAGGAAAAATAAAATTGAGAGGAATAGAGAAAACGAATAATATAGGTTTTGGGTCATCGAAAACTAAAGAATATATAAATATATAAATAATCAGACTTCTGGGTAGAATGGATTGGCCATTTGAAACTTTTAGTCTTAAGGTTAGGATGTGACAAATCAGTTCCAATGGGTACAGTCACGAAGAGGGCAGAAATTTGAGTTTAATTAGGTATCACACTTTGTCAGTTACGTAAAACAGGTGGAGAAGGAGAGACTTAGAAGTATTACAAGGGTCGTGGTATAATTACAGAGCATTAAATCTAAGTTGTATAAGAAGTAAAATGAATACATATCTTGGAAAATTAGTAATTTATAGAAAAAATAAATTGGAGTCTTCAATAAAGTTAAATATTTGTGGGAAAAAAACTGAACCATTTGCACAGAGAAGTATTTTTTGTTTAGTTTTTTCATCTGCTACTTTACAAAAGAGGAGCTTCCAATAAGTGACTATTAAACGAAAAGAAAGCATCTTTCTTTAAGAGGCTGCGGGGTTGGTAATATGGTAGTGTGGTCGGGATACAACCAAGTTGCTGTTATAATGAGGCAGAGTGGATATACAGAAATAGCTTTAAAATTAAGGGGAAATTTGCTAATTAGAGATCTTATCAGTCAAAATACATTGTAGGATGTTTTTGAAGGTTGTGTAAGTTTAATTATATTAGATTAACAGATATGTAGAATGTTAAGTGGACTTGGAAGCTTGGATTTCTATTGGTGTAGGAAGAAGTATATGGGTTTCTTTAGTGTATGGGTTTCTAAGGGGGGAGGAACTGTATGAAGCTTACAAATTTCACAATAGTATTCTCTTGAGGGAAGACAGAAATTCACTTCAACTTGGATGGTGTGGAGCCTCTGAGCAATTTTCATTTTAGTGCTGGGGAGGCAGCCACCACAATAGTGACTGCAGCTCATGGGTTACTTAAGAAATGGTTTCTTTAGACACTGGGTCATCTGAGGGTCTTTTTATTCAGCAGTTTGTTTTGTCACACATAGCTGCTGGTTCACTAGGAGCTAGAGAAGCTCCTCTTTCCTAAAGTAGCAGGTTATTGTTGCAATTGGATTATAACAGGCTTGAATGCTGTTTCTCTTCCGTACAACAGTATTGTGGAGAGAAATGTGTGTGTGTGTGTGTGTGTGTGTGTGTGTGTGTGTGTGAGTTAACATGATTTAATATATTTCTACAAATATCTTAATGGATGGTTAGTTCATCACTTATTAAAAGTGGATTCCAAATCTTTTTGATTCTGTCAAATAATTAAGATGTAATATGCATATGTAATCATCCATACCTGAGTATAAATAAATATATAAATAATAAATATACAAATACAAATATATGTATTATTAAATACATGTATCCTATATTGACATATTTATAAATCATACTTATACATATAAGCCCTTACATATGTATTTTAATGCATGTGTATTACATATATAAAAATAGAAGTTAAAATGAAACTTTAATACATACAAGTAGAATTTTTAAGTTTCCTTTCCATAAGTACAATACTTGTGTGAGAGAAAAACACTTAAGCTTTGTGGAACAGCACCATCCAGTTTTGGAAACTACTCAGAAAATAGTTTATTAAACCCACTATCAAAGCTATGTTAAATTCATACAGAATTAGAGTTTGATGTTCTAGTATGCAAAAAATATATAAATGAAACTTATATGTATGTATGTATGTATGTATGTATATATATATAATTTTTGTGAAAAATCCTAGGAAAATTACCTAATTCACAAAATGAGCAAGTAACGGCCTGTACAATGTAATACATACTTTTTCAAGAGATGAAGCTAATTTTCAGCCTTGTAAAACCTGATTTCTGGACTTACTGTTTAGTATAAGATGTTTTTGTTTGTTTGTACTGTTTTTAGAGTTAACATGCATGCAATTAAAATATGTGTTCTCATGCTCTAAATTTTATATGTAAACATAAATTAAGTATGTGTCTTAGTATGACATGCAATTTGATTTTTCTGGGTCTTTCAGGTTCAGTCTTTCTCTTTATTTCCATTGCCTTGACTTGATTAGAAACCTAATTATTTCACATTTGGTTTGCTTCAGTAGTCTCCTGTTCTCTCTACCTACCCACATTCTTTGTCACCCCAGACTCAATCTGTCACCAATCACCACATTATTACTCTAAATATACAATGTGCCAATGCTGGATTGGATTCTCTTGGCAAAATATTTATGGTACACAACAATTTTTAAAAATCACTCTGTTTTCTATTATCAACTTAAATTTATCTGCCTCTACGTAGAGACTTAAAATCTTTATTTCAAAAGGTTTGTCTTCCTATTTTACCCCACAAGTTCATTTTTTGTTTCTTATCCTGTTTTCTTTGATTTTGTTCATTTAGACTTCCATTTTATGATTCATTCAGCATATTATGACAAAATATTTCTCTGCCCAAATATCTCTTTAAGAGAGCCATATAATTGTAAGAAATTAGCTTGAGTGAGAGTAGAACTATGAATATGTTCAAAGACACACAGATGGACTCTAAAACTGCAGTGAGTGAAGGATGGATCTTATAAAAGTGGAGGCACTTTTATTTGAATTGGGATTTGCAAACTTAAAAATACAACATGCGCTCAGACTGAGATGTTCTGCACGGTAGAATCTGAATGTCTCCAGAAAATCCTGCAGAGGGAAAAAATGTTGCTGGTAAGATTGCCACCATACAGGGAATACATGAGAAGAAATCTGAGTAGGAACATTAGATATCAGAAAATAAATATGTACCAAGAAATTTTGTATAAATTTATTTCTTAGAAAAGTGTGATGTAAAATCTCTCCCCCATACACACACTGTTGTAAAATCTACATTAGCAAACTAATTTTTTAGTTAGTCTTTTGAGGAGAATCAAAGAAAGATTTATATTCATTCTTGGAGTCACAATGATGAAAACAGACTGCATGGCTTCAGAAAATAGAAGAGAGGTTAGCTGGATTCTCATTTAGACACAGATATTGTGCAAAGCATATTAGGTACCAACTCTTTAATACATCCTTTCTTCATATTTCTACCCTACAATGCTTCCATCATTATCTAACTTTTCTATATAAATTATTATTTTAGCAAATATTATACTAGTGTTTTTATGTACTGCTACCTCTAATAATCTAATTGTTCTACTTTATATATCTTATTTTCTTCATCATGCTATAAGAATATAGCATATACATTTGAAGGCAAGAATAATGTACTCCACATTTTCTTTATTCCTTTAGAATCTGCATCTTGACGCAACTGTCTTTTTATAATGTCAGCACATTAGGGTTTAATAACTGAATATATATGTATGGTGCTTTACCATTGATATGGGATCATTTACAATATATAGCTTCTTTAAACATTAAATAGTAGAAATATTTAAGCATTAAGTTTTGACATTTGTCCTTTTTTATACTTCATGCTTTCTTATTTTATATTTGATAATGCTTTCTGTATATATATATATTAATTGTACTTTAGCTTCTGGGGTGCTTGTGTAGATCTTGCAGGATTGTTGCATAGGTACACACATGCCACGGTAGTTTGCTGTCCCATCCATCACCTACATCAGGCATTTCTCCCAGTGTTATCCCTCCACAACTACCCCTCCCCTCGCTGTCCCTCCCTTAGCCCCCCAGCCCCCAAAGACCCCAGTGTGTGATGTTCCCCTTCCTGTGCCCATGTGTTCTCATTGTTCAACACCCGCCTATGAGTGAAAACATGTGGTGTTTGGTTTTCTGTTCTTGTGTCAGTTTGCTGAGAATGGTGGTTTCCAGATTCATTCATGTCCCTACAAAGGACACAAACTCATTGATTTTTGTGGCTGCGTAGTGTTCCATGGTGTATATGTGCCACATTTTTCTTGTCCAGTCCATCATTGATGGGCATTTGGGTTGGTTCCAGGTCTTTGCTACTGTAAACAGTGCCGCAATGAATATACGTGTGCATGTGTCTTTATAATAGAACAATTTATAATCCTTTGGATATGTAACCAGTAATGGGATTGCTGGGTCAAATAGAATTTCTATCTCTAGATCCTTGAGGAATCGCCACAATGTTTTCCACAATGGTTGTACTAATTTACACTTCCACCAACAGTATAAAAGTGTTCCTATTTCTCCACATCCTCTCCAGCATCTGTTGTCTCCATATTTTTTAATGATCGCCATTCTAACTGGCATGAGATGGTATCTCAATGTGGTTTTGATTTGTATTTCTCTAACGACCAGTGATGATGAGCATTTTTTTCATGTTTGCTGGCCTTATAAAATAAATGTCTTCTTTTGAAAAGTGTCTGCTCATACCCTTCCCCAACTTTTAAATGGTAAAAGAGTGTTTACTGCATATGAAGAAATATGGTCAGAAAACTGAAATCTTACATTATTTGTTTTCATTTTGTATTTTAAGCTTGTAATTTGTAAGCTATCAGTAGCATTACCAATAACTAAATATGAGTCCTGAGGATAATTTGGTGTAGACAGATGGAGACATACAAATGTAACCGTTTGAGACACCCAAAGAGACTCACAGTTTTTTTCCTACCCAGAAAATCTACTTTATTGAAAATGTCATTGCAGGTAAACAAAGAAAGATCATTGTCCAAATCCTGGCAACCAATGGTAATGTTGCCAGTAAAAAATCCTAACTAACTTTGGAGTCATTATTTGAATTACTAAGCTTGGTTTGCTGTTTTTATTCTTTCTTCTAAAAGTGAAGGTAAACATAAATCACATTATTAACCAGCTTACTTTAAAAAAATAGAAAACAGAAAATGTTATAACTATAAATGACTAAATCCTATTTGATTAAGCAAAAATATCAAAATTCCTTCTTTAATACATAATAGGTTTTTGAATATATACAAGCTAATCAAATTACCAAATTCATGTAACAGACATTAGAGTTACGAGGAGAATCTAGCTTCAAAGAATGAAATATTTTATGAAATCATTCATGATATTTCAACTTTTTGGCAAGTTTTAACAATATAGTCTAGCATTATTGTATATTTTTAATTTTACTTTTGTATTTCATCATGGGTCATATAGGGACTATGCTTAAAAATCAGTGACTGTTTTATCAAGGTTAAAATTCTGCCACATTGGGAAAATCTAGTTATTTGCAGATTATTTTAATGGCATTAGGAACAGAAACTCTAGACCTCTCATTCTTAATTTTAGTGATTTTTTTCTAGTTACTAATTTGCATGAAAGAGTAAAATAAAATTAAATAGTATATTGAATAACTGATCAAGGACTATATAACATAAATTATTGTAACACCACAAATGAACCATTGGCTAGAATGTATGATACAATGTGATAGCTTACCATTAGTTAGCTGATATATGAAAATCTGCATTCAACCTAAGCAATTCTCTTAAGGCATAATACATTAAAGTGAAATCCTCAAAAGTAGAATTACAAATCTCAATAAAATATTAATGAGTCAAATTAATTCTACTCAACTTATCCCAACATTTGAACTCTTTCAAGCAATTAAGTTGTTCTCATATTTGATAGCTCATATATTTGATAACTCTCATATTTGGGATAACTTCCAAACCCAATTGCTACACAATTTAACTAATATTGGTTTTGTTTAACACTTGGTTCATATCTGTTGTCCAAATATATGGCTTTGATAACCATAATCTTATAGATTTATGTCGGTACAGTGTCCAGTGATTATTTCAAACAGAACTTACCACAAATCATAAAAAATATAAAAGCATGGTATTAGTAAAAATGTAGCCACTGTCATTTTCTTCTTGATTTTGAATTCTCAGATTTTGAATCGTTTTTGAATTCTTTTTGAATTCATTAAACAGAGAATTATAGTGGTAGCCTTCAGGTTCTAAATGTGCCAGAATGAACCTAAATATTTACTACTGAATCTGTACTTGCTGAATGGACTGCTACATTTTATCATTTGAATTTACTTTCTTCCTTTTTCCCATGTTACTCTATAATTATAGTTCACTAATTTGAGTTAAGAATGGATTAACACTCAAACACATTGACAATATACATTGTTAGTATTTCTTTTTCACATTTCATAACTTCTTTTAAAATGATGCATTAATAATTTTATATTTTAACTAAATTATAAAACAGTTATTTGAGAGTCAAAATTAGGTTTAGAAAATAAATTAATCACATTTCTAGAGACCTGTGACATATTATGCACCTAATAATTGTCCAGTAAATGATAAATAATATCCAAATACAGCCACCTGTGAACACATTCACCAGGATATATTTATTTGCTAACTATAAAAATACCCATATTATTTTCAAGTCATCTTCCACATTTAAGGAGAGGCCATAATCAATATAAAGCTCCTGAATAACCAATAACTTTCTAATCGTATTTTTATGATTTTGATTAAAAAAGTTATTTATCTCTTTTGATAAATTCCTGCTATGAATTCTACACATATATGTAAAATATACAATGTGTGTGTGTGTGTACATATATGTGTGCATATATAATCAGCACTGATTGTTTTAATAAGTGAAAATGAATTGAATAGGGCAATTACATCACTAGCAAAATTTTTCCACTATTATAGAAAACAATTGGAATTGTGTAAGTTTTTTAGGGGACAAACAAATATTTAGAAATCCTTATTATTTGTTGATATAGAAATAACGCAAACTAAAAGTATGAACTTGCTGTACATAGCAATATAAAATAAATGTTCTCAATGTGACTGATAGGAAACACTGTTGATTTTGGTTGCACTATTTTTATAACTGGACTAGAAACAACCACTGTTGGCCAAGATTGAGCTGGATGAATTAACCTTGACAGTAGATAATAACAGTGTCACAGATTTTATACTGCATACATTTTGCAATGGAAAGGCTGCCTGAGGCGTTGTATTAAAAATACTACAGTGCTACTTAGTACTTTGAAATGTTGAAGGTTCTATAGATTTGCCACAGTTGCTTACTTCCTGCTAATCAATTCTTTTAATATTACATGATTAGACTGTTTTCAACAGTGCATACTTCATGGTGGTGGACTGCTATGTTATGCACTAGAAGCATTAACATTTGGAAATATTCATGTTGGATGTATTTTAAGTTTATTGTGAGTTATTACCTCAGATCAGTTTTGTTCTCATTGTTTCGTAACCTAGTGGACAATACAGTGTCTTACCTTTTCCTCAATAAATAACCAGTTTTTATGTCTTCATCAGTGCAAGTTCGAATGTTCAAACTCCTTAACAAAAGCTTCTTCCCATTATCCTTTAATGTGTATGGTTTTGATAATATACAAAGTATTTTCTGTATGATTCTATCCTACAACCACTCTTACAAAATATCCTCATCGCTGATTTTTAGCTTACAGCTTTGGTCTCTAAGTAAATGCTGTTAAGACTTTCCAAATATCTAAGGCTTCCCTTCTTCTCTCATTCACCATACAAAGCATTATAGCTGTTCTCCAAATCTTATATATAAATCATATTAATCAATAGATTAAATGAAAACTTTTTCTTGGAAATTTACTGAGGACCTAATACAGTTTTAGCCATTAGGAAAGAAAATGAAGATATTTAAAATAATCCCCAAATCTCAATTTATAATATTGACCTCACAAGGTTTAACCTAGAAATGTATTTTCTTTATATTTCTAAACTTTTGTCTCATTATTGCTTTGAATTAGCCTTTCTCTGGTGTTCCAAACGTCAAATATAATATTAAGTCTTCTTTCCTCTTATTTCATCAGTGGTTAAAATTTTAGTCTATCTTAATAACACTTTTTAAACCCACCTTCCGATAGTAGATGTCCCCTAACAAGTTTCCTTGCCTTCATCCTTTTTCTGGAATAAGGCATTCTAAAAATCCAGCTAGAATGTACTTCTCACAGTTTAGGGTAGTCAGTACTGAATATCTAGATCAGCTTTTGATCAAAAAGAATTTAATAACATGTGAAAAATTAGACTGTAATTTCTATTGCTGCCATAGTATCAATTTGCCCCAATTCATCAATGGCAGGCCCTTATTGTGTGGGTTAACCTAAGAACTGCCTGCCTGTACACATTGCCACTTGCCCTAATTGGACTCTGCATTGACTTTAATCAGGTATTGCATATTGTTCTGCCTTTTTTTCCCTCTTCTCCTTCCAGGACTCTAGTAAGTATGTGCTAGATTATTTTATATTATTATGCATGTTAATGAGACTTTTGTTCATTATTTTCACTCTTTTTTTCTCCACTTTACTATTGTTATATTCTCAATATTTCACTAATATTTTCATCTGCAGTTTTTGTTTAGGTTTATCTAGTGATATTTTTTATTTTCATATGCTATATTTTAATTCCAAAAGTTCCATTTATTTTCTTTTAAATGATAGTTGCCATTGCCAATCTTCATCATTTTTATGTTGCGCTTTAAATCCTTGTATTAATACATACATTATAACACATGTTTTCAAGTTCTTATATAATATTTCCAGCATTTCTGCCATTTCTTGATACACTGCTGTTGAATATTTTTTTTCTGATTATGGCTTACATTTGGTGGCCTCTTTCCATATCTAAATTTTTATCATTTGTTAGATATTATGAAGGCTCAGTGAGTAAAAATTTTCCTTGTGTTATTTTCAAGAATGTGGAAGTATGTTTTATCCAATAGATAACATGCTTGCCATTGAGCATAATTCTCTTGAGATTCATTTATGAACTTAATGGGAGTGAGTCTAGTTTATTCAAGGAATAGCTGAATAGTGGTACTAAGAAATGACACTTCTGATATCTCTTCTAAATGCTCTCTGTGTAGAATGAGTTTCTCCACTCTAGTTCAATGTAACTCTTAAAATTTCCCAGCGATATGTCAGTCTATAAAAGTGTTTATTAGTAGCATTACTTTCCCTGGAAATTGTTTTATGCAGGGTCTTTTGGAATTTTTATCTGCCATATGCACATATTAGTATTGAGCCAAAATGTAAGTCTCTCCTTTTTTGTTTTTTACCCTTCATATCCATTCATCTTGGCTTCTTCAAACACCAATCTCTGCTTCTTCCTAATTTGTTGAAACTGCAGGGTACTTTATAGATTTACTTCCTTTTTAGACCAGAAATTATCTCCAGGCAGACAAATGAAGCTGTTTTTAATGATCATCTTGTTTATTTTTCTTCTCTCAGGGATTGCAATCCTATGCTGAGTAATTTATATTGCCTGAAAATACATGTTTTATATATTTTGTCCAGTTTCTATTTGTTTGTAGAGGGAAGACTTGAAATAGAACTAGGACTATTTGTTGATAAATACTTCATTCTGACTAGAAGAAGTTGCATTAAACCCTACTGATCTTGACATAATCATCCTCTTGGTTTAAGACACCTATGCTCACATTAGTGTTGGGATCAATAATTTGTCCACAAGTCTTACAAGAAACTATTTTAGACCTTTTCCTCAGTATTAACAGATAAATTCATATTGCATTAGCCTGCTTATTCATCTTTTGGATAATTGTTTAAGTAAACTTCAGGTTCTCCATTGCTAGCTATTTCTCACATAACATGAAAAGCAAAATTTTTCTTAATGAGTATTATCTGAACGCTAGAATAGGAAGAAAGAGGAAACACAATTATGGGAAATAGTGTGGAATGAGAGGAAGCATGGAAAGAATAGGAAAATAAACAGATCACAATGGCTACAAATAAGAGTTCAAATTGGCTAGAAATAGATAACCCCTGATGACAGACTAGAACTATATAATGGATAAGTTGAATGCATCTTTTCATTCAAATTCTTCAACACATATTTAGTTATCTACTAGTATTTATTCTACTCACTGGAAATACTGTGACTAAAAAGTATACATGATTATCATCTTTTGAGATTATAAGGTTTTGAGGGACAATATATTTTGAAAAATATAGAAATATATAGTTGTAAAGTTTGATATGTGTAATGAGAGAAGAATACATCACACTAACGGAGAGTGCAGAAACAAATAATGTAAGTTGAGAGATTGGGCAGGTCTTTGATGATGTGATAATAAAAATAGGGTTTGTATAATGGGTCTCATTCTGTATTTCTCTTTCTACCATATAGCTCAACCTCAACAGTTCACAAAATTCTATTTATTGACCCCTTTGGCCCCTCAGCATTTCTCTCAAATTCACTCTTTTTTATCTGAGTTCATTGCACCTTTATTAGTCTCTTTTTACTAGAACTTTCTCCTATGCATTCATTTCCTCCTGTAAGAGTTGAAATGTTCTGCAACAAGTGTTCACTCTCCAGTCCACAGAGAAGACTCTTTCACCCAAAATTCTTCAGAGTCCCTACCTTCAAGAAGGATTCCAAAAAATGCTTAGCATAATTCATGATCAGTTCTATGGTTGCTTCTATAATCTAATCTATCCTATAATTAATGTTTTGCAAAAAAAAAAAAAAAGTTGTATTTTTTTATCCTCTATTCAAAATCTAAATGAAACAATCAGAGACTCACTCAATGAGTTTTGAGAAAAAATACAATGGGGAAGATATACTTTATTCAGGGTGTATTTCTGTGGTGTTAGATTTATTTTGATGATGTCTTTTTCATTAGGAGGTGAGTCATAGAAAGCTGGTTTTTCAAAAATGCTGGTTCATTCAAATCACAAAGTGAATTATTTGTAAATAGAATTCCTAAATAGAATTATTTGGGGCCTGCTTGAGAAGTTCTGAATCACAATTTCTGAAGTTAGGTTATGTGTCTTTATTTCAATAGCTCCAGAAGTAGTAACGAAGCAGAGCCAGGGTCGTGAATCACTGTACTAGAAGGAAGGGAATTATTTCCCAACATTGCTACTGTCATTCCCCTACATTTCTAAACAGTAGGCACCTAGGAAATTCTTACTGAATTTATACATAAATACAATTTTTGTACTTTTATGTGTAAGCTACTTACATAGTTACTATTTGTTTAAATTATAGTTGCCTCTAATTTTATATTTTCTGGGTCGCTATCATCATCAAGGGTTATAATGCATGAAGTAAAACAATAAAAATATCAATGAATTTGTAATGTTCATGTAGATGCTAAAGAATTTATTTTTCCTATGATACACTTGAATACAAAATGTCCAATTACATGATGATATTTTTATTTTCCCTCAAATTCCATGATTATTCTGTATAACAGACTGATGAGAATATGCTCTTATGTTTTTTGTAAGCAATTAATTAGACTGAAATAGTTTTCAAATATAATGCATTATAACAAAATTAAGACTACTTTTTATACTATGTTTGGCTAATGCCTTGTTAAAGTGCATTAGCTAAATTAACATGACCAATCAGTCACTGGAGAATAAACCAAGAACCATTCAATAAAGTAAACATTCTCACCAGCACTATTCAATTGAAAAGTACATTAAATCTTACTATTAAAAAGCGTTTTGAAAATTCTAATCTGCAATTATTGATGTAGATATAATATTTTATCTGGTATTTGCTACCATTTTAATCATTATTTTGACAGAGTTACAAGCCCTTCAACCAAGGAATTCACCACAAAAAAAGACATAGCTGAAGAACTAGTCATCCAACATCAAAGTACAAGGCATGCCGTGCTATGCCTTCTTTGATAATAATGCAATTTCAGAAATTCAAAAGCTTCAAGAATAATATATTTTAGAGATATGCAGGCATTGTGCACCAGTTTCAGTTTGCCTTATTTTAGGAAGCCACCCCAGTTTTACTTTCAAATTTGAAAGTCCTGCCTTATTATTTTGCCTTATTTTCCTTAGTATAAGTAAATTTAATAACTTAAATAAGATTTTTTTGATCTTGTAGTGTTGGTTATGTTATATCATTAACTTACAGGCTAAGTGATTTTCTTCTCATTCATTCGTCTTTTGAATGATTACCTATTGAATACCTAGAATGTCAAATACTGTTGTTATTTGAAATATTCATAATATATACTCTGATCCTTATCCACTAGGGGAATGATACTACAAAGAATGACACTAAAAACATAGCTATAGAGAATGAATAGACAATGAAATCATCATACATGTATTCTAGGCATTTTTAAAACTACCAATTGGATTTAAGCAGCAGTAAATAATTTGGTCCTTGTGGCTCCCTGCTTTCTCACCTAATTGATAAAAGTAAATTAATTTCGGTTTTCAGCCACCATACAGACACAACTACAAGCCCTGGTCTTAGCTGGATTCATAAGTTACACTTCTATGTAGAGATTACTTGATCACAATTTTCTTATCCATAACACGAGAAGACTAGGCGTCTCATTCTTACCCTACACAGCCACAATCTTAAGGCATGCTGAAACCACAGTAGTCTAGTATGTTGTAAAACAGAAGACAGTAAAAACCTTATTCCAAGAACTGCATTTAAGACACCTTGACATGCTCAGCTTCTAAATGCACGTAGGTTAAACACAGAGATAGATCCAATATTTTTTTCTGTAGCCATCACACAAAACCTTAGTTAAAAAGGTGGAAAACTCTAAAAATTGATTTTTTTTCTGAATAACCTTGCTGGTTCTATTCATGAATAAAGAAGAAAAAAGATAGCCTGATGAGAATTACCAGTATATGGGGTCTTTTTATGATACTTTACAAATCAATTTTTATATACTGCTTAATATCACATTTGGCTATCAACCATCATTGATAACATTGTATATCCAACAATTTCTCAACCTTTGGTTTACGTTTAGGTCAATACTGAAGCCTGACGTTTCCAGCTTAAATATTTTTTCCTTAGATAACTTCCTGAAAGTTTCTAACCCAAATAATCACAAGAATCTTAGAGTGATCACGTGTTCAGAAATTATAAGTGGCTTGTACTTGCTTCATGGTTATGGAGTGAAAAATAAAACATCACCCTCCAAGGCAGGTTCTGCAATCACTGGCAAGAGGTTTGTTTCTCTGGAGCCACCAAAGCCACATGTCTCAGGGTAAAGCACCCTAATCTTGTCAGGGAAACAATAATTCTGTTAAGTGAGAAAAATAGAAATTGATTCCTACATCTGAAAGTAATTCAGGAATGACTGAACAAAGGCAGCTGGTTCCCCAAACTGTAAAAATGCCAAGAGAAATTGATATTTCAAATTATACATATATACATACACATACACACTCACACAGACACCCTCACACACACTCACAGACACACAGAGACACACATATCTATTGTCCCAAGTGCAGTGGCACAATCTCGGCTCACTGCAACCTCTGCCTCCTGGGTTCAAGCAATTCTTCCACGTCAGCCTCCCAAGTAGCTGGGACCACAGGCACGTGCTACCATGCCTGGCTATTTTTTGTATTTTTAGTAGAGATGGGGTTTCACCACATTGGCCAGGATGGTCTTGATCTCTTGACCTTGTGATCCGCCCGCCTCGGCCTCCCAAAGTGCTGGGATTACACACGTGAGCCACCGCACCTGGCCTGGAGCTTCTTGATCTGTATTCAGTCTGATGTAACTCATCAGTGCTACTCCTAGAAATATCAGTCTACTTCTCCCCAATTTCACACTCCCATTTTTTTAAAGAAATGTCTGTATCTGTGAAAAATATAGTGGACACAGCCTAAACTGTTCTCCAGAGGGATTGCACTTTTGTGTAAACCCACTTTAGTGTGGATAGAATCTGATTAGATTATAAGAAGGGTAAAGTCATACAAAAACATAATTAAAGTACAATGTCAATTGATTTCAAGTTAACAAAAGGGATAATATCCTGTGTGGGCTTCACGTCATCAGGCTAAAGCTCTTAGAAAGAGGGCCTGGGTTAGCAGCAATCCCATTCCTGGGTATATACTCAAAGGATTATAAGTCATTCTACTACAAAGACACATGCACACATATGTTTGTCGCAGCACTATTTACAGTAGCAAAGTCTTAGAACCAACCCAAATGCCCATCTATGATAGACTGAATAAAGAAAATGGGCCAGGCACGATGGTTCACGCCTGTAATCCTGGCACTTTGGGAGGTTGAGGCAGGCAGATCACAAGGTCAGGAGATCAAGACCAGCCTGGCCAAGACGGTGAAATTCCGTCTCTACTAATAATACAAAGATTAGCTGGGCGTGGTGGCAGCCACCTATAATCCCAGCTACTTGGGAGGCTGAGGCAGAGAATTGCTTGAACCCAGGAGGCAGAAGTTGCAGTGAGCTGAGATCATGCCACTGCACTACAGCCTGGGCAACAGAGTGAGACTCTGTTTCAAATAAAAAAAAAAAGTGTAGCACATATACACTATGGAATACTATGCAGCCATAAAAAATGAGTTTATGTTTTTCGTAGGGATGGATGAAGCTGAAAACCATTATCATCAGCAAACTAACACAGGACAGAAAACCAAACACTATATATTCTCATTCGTAAGTGGGAGCTGAGCAGTGAGAGCACAAGGACTCAGGTAGGGGAATATCACACACAGGGGCCTGTCTTGCCAGGGGGTGGAGAGCAAGAGGAGAGAGGGCACTAGGACAAATACGTAATGCATGCAGGTCTTAAAACCTAGATGACGAATTGATGGGTGCAACAAACCACCATGGCACATGTATACCTATGTAACAAACCTGGAATTCAGCACATGTATTCCAGAACTTAAAGTAAAATTTAAAAAAAAAAGAGAGGGACTGGGTTAGAAAGATTCTCCTGCTGGGCCTGAAGATGGGAACAGCCATAGCCATAGCTATGTATGTGACACATGGTAGGACACTGGACACAGATTAGGACCTAAGGACACCATCTGGCTGACAGCCAGAACAGAAATAGAAATCTCAATGAATTCCATCAACAGCCTGCAGGAGTTTGGAAATGGAGCTTTAACAGTCCAGACTTTCAAGAGAGCACAACATCAACTGACACCTAAACTGCAGCCTGGGGAGACCCTGAAACAGAAAATTCAGCTAGACCATGTATAACTCCTGATGATACAAGAACTGCGACTATAGAAGTATGCTGCTTAAGGCGCTTTATTTGTGGTAATTTGTTGCATGGAAGTAGAAAACGAATAGAGGTAACATTTACATATAGGCAGGAGCAGCCTTGTCCATATTACTATATGTGAGACTGCTCACTGAAGGACACTGAAGGTCAGTACCAGTAGACCACTTAGGGGAAGTCCCTTCTCACTGCACTGAGGCAGAGGCCTGTATCACAAAGCTCCTGTCGGAGCCTGTCGTTCTTCTTGTTTGTCTGGACATAGAAGTCTTTGCTTGTGAACTTCCAGAAGATATCTGTTTGTTTCTACTTGTAGGTCTGTGTGATACTTGATCCTCTTTCTCAGTCATATTTGTTATTTTGTCAGTGGTACTGTTTTTTTCCAGTCTTGCACTAAATATGCCTTCTTTAGCCTATTTTTGTCATTTCCCCATGAAGACTAAAATCCAGACTCTCAGAGGGGGTAAGAGACAGATGAGCTTTGCTTCCTTAATATTCCCTTGGTGTTTTGCATGTTTATTTAGTGTTTCATCAAACAGAAAGAAAATAACAGACATAACAAAAACGAAATCTTGCCATCAGTCAGATGTAAGCGCCATGCCTATGCACAGAGACACAAAGGTGAAGGGGAGAATGACATTACTTTTCTCTTCGGAAGTACCAGAATCAAGATGCCTGCCCACCTGTGAGGACCTGTTTTCTCTAGATTTATTATAAGATGAATCATTATCAAAATAGGAAGGCTTAATTTTCTACTCTCATGTTCAATGAAAAAATTAGTATTTTTACCTTAATAATGATTATGAGTATATGAAAAGAAATTATATCATTATTAGGCTCTATTAAATTTGCATTATAATATTGATTCCAAGAAGTGACATTTGACATTTTAGATCTATCGTTCTTGGAAAGGCCTGAAAATGGTCTATGCTTGAATTAAAAATTCAATACAAAAATATGATAGGCTGACAACTTCATTAATTTGGTGTTTCAGTTGTGCTACCTCTGAATTATATACCTGTGCATATTTTACACATATGTAATACTGATAACCTTGTTATATTTATGCAGTTATAATTTGAGAAATCAAGAAATTACTTAAATTTTTTCTCATTATTTTCCCATGGTGGTTATACTTGATGCAATATTGTTTAAATGTTAATAGATCTATTCAATTTTACCCCTGGGTGGTGAACCAATATAATTATAGCTTTCAACAGGGAAGAAAACAAAGGCTTTTGAAGTTCAATGATATTAGTGGATTTACACAGCTAGCGAGTAATGAAGCCAAGGCTTGTTTCCCTCACTGCACCTGAACTTAGAGGGCTTGTTACTACTCTTAATGTGTCTTATAATCTACATAACAATTTTATTAAAATTTATAAGTATTTTCTGACTTCTATGTAACTGTCAGTCATCTATCTGTTTATCTGACTCTTACACAAGGCTATTACTCATCTATCAGTAATCTATTTCCCATCTATATTAATATTGCTTAACATGTGGGTCTACTTTCACTTAATTTTAAATTATTTGTTTTTCATTTGTCATGCTAAAATGTAGAAAAAAATCAAGTTCTCTTAAGCAATCTAGTCACTTTTGGCTTTATTCTATGGGCAAAAACATACTTGATGACTGGTGATGCATCTCATTATTATTTAAATTTTACATGTAATGAATTTTTTCCCAATCTCTTAAGAAATGAAGAAAATAATGACATATCTTGAATGTGTCTGTATCTTGAAAATTTCTGACTGGTTTCATTTTAGCCCTTAAGGATTGACGCTGTGTGCAGTATATATTTAAGTGACAGATTTGACAGGTTAGGCAAGAAACTGTAGAGTAAAAACACAATTAATTGTGGTCAATATAAACTGCAAAAAAATGAGTGATTTTTCTTTTAAAATTTCCGAAGAACTTACAATACCGGTGAGTTATAATATCTTAAATAAGATTAAGTTTTAGGTAGTATAAAAAAATAAATTGTATTCTCCTCTTAGAAAGGCATAAACAATATAGTTTGACAGTATATTTAAAAAGGGAACCAGAGAAAATAATTATAGTAAAATGATTCCTTCTTATAAACCTCTTCTTTAATGCTTATTTTAATTTTAATTTTTTTCTTTTTGGTTATCTTCTGATTTTAAATTTTGTAACATCTCTCTCACCAGTTGATTTATTATAATAAGTATAGCAGTGGAAGCTATTTAGATGGACAGTTTTATCAGATCATTGTTTTCAGAATATGAGGCATTTATTTTAAATAAAATATTTGGGAGTTTTATGTAATATTTTGCAAGACAATTTAATCAGTACCTCTGTGATATTTTTAAAAATCAGTACAATTAGTAGAAAAATAAGTATAATTTAATTTACAACACAATACAGTTGAAATGTAATTTAACTTACAGTTCAACAAATCAGCTCTTTCCATCATGTTTTCTCATTTTTTACATAGATATATTTTTAGGTTTAATCTCTTGTTAATATTCAGGACCTTTTGACTTCTTCAACTTTATGGACTTCATGGACTCATTTTCCTTCTATTATGGTCATTTTCTCCACCACTATAAAATGAAGGGAATGAATTAATACTTTATGATTCCCTCAAACCCAGGTTTATAGTCAGTTACTCCCAGGGGTGAGAAACTGAATTTGTTGATCTGATAGGAAGATGACACATGTGACACCCACATAAAGAACAGCCTGTATAACTCACCCACCTCCCACCGGCCCCCCATCCCTGCACTCTGTACTAAAGTGGTTATCACAATTAAAGGGAAAATGTTCAATCAAAACCAGTAGTTGGTGGTAGTAGTTACTAGTCTATAGTAAAGAAAAAAAAACTAGCAGAAAGAGCTCAAAGTGTGAGATTTGCATTCTTGTTTTTAATAAATTAAAAATCCTGGCTTTTAATTTATTGGAAACTTCTTATTCATAAAACAAAATTTGATTAGATGAAAGAAACCAGTGCTTTTCAAAATTTATTGTGCACACAGATTACCTGGGATGTTATTAAAATGTAAGCTCTGATTCCACAGGGTTGGAGTGGAGGAAGCATCTGCAGTTCCAATAAATGCCCAGGTACTGTTGATGTTGCTGATCCATGAATCATCACCTATGTAGTAAGCATCTAGAAGATTTCTCTGAGTTGTAAAATACTGCTTTCTATTGCTATTTATTGACTTAAATTTAACCCATTGTGAGGCAGTGTTAATGCAGCCTGTTTATAAGATTATTAGTTTTGTAAAAGATAGATATAAAGAATAGTGAATAAAGAGGGCAATTATGTTTCTAATAAGGCAAAGGGAAAAAATCATTTCTGGCTTTTAAAAAATTAGTTCACATACATATACACTGGAATGAAGAAATAGTAATTTTATTTTATTCTATAAATTAGTATCATGTAGAAAAACAACATAAAATACATATATACACACAGCTATATATTCAATTATATGCTACAATATAGTAACTTTACTATAAATACAACGTGAAGAAACAATTTTACCATCCAAGGATCCCTCCAAATGTTCAATGAATCCATGCAATCAAAGTTTCTACCTTGCCCCTCACCCATTGTGTTTGTTTCCTATTGCTGCTATAACAAATTGAGTGGTTTGTTAACACACACACTGATTCTCTCATAGAACTGAAGATCAGGAATTAAAATGGGGACACAGCACAGCATTCCTTCTGAACACATCAGGGGAGATTTAGAGGAGAATCTCTCTAAAGGAGAATTTATTTTCCTGTTGGTTACAACTTCTATAACCTTTCTACATTCCTTGGCTTGTGGGCTCTTCCTCCATCTCCAAAGCCACCAGCATATTATATGTACATTTCTCTCTGACTTCTGCTTCACTTATCACTTAACGTTCTGTCTAACTCTAAACCTCCTGCCTCCCTTTTATAAAGGCCAAGTTGATTACATTGGGCTCACCAAATAACCCGGGTTAATTTCCCCATCTAAAGATCATTAACTTAATTACAATTACATTTGCTAAATCCATTTTGCCATGTGGGGTAATCTGTTCCCAGGCTCTGAAGATTAGCCCTTAACATCTCTTGGAGCCATTATTCAGCCTACCACACTTGCTATATCTTCCAGAATTTTGGAGGAAGTAATTCATTCTGTAAACTTCCAGCTGGAAAATGTTATCATGTGTTATCTCAATCTGTGGCATCTCTGGTAATTACTGAAAAGGTTATTACCTTTGGTCATTTATCTATTCATTTATTAATGCATTCACGATTATTTATTGAGCACGCCTTATGTTACATGGTCTGTGCTACATGCTGAGAACATGAGGATGAACCAACAGACGTCTTGCTTCATTCAACAAATATTTCTTTCTTTTCTTTTTTTATTTTTTAAATTATATTTTAAATTCTGGGGTACACGTGCAGAATGTGGTTTGTTACATAGGTATACACATGCCATGGTGGTTTGCTGCATCTATCACTCCTTCATCTACATTAGGTATTTCTCCTAATGCTATCCCTCCCCTAACCACCCACCCCCTGCCATCCCTCCCCTAGCTCTCCACTCCCCAGCAGGCCCTGGTGTGTGATGTTTCCCTGCCTGGGTCCATGTGTTCTCATTGTTCAACACCCACTTATGAGTGAGAACATGTGGTGTTTGGTTTTCCGTTCTTGTGTCAGTTTGCTGAGAATGATGGTTTTTGGCTTTATCCATGGACCTGCAAAGGACATGTACTCATTCTTTTTATGGCTGCGTCGTATTCCATGATGTGTATGTGTCATATTTTCTTTATCCAGTCTATCATTGATGGGCATTTGGGTTGGTTCCGAGTCTTTGCTATTGTGAGCAGTGCTGCAGTAAACATACATGTGCATGTGTCTTTATAATAGAATGATTTATAATCCTTTGGGTATATACCCAGTAATGGGATTGCTGGGTCAAATGCTATTTCTAGTTCTAGATCTTTGAGGAATTGCCACACTGTCTTCCACAACGGTTGAACTAATTTACACTCCCATCAACAGTGTAAAAGCGTTTCTATTTCTCCACATCCTCTCCAGCATCTGTTGCCTCCAGATTTTTAAACGATCACCTTTCATTCAACAAATATTTCTTAAATGCTTCCCTGTTCCAGTCACTGGTCTAGTTGCTGGGAACACAGAAGTGATCAAGAGTTAAGGTTCCTATTCATTGTTAGCTTACATTATTATGTGTTAAAACATATACAACATAAACAATTTAAAAATTTGTCAAACTGATGCCTTCCATGCAAATAGTTAAAGTGTAATGTGGTAGATAGTGGTGAGGTAGTCATTTTGCATTGCTTTGGCAGGGAAGGCTTCTCTGAGCTGGTGACATTTAAGCTGAGAGATGGATGACATTAATGCCCCAGTCATGCAAATATCATGTTTTAAACAAAGAAAGCAGCTACTGCAAAGCCCTTCAGGGAAAAGAGTTTGGCCTTTCCCTCCTAAGCACAAAAAGACATAAAATGTAACGTCATTTTAAGCAAATAAGGTGAAGGCAACGAGGGAGGAATTGTCCAGTTCACAGGCAACACCTAAGCCTTCCTGCATTAACAGGCTCCCTGGCTCCCTTGCACTCACACAGAGATCCTACTCTGTATGATCCCTCTTGTTTCTCTTATTCTATCCACTGGGCCACCTTTCACCAAAACCCAATTCTGCATTCTCTGCACATAAGGCTAATTTGGTTTCCCTCAAAAATTTTTTATTGCTCTTTCTTGCACACCTCCACTCCTCAGTGGCAACTGGCTTTGTTCCTCATGCTCCATCAGATCCTTGTTCCTCTAGCCTTGTCCTCTGACTCATGTCTTAACAAATTATTGTTTTCCCTCATTATTCTCAGTATCCATCACTAACTTCTCAATTCCTTTAATAACCCGGTTCCTGTAGCCATGGGCTTTATGTTGAATTGTATCCTTCCTAAATTCGTATGTTGAAGTCCTAAACCCAGTACCTTAGAATGTGGCTGTATTTGGCAATAGGGTCATAGCAGGGTGTAATGGGTTAAGATGAGGTCGTCTGCGTGATTCCCAATCCAATATGACTGTGTATTTATAAAAATAGAAACTTTGAAGACAGGCACATGCACATGAAAGGAATGGCATGTGAAAAGAAAGTGCCACACACAGGGAAGATGATGTGAAGACACTGGGTAAATACCATCTACAAACCAAGAGATGTCTGAATCTACCAGACTCTAGGAGAGAGGCCAGAGACAGATCCTTCTCTCGCAGCCACAGAGGGAGCAAGGCCCAGCTAACACACTGACTTTGGGCTTGCAACTGACAAAACCATGCGAATATCAATTTTTGCTGTTCCAAGTCATCCAGCTTAGAATGCTTGGTGATGGCAGCCGTGGGAAACTCCTATGCCTTGGTGGGTCAGTTTATCACTCACATCTGCAAACACTGGGGCCTGCCAAACTTCAAGCTGTTGAATTATCTGAAATCTGAAACTTGACCTTTGCACTCTCTGACTACAATTTCCTATGAATCCAGCATTTTTTCTTGGCTATTCTCTCTAAACCTCGTCTTTGACCAGATTTGATCTCTCTACATCTGCCCATTGATTTCCTCCCGGTGCTCAGTCTTTTTCCCTCTGCTGTCAACCCCCACGTTGGCTTTTCATTTTAACTCTGCTCTTTCTGATAATTGTAACATCTTTCTCTTGTTCTCTATGACAAACCCTAATTCACAATAACTCCGCTTTTTGCTTTTGGCATTCCTTAACTGTTGAATAGAGTGAAGGGAAAAGAATAGTTCAAGTCTGGATCATTTTTGTTTACGGTTGTTCGTTTTAGGCAAAGTGTACGTAGAGTGAGAATTACAAATCCAGGCATACAGCTTGGTAAGTTTTGACAAGTACATTAACCCATGTAGCTCACACCCCTATGAAAACATCTTATATTCAAATACTCAAAAATTTTTCCTTATGACACTTCTCATTTAATGATCTACCCTTACTCTGAGGGAGCCAGGGTACTGCTTTGTGTGTAGCTTTTTCTTCCACTGTTAAAATATCTGGAGACAACAGATGCTGGAGAGGATGTGGAGAAATAGGAACACTTTTACACTGTTGGTGGGACTGTCAATTAGTTCAACCATTGTGGAAGACACTGTGGCGATTCCTCAAGGACCTAGAAACAGCCATTCCATTTGACCCAGCAATCCCATTACTGGATATATATCCAAAGGATTATAAATCATTCTACTATAAGGACTCGTGCACATGAATGTTCATTGCAGCACTGTTTACAATAGCAAAGACCTGGAACCAACCCAAATGCCCATCGATGATAGACTCGACAGGGAAAATGTGGCACATATACTCCATGGAATATTATGCAGCCATCAAAAATGATGAGTTCGTGTCCTTTGTAGGGACATGGATGAACCTGGAAACCATCATTCTCAGCAAACTGACACAAGAACGGAAAATCAAACACCGCATGTTCTTACTCATAGGCCGGTGTTGAACAATGAGAACACATGGACACAGGGAGGGGAGCATCACACATTGGGGTCTGTTGGGGAGAAATAGGGGAGGGACAGTGGGGGGTGGGGATTTGGGGAGAGATAGAATGGGGAGAAATGCCAGATATAGGTGAAGGGGAGGAAAGCAGCAAATCACACTGCCATGTGTGTACCTATGCAACAATCTTGCATGTCCTTCACATGTACCAACAAACCTAAAACGCAATAATAATAATAATAATAAAACCTCAGAAAAAAAAGGGAAAGAGAAATGAAAGTCATTCAAGCTATGTAAATTAGTAGCTCAATCCTTTTAATGCTGAGTATAACTACTTTGTAAATATCTAACATAGTTTGATTCCCAGTTGTGCCCTGTCCAGGTTTTGTAGGTTTGGGCTATAAGGAACAAAATTTCCATGAACATTCTTGTGTGCACAAGTCCTGTGTGGATAGGTGTTTTTCTAGTTGTTGGATAAATAGGTCGAGAATTCTTAGGTAGCAGGGTAAATGTATTTTTAACTTCATAAGAAATTTTCATATCTTTACAAAAAGTTGTAGTATTTTATATCACTATTAGCAATGGCTAAGAATTATAGTTGCTCTGCATTCTTGCAAATACTTGGTGTTTTTCACATTTATAATTTTGAGTATTTTTGTGGGTATATGGTGGTATCCTATTGTGAGTCTAATACATAAGCCTGAATATTGTCTTCAGTAACAACTAGCCCCTCAATTCTAATGGGAAAACACTGTGTGTCCTAAAACAAAGATTAAAATGGCTCTTGTCACTGACCACTTCCCAGAAATTCCATTCTACAGTAAAAGAGTATGAAGAATTGAAAGGAATAAGACAGCAAGAATCTAATAAATTGATGTTTAAAAAAAACTGAGAAACTCTCTCTATGATGTCCTGTCACTCCAACTAAAAACTTAATTCATTTGCCTAGAACGTTTCTCCACAGATACTCCTAAATTTGAAGAGATGCTTTTCCTTTCTAAGGCAACTCTTGGACCACATGGTATGTCTTAGTGGCTTCTCCAGAGATAAACTCTATTATACTATGTGCACAGTGTATATGTAGTAAAATATCTATGTGTATATGTAAGTATATTTTAAGCAGAAATATTTCCTTTTATTAGAAACACATATATGTGACCAATATTAAAAAATGGCAAATATCTATTATTAAAACCACTAATTTAAATACTATATCAGGACAGGAAGGAAGAGGAGTAACATCTGTCTGTCATATGAACTGAAACTATCATATGAGCTGAAGAGTTCAGCAGTGGCTCCATGTAGAGAGACTGGAGAAAACAAGCCACTTTAGAATAGAAAACAACCCAAAATTGGTTCCTATTATTGTCAGATTAAAACAAATCTAAAGGAAATAAAATAAAGTCTTAAATAAAATTGCAAATAGGGACAGCTTAAATTTAATCATTTACGCAAAGAGTGTGTGTGTGTTTAAGTCATTAAGCAATGACCAGGTACCTGAAGAATAGTATCTTATATTATTTATATAAAACAGATAGATTTGACACTTGTTGCACAATTGAGATATTCTTCCACCAGTTGTGCTCTGTGGCAGTTTTGGGGTATGCTCAGCAGGTAGGTTCACTGATGGCTAAAATTCTTGTTTTAAGATCTTTAAATAGTGACTGTTTCAAATTATTTTACAGATATTTATCACATGACAGTAAGTGAATTTAAGGTTAAAATATATATTCTTGTATATTTAAGGCTTTATTTTATTTGCTTTAGATTTTTGTATCTGGCAATAATAGAAAACAATTTTTTATTGTGATAAAAGTGGTCTGTTTTCTCTGATCTCTATGCTTCTCAAGGCTACTGCTGAATTCTTCAGATCATATGGTAGTTTCAGCTCATGTGACAGACAGATGTCACTCCTCTTCTCTCCTGTCCTGATATAGTATTTAAATGAGTGGTTTTAAGATTCATGCTAACTGCTTGTATATGTCACGACCATTTTATGATTGTATGCTTGCTTATTTGTCTATCATCTATTTATCTATCCCTCTATACATCTATCTACTTTTCTATCTCCTATCTATCTATCATCTATCTATCTATCAATCATTAATCTGTCTGCATTACTTCCCAGCTGACTTAATTTTCTCTAGGGAACTGAATACCAACATTAATAGTGAATCCTCTGAAAGGCTACCAGAAGAAATTGTGTCATAAGAATGAAGAAGATCCTTGACTTACAATGATTCAACATGATTTCTCAATATTATGATAGATTTATTGAGGATATTAAATACATTTCAACTTACAATATTTTTAACATGGGATGGGCTTATCAGATCCTAACCCCATTTTAAGTCAAGGAGCATATGGACAACTTTCCTTGTAGGCAGTTTAATTATAAATGGTTGGGGATATATAACTATTATGACAGTTTTTATACCTTTTGATCCATTTGGGGAAACTTTAATTCCACTGAGATTCTATTCCATTGGCTAAATTGGGGGAGATGTTTGGTAATGTTTTATACATTTAGGGGCTTTTGTTCAGAGAAAACTTAGCTCTAAGAGAAATTCACATTCCATCTGCTCTGCGTTTCTTAACTCTGCCGTCAGGAATATGAAAAGTGTCTCAATTTGGACAGTTAACTCAAGAACACTGAGTTACATTCCTAAATGATGGATTTATCAAAAAATGCAAAAACAAGTCTGCAATAAGGCAAACACACTTATTTAACTTTCCTCTGGAACTGGCTGAGATGTAAACTTTGGTGTGTTTTTATCTCTATAATAGGTATTCACTGCAACAAAGATGCCAAGAACGGGTCTTCAGTACAAAGAAATTGCTTTACTGACATGCAGATTGATGATCAAATACTATGTTTGTTCCATTTCTTCATTAAACTTTCATTTTATCTCAGCAAACAGTTATAACTAGATTAATTCAATAATTCAGTAATTGCCAGACTGAAAATAACATCAGAAATACAATCCCTTGCTGTCACCTTCAAAGAAATTCTATGCCTATAATAAATAGAAAAAAAGTATAATTCAAAGATGTTCTTTTTTTTTGAGTAATACTTTACTTCATGAAATTGGAAGTAAGTAGGAGAGAAAAAAAATAGTTGGTGCCATTTTCTCAACAAGATGCATAACAAAATATAAAAATTAATTACTAAGTCCAGTTAAATCTAATATCAGGCTGACAGAATTAGATTTTCCATTTGGGAAACACACTAAATGCAAGCGATTACTATTAAAGAACTAATTCCAAATTCTTTAAACCCTACATGAAATAAGAAGCATATTTAAAAAATAAGATTTTCCCAAGAAATATAATAATATAATATAATATCTATAAAAAGTTACCAGGATGTTACCTAAATTCAAATATTTTTGAATAATATCCATTGTAACTTTGTAGATATTTTTATCATTTCATGAATAATGTTATAGCCTTTGAGAAATTAAACATTTCTCTAAAATTCTGGATATATATTTTCTTTTATTATTATTTGATAATATATCAAACAGGGTAAAATGATAACCCAAGTATCAATTTCAGTGCTCACTTTTTTACATATTAATATCTGTAAAACTAAGGCATTTTTATAATTTGATAACATACCACAATTGCATTGTATTCTTTGTAAATATTTTGTCTACATGCTGCCAAAAGTGTACTGACTCTTGGAATAAATGGCATTTTGATGTTCATTGAAAATGGTATGGATGATGAAAAGCAATTTTAAGAGTAAGAAAATTATTTTTCTTAGATCATTATAAACTCTATATTTTAAAGCTTAATCCTTGTATATAAAATGATTTTTGGTCTTCTGCCAAGATGGCTGAATAGGAACACTTCTGGAGTACAGTTCCCAGTGACAGCGACACAGAAGGCAAGTGATCTCCAAGTTTCCAACCAAGGTACCAGGTTCGTTTCAATGGGACTGGTTGGACAGTGCGTGTAGCCCAAGAAGGGCAAACCAAGGCAGGTTGGAGTATTGCCTCACCCGGGAAGTGCAATGGGCTGGAGGGCCCTCCCTCCTACCCAACAGAGGACACTGGAGATGTTTCCAGACACTCCAGAGCTACAGTTCCGATACTGCACTTCTCCCACTGTCTTTGCAGCCTACAGACCAGGAGATCCCCACCTGCTGACAGGGCCTGCCGATTTCCAGAGCAAAGCTGGGTGGCTGATTCAGCCGGCACCGCCAGTTCCCAGCGCAAATCTGAACAGCCATTCTGACTGGTTCCTGGAGCGCGCGCAAGACAGAATCACCCATACCCCTGAGAGAAAGGGAGCTGCTGGCAGGAGCCAGGAGATCTGGCTTTGTGGGTCCCACAGCCAGGTAGTCCACCAAACTGAATTTCACTGGCTTGGGATTTTTGCAGCCAGCACAACAGCTTGAGTTGGACTCTGAATGCTGGAGCTCAGTGCGTGGAGGGCAGTCTGCCATTACCAAAGCAGCTCTAACCTTACCTGTATAAACAAAAGCATAAAGAAATTTACATAGCAGCTGGGGGGAGCCCAAGGCAGTTCAACAATGCCTATGCAGGCAGACTGTGACTAGACTCTCTCCTTGCTGAGCAGGGCATCTCTGAAAAAGGCAGCAGCCTTTCAGGGACTTATAAATAAAGCCACACCTTCCTGGAACAGAGCACCTGGAAAAAGGAGTGGTTGTGAGTTCCACCGCAGCAGACTTAAATGTCCCTGCCCAGCAGCTCTGAAGGGAGAAATGGAGCTCTCAGCACAACATGTGAGCTGTGACAAGGGACAGACTACCTCTTCAAGTGGCTCCCTGTGCCCTGTATATCCAAAGAGTCACCCCATACAGGAGAGCTCTGGCTAACATCTGGCAGGTACCCTTCTGAGACAAACCTGCCAGAGGAAAAAACAGGCAGCAATCCTTGCTGTTCTGCAGCCCCTGCAGGTGATTTCCAGGCAAGCAGGATCTGGAGTGGACCACCAGCAGTCTTGAAGCGGGGGGGGGGGGGGGGGCAGACTGTTAGAAGGAAAACTCAAAAACAGAAGGAAATAGCCTCAACATCAACAAAAAGGACTTTTACTTAAAGACCCCATTCAAAAGACACCAACTTCAAAGATCAAAGGTAGATAAATCCGTGAAGGAGGGAAGAAACCAGAGCAAAAAGCATGAAAACATCAAAAACAGAATGCTTCTTCTCCTCCAAGGGATCACAACTCCTCACCAGCAAGGGAACAAAACTGGGTGGAGGATGAGTTTGATAAATTGACAGAAGCAGGCTTCAGAAGGTGGATAATAACAAACTTCTCTTAGCTAAAGGAACATGTTCTAACCCAATGCAAAGAAACTAAGAACATTGAAAAAAGATTAGATGAGATACTAACTAGAATAATGTGCTTAGAGAAGAACATAAATGACTTGATGGAGCTGAAAAACAGCATGAGAAGTTTGTGAAGCATACAGAAGTTTCAATAGCTGAATAGATCAAGCAGAAGAAAGGATATCAAAGATTGAAGATTAACTCAATGAAACAAAATGAGAAAGCAAGTTTAGGCAAAAAAAAAAGTGAAAAAATATGAACAAAGCCTAAAAGAAATATGGAATTAGGTGAAAAGACCTAATCTACATTTGATCAGTGTACCTGAATGTGACAGGGAGAATGAGTCCAAGCTGGAAAACACTCTTCAGGATATTATCCAGGAGGACTTCCCCAACCTAACAAGGTAGGCCGACATTCAAATACAGAAAATACAGAGAACACCACAAAGATATTCCACAAGAAGCATGACCCCAAGGCACATAATCATCAGATTCACCAGGGTTGAAATGTAGGAAAAAAGGCTAAGGGCAACCAGAGAGAAAGGTCGAGTTACCCACAAAGGGAAGGCCATCAGACGCACAGTGGATCTTTTGATAGAAACCCTACAAGCCAGAAGAGAGTGAAGGCCAATATTCAACATCCTTAAACAAAAGAACTTTCAACCCAGAACGTCACAACCAGTCAAACTAAGCTTCATAAGGGAAGGAGAAATAAAATCTTTTACAGACAAGCAATCGATGAGAGATTTTATCGCTACTAGGCCTGCCTTACAAGAGCTCCTAAAGGAAGCACTAAATATAGAAAGAAACAACCAGTACCAGCCACTGCAAAAACATACAAAATGGTAAAGTCCATTGACACAATGAAGAAACTTCATCGACTAATGGACAAAACAACCAACTAGTATCAAAATGGCAGGATCCAATTCACACATAACAATATTAACCTTAAATGTAAATGCATTAAATGCCCCAATCAAAAGACACAGCTAGCAAATTGGATAAAAAGACAAGCCCCATTAGTTGTACTGTATTTAGGAGATCCATTTCACATGCAAAGACACATATAGACTGAAAATTAAGGGGTGGAGGAAGATTTACCAAGGAAACAGAGAGGAAAAAAATAAAATAAAAGAAGGGGTTTCAGTCCTAGTCTCTGACAAAATGAACTTTAAAGCAACAAAGATGAAAAGAGACAAAGAAGGGCACTACATAATGGTAAAGGGACCAATGCATCAAGAAAGGCTAACATAAATATATATGCACCCAATACAGGAGCACTCAGATTCATAAAGCAATTTCTTAACAACCTACAAAGAGACTTAGACTCGCACACAATAATAGTGGGAGACTTTAACACTCCACTGTCAATATTAGACAGATCAACTAGACAGAAAATTAGCAAGGACATCCAGGACTTGAACTCAGATCTGGACCAAGTGGACCTAACAGACATCTACAGAACTCTCCACCCCAAATCCACAGAATATACATTCTTCTTAGCACCACATCACACTTACCCTAAAACTGACCACATAACTGGAAGTAAATCAATTCTCAGCAAATGTAAAAGAATGGAAATCATAACAACCAGTCTCTCAGACCACAGCGCAATCAAATTAGAAGTCAGGATTAAGAAACTCATGCAAAACCACACACCTACATTGAAACTGAACAACCTGATCCTGAATGACTACTGGATAAATAATTAAATAAAAGGCAAAAATAAAGATATTCTTTGAAACTAATGAGAATGAAGACACAACGTGCCAGAATCTCTGGGACACATTTAAAGCAGTGTCTAGTTGGAAATTTATAGCACTAAATGCCCACATGAGAAGCGAGAAAAGACCCAAAATTGACATCCTATCACCACAATTAAAAGAACTAGAGTGACAAGATCAAATTCAAAAGCTAGCAGAAGACAAGAAACAACTAAAATCAGAGCAGAACTGAAGGAGATAGACACAAAAACCTTTCAAAAATCAATAAATCAAGGACCTCTTTTATTGAAAAGATCAACAAAATAGATAGACCACTAGTCAGACTAATAAAAAGAAACGAGAGAAGAACTGAATACACGCAATAAAAAATAATAAAGGGGATATCACCACCAACTCCCCAGAAATGCAAACTACTATCAGAGATTACTACAAACAACTCTATGCATATAAACCAGTAAATCTAGAAGAAATGGATAAATTCCTGGAAACTTACACCCTCCCAAGACTAAACCAGGAAGAAGTTGAATCCCTGAATAGACCAATAACAAGGTCTGAAGTTGAGGCAGCAATTAATACCCTTCCAACCAAAAAGTCCAGGCCCAGATGGGTTCACAGCCGAATTCTACCAGATGTACAAAGAGGAGCTGGCACCATTTCTTTTGAAACAATTCCAAACAACACTAAAAGAGGGAAACCTCTCTAACTCATCTTATAAAAACTGACATCATCCTTGTATGAAAACCTGGCAGAGACACAACTAAAAAAGAAAATTTTAGGTCAATATCCATGAAGAACATCGATGCAAAAATCGTCAGTAAAATACTGGCAAACCAATTACAACAGGACATTAAAAAGCTTATCCATTATGATCAATTTGGCTTCAACCTAGGGATGTAAGGCTGGCTCAACATATGCAAATCTATAAATGTAATCCATCACATAAACAGGACCAAAGACAAAAAACACAAAATTCAATAGCCCTTTATGCTAAAAACTGTCGATAAACTAGGCATCAGTGGAATGTATCTCAAAATAATAAAAGCTATGTACAACAAACCCACAGCCAATATCATACTGAATGGGCAAAATCTAGAGGCATTCCCTTTGAAATCTAGCACTAGACAAGGATGCCAGCTCTCACCACTCCTATTCAATATACTATTGGAAGTTCTAGCCAGAGCAATCAGGCAAGAAAAAGAAATAAAGGGTCTTCAATTAAGAAAGGAGAAAGTCAAATTGTCTCTATTTGCAGACGACATGATTGTATATTTAGAAGACCCCTTGGCTCAGTTCAAAATCTACTGAAACCGATAAGCAACTTCAGCAAAGTTTCAGGATACAAAATGAATGTGCAAAAATCACAAGCATTCCTATACACCAATAACAGACTTAAAGAGAGCCAAATCAAGAACGAACTGCCATTCACAATTGCTACAAAGAGAATAAAACACCTAGGAATACAACTAGCAAAGAATGTAAAGGACCTCTTCAAGGAGAACTACAAAGCACTGCTCAATGAAATTAGATAGGACACAAACAGATGGAGAAACATTCCATGCTCATGGTTAGGAAGAATCAATATCGTGAAAATGGCCATACTGCCCAAAGTAATTTACAGACCCACTGCTATCCCCATCAATCTACCAGTGACCTTTTTCCCAGAACTGGAAAAAACCAACTTAAACTTCATGTGAAGCCAAAAGAGAGCCTGCATAGCCAAGTCAATTCTAAGCAAAAAGAACAAAGCTAGAGGTATCACACTACCTGACTTCAAACTATACTACAAGGCTACAATAATCAAAACAGCATGGTACTGGTACCACAACAGAGACATAGACCAATGGAACAGAACAGAGGCCTTGGAGGCAATGCCACACATCTACAGTCATCTGATCTTTGACAAACCTCATAAAAACAAGCAATGGGGAAAGGATTCCTTGTTTAATAAATGATATTGTGAAAACTGGCTAGCCATATGCAGAAAGCAGAAACTGGGCCCCTTCCTGACACCTTACACTAAAATTAACTCCACATGGATTAAAGACTTAAACATGGCCAGGTGCGGTGGCTCACGCCTGTAATCCCAGCACTTTGGGAGGCCGAGGTGGGTGGATCACGAGGTCAAGAGATTGAGACCATCCTGGTCAACATGGTGAAACCCCGTCTCTACTAAAAATACAAAAAATTAGCTGGGCATGGTGGCGCATGCCTGTCGTCCCAGCTACTCGGGAGGCTGAGGCAGGAGAGTTGCCTGAACCCAGGAGGTGGAGGTTGCGGTGAGCCAAGATCGTGCCATTGCACTCCAGCCTAGGTAACAAGAGCGAAACTCCATCTCAAAAAAAAAAAAAGACTTAAACATAAGCCCTAACACCATAAAAACCCTAGAAGAAAATCTAGGCAAAACCATTCAGGACATAGGCATAAGGCAAGGGCTTCATGACTAAAACACTTTTGTTGCATTGGCAACAAAAGCCAAAATAGACAAATGGGTCCTAATTAAACTCCAGAGCTTCTTCACAGCAAAAGAAACAGTCGTTTGAGTGAATCAGCAACCAAAAGAATGGTAAAAAATTTTTGCAATCTACCCATCTGACAAAGGGCTAATATCCAGAATCTACAAAGAACTAAAACAGATTTACAAGAAAAAAACAAACAAGGCCATTCAAAAATGGGCGAAAGATATGAACAGACTCTTTTCAAAAGAAGACATATATGAGGACAAGAAACATGAAAAAATGCTCATGATCACCGATTATTAGAGAAATGCAAATCAAAACCACATGGAGATACCATCTCATGCCAGTTAGAATAGTGATCATTAAAAAATCAGGAGACAACAGACGCTGGAGAGGATGTGGAGAAATAGGAAGGCTTTTACACTGTTGGTGGGAGTGTAAATTTGTTCAAACATTGTGGAAGACAGTGTGGCAATTCCTCAAGGACCTAGAAATAGAAATTCCATTTGACCCAGCAATCCCATTACTGGGTATATAGCCAAAGGATTATAAATTGTTCTATTACAAGGACACATGCACACAAATGTGTATTGCAGCACTGTTTACAATAGCAAAGACTCGGAACCAACCCAAATGTCCATCGATGATAGACTGGACAGGGAAAATGTGGCACATATACACCATGGAATACTATGCAGCCATAAAAAATATGAGTTTGTATCCTTGTAGGGATATGGATGAACCTGGAAACCATCATTCTCAGCAAACTGACACAAGAACAGAAAATCAAACACCGCATGTTCTCACTCATAGGTGGGTGTTGAACAATGAGAACACATGAATAGAGGGAGGGGAACATCACACACTGGGGTCTGTGGGGGGGGGAACTGGGGGAGGGACAGTGGTGGGTGGGGAGTTGGGGAGGGATAACATGGGGAGAAATTCCAGATATAGGTGATGGGGAGGAAGGCAGCAAACCACACTGCCATGTGTGTACCTATGCAGCAATCTTGCATGTACTTCATATGTACCCCAAAACCTAAAACTCAATAAAATATACATATTTTTTTAAAAAGATATTGTAATGGCAGATGTATGTCGTACATTTTGTGAAAAAAAAATGAAATGTACAACACAAAGAGTGATCCCTAATATAGGCTATGAACTATATTTAAAAGTGTACCAATATTGGTACAATTGTCATAATTATGCCAATTGTTATAATTGTGCCACACTAAGGCAATACATTAATAATAGGGGAAATTGAAGTACAGGAAGTTCTAATTATTTTTCATAAATCTACAACTGTTCTGAAATATAAAATTTGTTAATTTAGATTAAAAGCCAAATATATCCAAAAGAAGTCTACATAATTAGAAATAAAAATAAATCAGACAATTGCCAATAGTTAAATAAAGCTGGTTTATTATCACAACATTTTATCTAATGAGAAGAAAAGGAAGAAAAGAGACAACTTGAATAAGCAGGCATTGCTCGAGACTAAGCTCCAGCACATGGAAAATGCTAAATAAATTTATATTTCCTCAACAGTTTGATACTCACCACTAATGACTAGATGATGAATGAAAATTAAACATTGAAATATGATTTTCAAGATTACCTTAGATTTAAATAAGATCTACAATTCCTTGATTAATTATATCCTAGTCCTTTTACTATGCTTCTGACTTTTTCTATTTCTTTTTTTTTTAATAACTATACTTTAAGTTCTGGGGAACATGTGTGGAATGTGCAGGTTTGTTACATAGGTATACATGTGACATGGTGTTCTGCAGCATCCATCACACTGTCATCTACATTAGGTATTTCTCCTAAAGATATCCCTCCCCTGACCCCCACCCATTGCTGCCCCTCCTCTAGCTCCCATTCCCCTACAGGCCCCAGCGTGTGATGTTCCCCTCCCTGTGTCCATGTTCACACAAAAACCTAGACACATATGTTTGTAGTAGCTTTATTCATAACTGCTAAAATTTGGTAGCAACCAAGATGTTCTTCAATAGATTAATAAAGAAAAGGTGATACATTCTCATTGTTCAACATCCACTTATGAGTGAGAACATGTGGTGTTTGGTTTTCTGTTCTTGTGTCAGTTTGCTGAGAATGATGGCTTCCAGCTTCATCCAATGTCCATGCAAAGGACATAAACACATCCTTTTTTATGGCTGCATACATAGTATTTCATGTTGTATATGTGTCACATTTTCTTTATCCAGTCTATCATTGATGGGCATTTGGGTTGGATCTACAACTTTGCTATTGTGAACAGTGCTGCAATAAACATATGTATGCATGTGTCTCTATATCAGAATGATTTATAATCCATTGTGTATATACCCAGTAATGGATTTGGTGGGTCAAATGGTATTTCTAGTTCTAGATCTTTTAGGATTAGCCACACTGTCTTCCACAATGGTTGAACTAATTTGCACTCCCACCAACAGCGTAAAAGCATTCCTATTTCTCCACATCCTCTCCAGTGTCTGTTGTCTCCTGATTTTTTAATGATCGCTATTCTAACTGGCATGAGGTGGTATCCCAATATGGTTTTGATTTGCATTTCTCTAATGACCAGTGATGATGACCTTTTATTCATGTTTGTTGGCTGCATAAATGTCTTCTTTTGAGAAGTTTCTGTTCATAACTTTTTGAATGAGGTTACTGATTTTTTTCTTGTAAATTTGTTTAAGTTCTTTGTAGATTCAGTATATTAGCCCTTTTTCAGATGGGTAGATTGCAAAAACGTTTTCCCATTCTGTTGGCTGCCAGTTCACACTAATGATAGTTTCTTTTGTTGTGCAGAAGAATTTTAGTTTAATTGATCCCATTTGTCTATTTTGGCTTTTGTTGCCATTGCTTTTGGTGTTTTAGTCATGAAGTCTTTGCCCATGCCTACGTCCCAAATGGTATTGCCTAGGTTTTCTAGGGTGTTAGGTCTTATGTTTAAATATTTAATCCATCTGGAGTTAATTTTTGTATAAGTTGTAAGGAAAAGATTCAGTTTCACCTTTCTCCATGTGGTTAGCCTGTTTTTCCAACACCATTTTTTAAACAGGGAATCATTTCCCCATTGCTTGTTTTCATCAGGTTTGTCAAAGATCAGATGGTTATAGATGTGTGACGTTATTTCTGAGGCCTCTGTTCTGTTCCATTGGTCTATATCTCTGTGTTAGTACCAGCACCATGCTGTTTTGATTAGTGTAGCCTTGTAGAATAGTTTGAAGTCGAGTAGAGTGATGCCTCCAGCTTTTTTTTCCTCAGGATTATTTTGGCTATAGGGGCTCTTTTTTGCTTCCATGTAAAGCTTAAGGTGTTTTTTTCCAATTCTGTGAAGAAAATCAATGGTAGCTTGATGGGGATAGCATTGAATCTATAAATTACTTTGTGCAGTATGGCCATTTTCATGATATTCATTCTTCTTAACCACCAGCATGAACTGTTTCTCCATCTGTTTGTGTCCTCTCTAATTTCCTTGACAGTGGTTTGTAGTTCTCCTTGAAGAGGTCCTTCACATTCCTTGTTAGTTGCATTACTAGACATTTTATTCTTTTTGTAACAATGGTGAATGGGAGTTTGCTCATGATTTGGCTCTCTGTTATTGGTATATAGGAATGCTTGTGATTTTTGCACATTGGTTTTGCATCCTGAAATTTTGCTGAAGTTGCTTATCATCTTAAGGAGATTTGGGGCTGAGATGATGGGGTCTTCTAAATATACAATCATGTCATCTGCAAATAGAGACAATTTGACTTCCTCTTTTCCTAATTTAATATTCTTTATTTCTTTTTCTTGCCTGACTGTCCTGGCCAAAGCCTTCAATACTATGTTGAATAGGAGTGGTGAGAGAGGGCATCCTTGTTTTGTGCCAGTTTTCAAAGGGAATGCTTCCCATTTTTGCCCATTAAGTATGATATCGGCTGTGGGTTTGTCATAAACAGATCTTATTATTTTGAGATACATTCTATCGATACCCAGTTTAGTGAGAGTTTTCAGCATAAAGGGCTGTTAAATTTTGTTGAAGGCCTTCTCTGCATCTATTGAGATAATCATGTGGTTTGTGTCTTTGGTTCTGTTATGTGTGTTTGGTTGTATTTATGCCTAATAGAGCAAAATATGCCTGTTTATCAAATACCTCCTTGCCTTTGTAAATGCTATTTCCTCTGCCTTGAATTTTTAAATTTAACACAATTGTGTATTTGGGGTTGTTCTATCTTTTATTCAACTGTCCAATCATATATTATCACTGTCAACTAGAGATGGATGTGATTAGACAGGAATAAATAAGATGATACCTTAGCATACAAACATATGATCATTGAGTCAATGATATCTTTCATTATTTTTAAAAGGCCCTTAGAGTCACTCATCTAATAATATGAGGCTATTTTTGTCACCTAGGATATTATATTTAAAAATATTACCAGCACTTTTTTCTTCCCAAAGCATCTACTGCCTTGAAGTTACTTAATTTAGTAATATGTATTCTTTTTTTTTGATAGAAAGCTACATGTAGCTTTCTATCAAAAGCTCAATTGTAAGCTTTTATAATGCTTTAATAAAAAACAAAATTATGGATAAAATATGCTTTGTGAAAATGTCTGATACCCTTGGAAGTAGTAATGTTTTTATCTTTGCTCCCCAGTCATGGAATTCATGTTAGTTCTACAGGGCTTTATATTTTAAAGAATCCCATTGTCTTTTCTGACTATATTGGTAATAATATAACACTGAACTGAAAATTTCTTAGCAGTGTAGTCTTCCTTGAAAGAAAAAATCCACTTTCTTTGATACTTTCTTAGCAGTTGTCATTCCATCACATTTCAATATAAACCATTTATCCTGCATTAGTGTTAAGTTCCCCTATAATTAGCAGATGTATCATATCATAGTGTCCCTGAGTTTCTAACTGACTGTCAGCTCCGTAGTTCCATTATCCTGAATGCCATATTTGGTGGCAGTGCTCAGAGAATACTCAATTTTACTGATGTTGTTTAAAGACCATCTGAGGTGTTGGAAATCATTTATGTCTTTTTTATTCTCAGTTTGTCATCTCTATGCAGGATAGAGTCATCACTGTACCTTATCAAAAATAAAATTAAAAGTGGTATTAAATGGCATGCCAAAAGCCTTAGGGATTATAGTTTATTTCCTTAGGTGATTATAGTTCATTAAAAACCATAAATAATTGCAAGTGCTTCTGAACTTATAGATGGCAGTAGCTACTTCGATAAAATCAATAAATCTAATTGTGTATTTGTCATTAAACATTGAATACAAGCCTTTGTGGAAATGCTTTTCTTATTTGTAACTTTCATTATGAGACATCTATTTTTATAAGAAAATTAAAAAAAAATTCTTAACTGAAATTGACCAAATTTCATCTCTAATTTATATTTACAATTCTACATGTCTTAAATATCTATTTTCTAACGTTTGAACTTTATATAGAAACACAGTTGTTGATTTGGTACACATTTCAATGATTTTCATGCTATTGTTTTTGTAGTTTCAGTATTAAATTTATTTCTTAAATAAAATATTTATTGTATCAATGTCCTTGCATTCAAACTGAAGTTAACAATTTTCTTGTTTAGCTGTATTTCTTTATTATCCATCATGGAATTTAAAATATTTTCTTTCCTTAATATTACAAAACAGTATTTGCTTGAGAATCTTAGTTTAGTAAGCTCTTTTATATACATTCTCATTTATTCCTCCAACAGTAATGTTTGCTTCCTAATTGCTGTGAAACTCAGTCTTGTATTTCTTCCATTATTTGTTTTACATTGTATACAAATGCACAAACACATTTAAATTAAAAGCTTAAAAATGGTCATGCAGCATTAAATGGCTTACAGTTAAAATGACTTCTCTGTCTAAAATATTTCATTGAAAGCTATTACTATGATATTCCCTAAGGGTATTGATTTGATAGCCAATATTTGTGTGTATGTGTTTGCATATATATATATATATATATATATATATGGTCAAAAATATTAAAAATGGTTTCGCAAAACTCCAGAGAAACAAAACTTTGGAAATTCAGAAATGGCCCAGGAAATGGTAGAAGGTTTGGATTTGGGGATAATTATGAATGATGAGAAAAACAAATCAGCAAAGTTGAAGAATGTAAGAGGAACTTGGAAGAATACTGATCATAGTACAGCTGACTCTTGAAAATTATAGGCTTGAATTATATCACTCCACTTTCATAATTTTTTACAAGTAAATAGATTGAAACTTTTTTGGAGATTTTGAATTATTTGAAAAAAAAAAACTTGCAAATAAACTGTGCAGAAATATCCAAAAAAGGGAAAAAAGATCCGTCATAAGTGGACAAAGTACACACATATACTAGCATATTTTATCATTTATTATAAAATATAGATTATTATAAAAAGTTAACAGTTATCAAAACTTTTTTTTTTTTTTTTGAGATGGAGTTTCACTCATTTTACCCAGGCTGGAGTGCAATGGCGCCATCTCGGCTCACCGCAACCTCCGCCTCCTGGGTTCAGGCAATTCTCCTGCCTCAGCCTCCTGAGCAGCTGGGATTACAGGCACGCACCACCATGCCCAGCTAATTTTTTGTAGTTTTACAAATACATATACAGACTATACATAGTGCCATTCGCAGCTGAAAGAAATATAAATAAATGTAAATATGTAGTATTAAATTATAAATAAATGTAAATATGTAGTATTAAATTATAACTGCATACAATTACCTGTAGTGCATACTGTACTGCTGTAATAGTTTGGTGGCAACCTCCTATTGCTATTGTGGTGAGTTCTTGTGTTGCAGGTGTCCCCTTACAACACCATGTAATACTAATTATCTCCACTTGAGCAGATTGTCTGTAGTAAATTGTGTATGCCAGTGAAATGTGATCCCTTGCAGTTGTAGTATGTTTTTTCGTGTGTTTAGTGTAATATTATCAACCTTGAATAACACCATGGAATCCATGCAAAGTGCCGCTAGTGATACTGAAAGTACTCCCAAGAAGCAAAGGGTCATGACATTAAAATGTAAAGTTGAATTGCCTGTTATGTACCACAGATTTAGGTCTGCAATTGCAATTGCCCAGCATTTCAGACGAGGACTTTTTTTGTAAACACACGATATAAACTCATAGGATTATTAAATACAGTATAGTACTGAAATGTATTTGCTCTTTCTTTTATTTTCTTAATAGCATTTCTTTAGCTCATTTATTGTAAGAATGCAATATATAATTCATATGTTATCTGTAAGGCTTTTGGGCAACAAGAGGCTATTAGAAGCTAAATTTTGGGGAAGTAAAATGTTACATGTGCATTCTCAACTGCGGAAGGAGGTGGGTGCCTATGTCTCCAACCCTCTTGTTTTTAAAGGGTCAATTGTATTTGATTTGTTCCTTGTTCTGATTTGGGTTCTAATCTCTGCTTTCCTATCACACCCCTGCTATCTCAAAACTTTTGTAAAAGTGTCACCACTGTAAACTTGCATTGGCTTTTCTCTGAGGAATTAAAGTTGAAAAATACACATGTGAACAGAGCTGAAGGCGAAGCAGTCAGCTTTGACAGGTGATAATTGAGGCTAGCTCTGGGACCAGATGTCAGGAGTAAGAAATTATAGATTAACATAACCAACTATTTAGGAAACCTCAGAAGTATGATGATATGATAGTAGGAGATTTTTAACAGGATCTGGGATGGAACCTGGGACCATTTTATTTGGATTATGGAAACAAAGTAACTGTAAAATAGAAAAAGACCAGGAACCCACAGGGTTATATATGTTAAAATGTTGAAAAAACTTTAAATTATTTTAAACATATGTGGAATGCCAGCAATTTGAACAGGTGTGTATCTTCCTTAATTACATTAATTAAAACATTCTTAGAATAGTGATTCTGATTAAAGACGGCAGATAAAACTGAAAGGGAAAGAGACATAAAGAATGACAATTTGCTAATCCAGAGTAGAGCAGCTGCTGCAAATGACAATTTTACAACAAAATTCAGAAATATGGAAGCGGTAATCAGATGAGGTAAAAATACCAAGTAGAAATTCATGAATAAATTAAATAAAAGAATGAAAATTCAGCCCACCTACCTCCTCCCTTCCCACTACTATGTTCCTTGTACAACGTGCGTGAATTGAAAGGAAAGTTGTTTAAGTAACTTCAAGAATAATGGGAAGGTTTACTTAAATCTGACATTGAAATTGGGAAAATGATTTGCTCAGTAACTCTGTAAAACATCATTGTGGAGACGTGCATGTGAGATGTGTAGTTCTAATAAAACCTCTACATCACAAATTCAAAAAGCTGCCCGATGGCTGATGCTCGACGGATTTATCCATAGTCTAAGCACTTTTAAAAAGAAAGAAGATAATATCTGAAACGTTGATACCTAGTCATAGAAATCACAGAAATCAGTTTTGAACTGTTACCAGGGATGGCAGAAGAATATGCACTGAGAAGTGAGGAGAAGCTCCAAATCGTTTACTTAATAAGGAAACTGACTTACTTGACCCAGCCTGGCAGTTTCTATTCATTCTTCCTTTTGTCTACTTGCTTTGTTTGATGCAGGTCAAGGACAAAATCTCTATTATATCCTATGCATTTGGTAAGCATGTCTTCCTTTCATTATCACATATTTTTGTGTTCAAAGGATATTTGATGTATGTGGCAGCTTTTGAACCATAAGGATGAAAATAAAGAAAAAATCAAATAATACTTTGAATTCACATCAAATGCACGTCAACATTGCAGAAGATAAACTGATTAGAGTTTGCCAAATTCCACAAGCAATTTATTTTGAGTGAGAGAAAATAATTAGCCCTGAAAAACGTTTTTTATCTGCAATTGACAGAATAAACCATTATAGAAGATCCATTCAATATGCTCTATCTCAATTAAAAACAAATACTTCTGATCAAATACCTGCAGAGACCTAAAGATTGCCATCATTTTACCTCACTCAATTTGTGTTATTCCACAGAAACTATTTTTTAATGACATTTTCTAATTTGATAATAAAACTACTCATATTTATATTAAACTCATCTTCATTTCTCTATCACTGTTGCTTCAATTGGCTGAAAGTTTTCCTTTCCAGTTAAGAACAAAGATTGGTGTTGCAAGCTTAATATATATGGCAGTATAGAAGATAAATATCAGGCACATTTCTTTATACTTAAATATATACTTATAAGTTTATACTTATAAGTATAAGCATATGTATAAGTATGTCTCACAATTTTTTCTACAAATAAAAATCAAAGAAAAGGATATAATTAAAATATATATTAAGTTTATTTCTCGAATTACTAATTTAAAATAAGTACTTTAAACTTTAAAAATAAAAACATATTTTCTTTCTTATTAAACTACAATTATTTCATGCTTTGATTATAAATAGCAAAGTAATAAGAAAATAAACAAATGATAAAGTCCTAGTATAAAAATATTACTAAAAAGTTAAATGTCAAAATAGGTAATTTAGTGTTAACTTTGCATTAATATTTTAGTATTTTTTAAAATAAATATTGATCATTTTCAAATGTGCATCCAAAGTTATCTTATAAAAGTCTCAGAGAGATCACATTACATTCTGCACTTAATTTAGTGTTTGTTATTCAAAGACATGAAGAGAAAGATATTTTTGATTAATGATATCAGAGGCAGAATGTTCTGCATGTAAAATTTGTGAGCTGAATTGGTGGTGGGCAATGAATCACGAAAATTAATATGTTTGTGTATTAATTTTTATTAAAGAATAAATTAATGAAATTTACCTTTATACGTGTAACAATGGTTTAATAAGTATATCTTTAAGGAATGATCATCTAGAATTGCCTTGTTTGACCTAGTTGTATGATGGGTCAAAGAAAGAGAAAATTAAGCTGTTAACCAAATAAAAAAAAAAGAGAGAGAGAGAGAGGATGTGACTTCTCAGGTCCACAGCTTTCACTCTAATCTTTCTTTCTTTTTAAAGATTTAATGATGAATCTGATATTTTTAAGGATTGGTTAAGTTTCACTTTAATATTAGTTTCAAACATTCTTCCTTACCACTTTATAGTTTCTCTGTTTGAAACTATAAAACCCATAAATAATGCTTCAGCTAATTCATACTTCATCTACTTCATATCATAAAGTAGATCTTTATGTTAACGTGTATTGGTGATTAAAAATAGCATTTTTGTAGTCATTGTGAATGAAAGTTCACTCATGACTTGACTCTCTGTTTGTCTATTATTTGTGTATAGAAATGCTTGTGATTTTTTGCACATTGATCTTGTATCCTGAGACTTTGTTGAAGTTGCTTATCAGCTTAAGAGATTTGGAGCTGAGACAATGGGGTCTTCTAAATATACAATCATGTCATCTGCAAACAGAGACACTTTGACTTCCTTTTTTCCTAATTGAATACCCTTTGTTTCTTTCTCTTGCCTCATTGGCCTGGCCAGAACTTCAAATGCTACATTAAATAGAAATGGTGAGAGAGGGCATCCTTTTCTTTTGCCGTTTGTCAAAGGGGATGCTCCCAGCTTTTGTCCATTCAGTATGATATTGGCTGTTGGTTTGTCATAAATATCTCTTATTATATTGAGATACATTCAATCAATATCTAGTTTATTGAAAGTTTTTAGCATGAAGGTGTTGAATTTTATTGAAGGCCTTGTCTGCATATATTGACATAATCGTGTGATTTTTGTCATTGGTTCTGTTTATGTGATCAGTTACATTTATTTATTTGTGTATGTTGAACCAGCCTTGCATCCCAAGGATGAAGCTGGCATGATCATGGTGGATAGGCTTTTTGATGTGCTGTTGCAATAGTTTGCCAGTAATTTATTGAAGATTTTCACATCGATGTTCATCAGGGATATTGGCATGAAATTTTCTTCTTTTGTTGTGTCTCTGCTAGGTTTTAGTATCAGGATGATGCTGGCCTCATAAAATGAGTGAGGGAGGTGCCCCTTCTTTTCTGTTATTTGGAATAGTTTTGGAAGGAACGATACCAGCTACTCTTTGTACCTCTGGTAGAGTTCAATGGTGACTCTGTCCGGTCCTGGGCCTTTTTTTTTTTTTGGTTGGTAGGCTGTTAATTACTGCCTCAATTTCAAAAGATGTTATTGGCATTTTCAGGGATTCGACCTCTTCCTGGTTTAGTCTTAGAAGGATGTACATGTCCAGGAATTTATCCTTTTTTTTTTTAGATTTTCTGTTTTATTTGTGTAGAGGTATTTATAGAATTCTCTGACAGTAGGTTGTATTTCTCTGGGAACAGTGGTGATATCCCCTTTGTCATTTTTTATTGTGTCTATTTGATTCTTCTCTTTTCTTCTTTATTAGCCTAGCTAGAGGTCTAACCATTTTGTTAATCTTTTCCAAAAACCAGCTCCCGGATTCATTGATTTTTTTGAAGGGTTTTTTGTGTCTCTACATCCCTCAATTCTGCTCTGATCTTCGTTATTTCTTGTCTTCTGCTAGACTTTGCATTTTTTTGCTTTAGCTTCTCTAGTTCTTTTAATTTTGATGTTAGGGTGTCAATTTTCAATCTTTCCTGATTGCTCTTGTGGGCATTTAATGCTAAAAATTTCCCTCTAAACACTGTTTTAACTGTGTCCCAGAGATTCCAGTACATTGTGTCTTTGTTCTCACTGGTTTCAAAGAACTTATTTATTTCTTTCTTAATTTCATTATTTACCCAGTAGTCATTCAGGAGCAGGTTGTTCAGTTTCCATGTAATTGTGCAGTTTTGAGTGACTTTCTTAATCCTGCGCTACAAAGAGAATAAAACACCCAGGAATACAACTTATAGGGATGTAAAGGACTTCTTCAAGGAGAACTACAAACCACTGCTCAGGAAAATAAGAGAGGATACAAACAAATGGACTAGCATTCCATGCTCATAGATAGGAATAATCAATATCATGAAAATGGCCATACCACCCAAAGTAATTTATAGATTCAATGTAATCCCCATCAAGCTACCATTGACTTTCTTGACAGAATTAGAAAAAAATTACTTTAAATTTCATATGGAACCAAAAAAGAGCCCATAAAGCCCACACAATTCTAAGCAAAAAGAACAGAGCTGGAGGCATCACACTACCTGACTTCAAACTATACTACAAGGTTACAGTAACCAAAACAGCATGGTACTGATACCAAAACAGATATATATATATATATATATATATATATATATATATATATATACCAAAAGAACAGAAGAGAGGCTTCAGAAATAATGCCACACATCTGCAATCATCTGATCTTTAACAAACATGACAAAAACAAGCAATGGGGAATGGATTCCCTATTTAACAAATGGTGTTGGGAAAACTGGCTAGGCACATCCAGAAAACTGCAACTGAAGCTCTTTCTTACACCTTACACAAAAATTAACTCAAGAGAGATAGAGTATTTTGTATTAGGTCTTATGTTTAAGACCTTAAACCTCCCAGGTTAAGTGATTCTCTTGCCTCAGCCTCCTGGGTGGCTGGGATTGCAAGCATGAGCCACCATGCTTAGCTAATTTTTGTATTTTTAGTAGAGATGGGATTTCACCATGTTAGTCAGGCTGGTCTCAAACTCCTGGTCTCAAGTGATCCACCCGCCTTGGCCTCTCAATGTTCTGGGATTATGGATATGAACCACCATGCCTAGCCAAAAATAGTGTTGTTTTTTTTTCTTAATAGTTAAAATAGTCAGAGAAATACTCATTCTTATTTAATACATACAATTAGTCTTTAGGGTTTTCTTAAATATGTACTCATGTTTCAATTATGTGTTGAATTAATTCATGCACACACATGTGTGTAGGTGTGGGTAAGTTTGTGTTTTATTTAGCCATTTTAATACTATTATTTATAGGCTACTAGTGAATTAGAGAAAATTATCCTAATAATTATAGGTTCTCAAACATTTATAAAGTTATTTTTGTACACAAACACATTTTTTCAAGAATTATATTAAATATTTATTTTATTTATTCATTAATTTATCTAACAAATTTTATTGAACATAATTTGGCACTGGGCATGATCAACAGGCAATTAATATAATTAGCAGATAAAACAGATAACAATTCCTGAACTTCTGGTGTTTGTTGTCTAGTTCAGAAAGACAGATGCAAATACAATAATTAATAAAATACACAGTATATTAGAAGCATCAGATACCAAAAGTAAAACAGCTGAGAAGGAGAACACTAAATGTAAGGATTATTTGCCATTTAATAGAGTGCTTCACTGAGAGTTGTAAGGACGTAGTAAGGATGAGAACAGGAGCCAAAAAGAAGGATATTTGAAGAACGCTGGTGAATGAATCAGCCTTGTACTTGCAGTGAGAGAAGAATAGGAAGAAGGCAAGAGGCTCTGGGATGGAGTAAGCGACAGGGAGAAAGGAGCTGATGTCCAAGAGGTAATGCTGTGTGTTGAGGGATCTGACTGTGTCAGCCTTTCAAGAAAATGTTAAGGGGATTTGACTGTCAGTCCAAGGGAAGTAGGAAGCTATAGTAGTATTTTAAGGACCAACATACCACTGGTTTCTGGTGAGTTTGTACTTTGTTATTCTGGCATTGAGAAAACATACAGGTGTAAGTAGCCTTTTCTAGCCATTTACAGTAAGTATCTATAAGGACAATGAAACAATCTTGGTCATCATGCTGCAAAACATACAAAAACAGTGTGTCCTTAACTCATTTTATATCCACATTGGCCAGGGTTTCTTTGAGGAAATCCCCAGAATAACTGAAATTGATATTTTACACTAAGAAGAAGAAGAAGAAAAACTTCAAAATTCTAGCATGAAAAATGATCTAACTTCTCTATCCAAACCATAAGGAAATTTATCCACAGATATATGTGGCTAAGCAGAAATTTCTGTCCTTAAAAATAACTTTAACAGCTTTTTAAAACCCAAAAATTAGAAAACAAAAGTAAATAGAGGTTCCTCTTTAAAGCTTTCTTGGCCTATTAGGTTGATTTACTCTAAAGCTTTCTGCTAACAATCCTCAGTAATTGTTAGTTATAAATAAAGAAATAAGTATATTCTGTGTTCGTAGTTCTTATACTATAGCCCAGATATTTGCCCTGAAATATCTGGACCAGGACAAGTCTTAGCTCATAGCTGAATTCCCTTGCTTATTTGGAAATGTTATTATTTCTCCAAGTCTTTCAGAAGTAACTTCCTCTTTTCCTTTGTTCTCCTTTGCTTTTACCTATTTAGGAAAGTTTTAAGTTGTTAGCCAATTGGGTGTATCCTAGAATGTGAGGTCCTGTTCCAGCCAATGGAAACAGGACACAGCAGTATGGTGATGCATTAGATATAAGTATTCCTGTGTCCTTTGTTTGGTGTGCTACTATGGCAAAGCTGCTGGTGAGTAGCACCCTTTCTGCAGAAAGTAAAGTTGCCTTTCTGAGAGATCCTTTGTCTCAGTGCTGGTTTTGTTTCTTTGTGACATCAAGCACCAGTGCCCATTTCCTACTAATTTGGTGGCCCATACAGAGAGCCAGTCCCCTCTGGGGTGGCTCTCTCTCATGAAGAGGCACCCTGGTGCCTCATTGCGGCAGTCTGAGTAGGTAGAGCACCAAGATCCAACTGGTGCAAGGAATACACCTGGATTCTCAGCAACACGGGGAAAAGAAAGGCTTGCAGAACCACAGTGACCAGGCTACCTCATGCACAAGCCAGGGAAGGAAACATTGCAAGAGAGTGACAAAATACTTCCTTGGTGGTCAACTTCTGGAGGGTTGAATGTATGTGTGAATGGATACAGGCCTCACTGCTTGCGCTGTTGTTTATGTGGATGGTGACAAGTCCTACGGCTGGACGGAGTGAGAGAGTCCTCTCTGTGGTTCTGTGGCTACCTCATACGGCTTAGGGCAATCCTGCCGTGGGGCTTATACCAGCATACTTATGCTAAAAGGGGTCTAAATCTCCCCCAGGGGAGTGTCCAGAGAGGATGACGTGAAAGAAGAAAGAGTGAAAGAGATCTCTGCAAGAGGGGGAAAGAAGAAACAGGTTAACCTCTCAGGATAAGATAGTTGAGAAATCTCTAGTTTGAGAGTTTGAGCCTTCAGTAAGCCTCTAGAAAAGGAATAGGTGAGAAATCTCTGGGATGAGAGGTTGAGCCTGATTAATACCCAATATAGGAAATGTTCCTAGTAAAACAGGGACAGGAAGTAAAGCAGAGCAAATAAATGGTGAGGGTGATCAAATCACCTCTGACAGCCCTTTAGGGCATATGCTAAAGTACTGAAAGGACAATGAAACTACCAAACACAAGAAAAAGCAACAAATGATAAAATAAAACTGATCTTTAGAACTGATCTTCAAGACCGCATTTGTCTGTCCAAAATTTGGGCTGTATGAGGATTGGGTTTGTCAACTTCTAATAATCAATGTTAATAACAAAAGCCCTGTCTCACAAGATGAAATAAACTACTTTCTCTGTTGGTGCCAAGGACTTGTTCTTTTTACCCTTTGAAGGATATAGAAAAAGGAGAGAGTCACAAAAGGTCAGAGGTTAATACCTCTGAAAAAGGTGAGCTTCTTATTCATGAGCAGCCTACAAGGAACTGGGGCCATCTAGACTATCTTCCCTCATTCCTGCCTCCTCGTCTCCAGGTGGCTGCTGCTGCCTCAGATCCAGATCCTGAACCAGAACTCCCCACTCCTTTTATCCATCCCCCATATAACCCAGCCACTTGGGAACTGACACCTTGGAATCCTGATCATTGCCAGCCTGAGTGTCCTTCTCTGAGGAGGGAACTCCAGTGGGAAATAGAACAATGTAAAAAGATTATTCAAAATCTCCTCCTCTAAGGAATTGGCTTCACAGCTTTTTCCTCTAAAGGAAGTACCTCAGGGTGGGGGTGCAATTGGTTTTGTAAATGCTTCCCTAACTGCTTCTGTGGTCTGAAGTCTAAAGAAAGAACTTAAGACCCTATTAAATGATCCTGATGGAGTGGCAGGACAGATTGATTAGTTTCTAGGTCCCCAGTTATATACTTGGACTGAATTAAAGTCCATCCTAGGTATTCTCTTTTCAGAGGAAGAGCAGAACATGATTTGCAGAGCTGCTATGGCAACCTGGAAGCATGATCATTCTGTTCGTCAAAATGTCCCAGCAGTGGATATTAAATTTCCTGCTCAGGACCCACAATGGGATAATAATATTGTAGCCCACTGGGACAACATGAGAGATTTAAGATAACTAATTAAGCACCCCAAACCCAAAATCTTTCTAAAGTCTTTGATGTACAACAAGAAAAAGATGAAGGGCCTATGAAGTTTCTAGACAGATTGAGAGAACAAATAAGAAAACATGCTGATTTAGATCCAGAAAGCCCCATTGGACAGAGAATGGTAAAATTACATTTTGTTACTAATAGCTGGCCAGATATTGCAAAGAAGTTGCAAAAGATAGAAAACTGGAAGAACTGGCCTGTAGATAAATTACGAGGAGAAGCCCAGAAAGTATATGTAAGGAGAGATGAAAAAAGGCAAAGGTAGAAGGTAAAAATTTTTTGGCAGAATTCACCAGGACAAATGATGCTGGAAGCTAAATTTAGGCCCATGCCAGCAAAGTTTTCTAAAGGTAATGAAAGAGGAAAGTCCTGGAACTCAGGAATACAAAAGGAGAGAGGGCAAAGTCAGTATTTTAAAGGAGGAAGTCAAAGTAAGTGTTGTAAAGGCTGTGGATGTGAAAAGAAGGAAGAAAGGGAAAGAAAGAGGGCAAGACAGACGTTACAAATGTGGAAAACATTTAAGAGAGAATGTCCTGAATTAGAAAGTGCTGAGGAAGCTCTTCTGCTCATGCCTACTTTTGAAGAAGGTGAATGGGAGGCCAGGGCTCTATCTTTTCTATTTCGAGTCCCACCAGGAGCCCTCAAAAAATTTAGAGGTGGGAACTAACCATGAGTTAATAACATTTTTAATTGACTCTGGAGCAGCCCATTCGTCTGTTTGTTTTTCCCAGCTGATTTGATTTGTTCCTCAGAGGAACTGCTAGTCTCTGGAGTAAAAGGGGAAGGATTTAAAGCAAAGATTTTAGAAAACGTAGAAGTGAAATACAAATATTGGTCAACCTGTATTCAACTTTTATTAATTTCTGAAGCAGGCACTAATCTACTAGGGAGAGATTTAATGCTAAAATTAGGCATTGGTCTATAAGTTGGCCCAAAGAGCTTCCTACCTTTTTAAAATTTGCTGACTACAACAGATGAGAAATACATTCATCCTGATGTATGGCAAAAGGAAGAAAATTGAGGAAAGCTATGAATTCCCCCAATACAAGTCAAATTAAAGACTCTAGGGGAGGTAATAAGGAGGAAGCAATACCCTATCTCTTTAGAGGGACAGGTAGGGTTAAAACCTGTAGTTGAAGGCCTTATTAATGATGGGCTTCTTGAACCCTGTGTGTCTCTATAACACTTCAATTTTACCCATTAAGAAGTCAGATGGATCACATCAACTGGTACAAGACCTCAGAGCTATTGATGAAATAGTTTAATTCACTCATCCTGTTATGCCCAACCCATATACTATTCTTAGTAAGACTCCTTAGATTTAAAAGATGCTTTCTGGGCATGTCTTCTAGCTGAAGACAGCCAAGATGTATTTGCTTTTGAGTAGGAGGACCCGTACAGGACAGAAGCAACAATACAGATGGACAGTTTTACCCCAAGTATTTCCAAATTAGCCTAATCTCTTTAGTCACATTTTAGAGACAAAAAAGATAGGGGAGAGAGAATAGGGCCTGAATGGGTTGAAGGAATTGTATCCTTGCCTTTGCTCTGAATGAAACAAGAACTTAGGAAATTTTTAGGGCTAATTGGATACTGCCATTTATGGATTGACTCATACACACCAAGAAGTAAACTGCTATAGGAGAAGCTAACTAAAAGACTACCAGACACACTTGTGTGGTCCTCGGAAGAGGTTAATCAAATTAATGAATTAAAAGAAAGACTGATATTTGCTCCTGTTTTGGCTCTACCTTCTTTAGAGAGACCATTTCATCTTTTTGTAATGTAGATAATGGAGTAGCTTTAGGAGTGCTTACTCAAGAACACGGAGGCCACTGGCAGCCAGTAGCCTTCCTGTTGAAAGTTTTAGATCCTGTTGCTTGTGGATAGCCTCAGTGTATTCAATCCATTGCAGCCACAGCAATCCTAGTAGAAGAAAGCAGGAAACTAACTTTTGGGGGATACTTGGCAGTAAGTACCCCTCATCAAGGCAGAGCCAACTTGAACCAAAAAGCAGAGAGGTGGCTCACATAAAGCTATCCCATTAGGAAAAGATGATTTAACCATAACCATAGACAGTTCACTCAACCCATCAGGTTTCCTGACAGGGAACCTGTTGTTAAAATCAGAACACCTGTGTCTAGATTTAATTTGATTATCATATTAAAGTCTGGCCTGAATTAGCAGAAACTTCTTTTAAAACAGGACAACATTTATTTATAGATAGTTCCTCCTGGATATTTGATGGCGAACGACATAATGGGTATGCGGTAATTGATGGAGAAATTCTTAAAGAAATAGAATAAGGAAGATTACCTAATAGTTGGTGAGCTCAAGCTTGTGAACTATTTGCACTCAGCCAGGCTCTGAAATATTTAGAGAACCAGATAGGAAACATCTATACAGATTCCAAGTAAGCCTTTGGGGTAACCCACATATTTGGTAAAATCTGGGCTGAATGAGGCTTCATGAACAGTAGAGGTCAAGATCTTGTTCAGGAGCCATTGATTGTCCATGTTCTAAATAATCTTCAATTACCAGAGGAAATAGCTATTGTCCATGTTACAGGACATCAACATGATTTTTCTTTTGAAAGTAGAGGGAATTACCTGGCAGATCAAAAAGCTAAGGAGGCTGCTGTTTCTGAAACACTCATTTTCCATTTGACTCCTTGTCTCCCTCCCTTCACTGTAGTTCCTATTTTCTCTTATGCTGAAAAAGAAAAATTAGCCAAGATTGGAGCTCAGGAAAATTTAGGAGATAGATACTCCCAGATCAAAGGGAGATGTTATCTAAGCCCATTATGAGAGAGGTTTTGTCTCATTTGCACCAAGGGACTCATTGGGGCTCCCAGGCTCTATGTGATGCCATTCTTGGAGTTTATGAGTGTATAGGAATTTATACCCTAGCCAGACAAATCACAGATGGTGGTTTAATTTGTACAAAAACAAATAAACAGGCCTTAAGAAAATTACCCCTTAGAGGAAGAACTTCAGGGTTAAGACCATTTATTTTTATTTATTTATTTATTTTTTAGATTATTTTGTCTTCTTGATGAATTGAACTTTTATCATCATTAAATGTCCTTTATTCTTGCTAATATTGAAGTTTTGTCCTGAAGTCTAATTTTTTTAGTGCTAACAAAATCATACCAGTTTTTATATGCTTACTGAATATACGGTGTATATTCCTCATTCTACTCAAAACCTATCTGCGTTTTTACATTTTAAGTGTGCTATTTTTAGACTGTATATAGTTGAGACTGTTTTTTTATCCATCTGACAATCTGTGGTTTTAAGTTGGTAACTTTAGTCTAACTACAGTTTTTTTTTTTTTTAAATTGTATTTGGGCTCTGGGGTACATGTGCACGTCCTCCATCCTACAGGATTGTTGCATAGGTACATACATGCCATGGTGGTTTACTGTCACCATCCCTCCCTCCTACCATCACCTGCATCAAGCATTTCTCCCAGTGTTATCCCTCCCCATCCTCCTCACTACCCCTTGCTGTCCATCTGCTCCCCTCCCCTCCACCCACCGACCTAGCCCTGTGAGTGTGGTTCCCTTCTCTGTGCCCAAGTGTTCTCATTGTTCATCACCCACCTATGAGTGAAAACATGCGGTGTTTAGTTTTCTGTTCTTGTGTCAGTTTGCTGAGAATGATGGTTTCTAGATTCATCCATGTCTCTACAAAGGACACAAACTCATCATTTTTTTGGCTGCATAGTATTCCATGGTGTATATATGCCACATTTTTTTTTCCAGTCTATCGTCAATGGGCATTTGGGTTGGTTCCAGGTCTTTGCTATTGTAAACAGTGCCACAGCAAACATACGTGTGCATGTGTCTTTATAATGGAATGATTTATAATCCTTTGGATATATACCCAGTAATGGGGGATCAAATGGAATTTCAATTTCTAGATCCTTGAGGAATGGCCACACTGTCTTCCACAATGGTGGAAGACACTCCCCCCAACAGTGTAAGAGCATTCCTTTTTCTCCACATCCTCCCCAGCATCTGTTGTCTCCAGATTTTTTAATGATTGCCATTTTAACTGGCGTGAGATGGTATCTCAATGTGGTTTTGATTTGCATTTCTCTAATGACCAATGATGATGAGCATTTTTTTTAAATGTTTGTTGGCTACATATTTGTCTTCTTTTGAAAAGTATCTGTTCATATCCTTCACAGTTAAAGTGTTCAAGTTGATTACACTGAAATGCTCCCTATTTGTCAGCTAAAATATTTACTAGTAATAGCAGATCATTTAACCCACTTGGTAGAGGCCATTCCCTTTTTAAAAGCAACTGCTAGAAATGTAGTAGAAGTATTAATTGAGAACATTATTCCCAATTTGGATGGATGGAAAATATTGATTAAGACAATGGAACCCATTTTACTGTGCATATTATTAAGAAATTAGCTCAAGTACTAGACAAAGAATCGGAGTACCATATCCCCTGGCATCGCTCCTCCTCTGGGAGGGTGGAAAGAATGAATCAAACCCTTAAAAACCATTTAACTAATCGATTCTGGAGACCTGGCTACCATGGACCAAATGTCTTCCCATTGCTTTATTAAGGATTAGGACAGCTCCCCGAAAGGATGTAGGTCTATCCCCATATGGAAATGTTGTGTGAGTTACCTTAAAGATCAGTTTCTTAGAAATTATATACTTGGTCTCTCCTCTACCATTTCTTCTTCTTCTTTTTTTTTTTTTTTCTTTGAGACAGAGTCTCACTCTGTTGCCAAGCATCAGGCTGGATTGCAGTGGCACGATCTCAGCTCACTGCAACCTCCACCTCCTGGGTTCAAGAAATTCTCCTGCCTCAGCCTCTCAAGTAGCTGGGACTACAGGCACATGCCACCACGCCCAGCTAATTTTTGTATTTTTAGTAGAGACAGGGTTTTATCATGTTGGTCAGGATGGTCTCGATCTCTTGACTTTGTGATCTGCCTGTCTCGGCCTCCCAAAGTGCTGGGATTACAGACATGAGCCACCGTGCCCGGGGCCATTTCTTCTTTTAGAACTAAAGGTCTTTTAGCACAGACATCACCCCTAGAGTTTCCAATACATAAGCACTGGCCCAAAGACCACATTTTCATCAAAGGATGGAAAGAAGGGATATTTGAGCCAGCTTGGGAAGGTCCCTTGTGCTGTTAACTGCTGAGACTGCCATTTGAATAGCAGAAAAAGGATGGACTCATCATACCTCAGTCAAAACATCAGCTTCTTCAGAATCATGGGCTGTCATTCCTTACCAAATTAAAGTTAAGAAGAGCTTGATTTATCTATGTTTTCTCTTCCCTCTTTCCTATCACTCCTCCTCATTTTGTCATTGGTGTAACTAAATCAAGTTATGTTTCATGCTTGTTTAGTTATACCCTGAAGAAATTTACAAAGCCAAAGACAGCTTATGACTTCAGAAAAGTATCTTTGTCCTTCTTGGACTTTGTCAGATTGGGAATGTTGTATTTGACCGAGTGTAGAAAGTTATCACAAGACAAAAGTATGCCAGATTGCAGGGTCATTTATGCCGGCGACCACAGAGGACTCACGTCTCTCCAACCTGTGGCGGCAACAGGAGGGTGCCACGATTTTTTATACCCGAAAAACCACCTTGGGAGTGGGAGTGAGGGGCAGGGATGGGGATGAAAAGGCTTCAGACATTCCGAGGGCTAGTGGATTCTGTAAATTACCTCCTGGGCAGAGATGAGGGTGGGGGTCTCCGGACATTCCAAGGGCCAGGGGACTTTTGTCATTCCGTTTGTTACTTAAGTGGTTTACAGAAGTCAAGATAAACATTTGTTTACACATTATCTGGGTAAGGTGGAAATCACAGACCTTAGTTACTTATTACAAGTCGCAGGAGCCAAGATGGCATGGGTTAGGACTGCTTGCCTGTCACATTAGGGCCACAGAGAGCAGTTACTGATAAGAAAAGGTAAGCAGCTTTACATAGTTTTGAAGAACAAACTGGCAGTTCTATTTACAGAGGCCAAGGACAGTAGTTATTGTGAGGAGAATGGGGCAGCCATTTCAACTTATCTAAAAACAGTTTTGCATTTTATAAAATAGTTTTGCTCTGGTTCTGGCTCTAGGCCAGCACAATATCACAGGAAGATAAAACACCTTCTCGCACAGACAGAAATCCTGAAAATAGTAGTTGCATTAACTGGCAGGAATGGAATTCTTGTCCTCAAACAGTTTCCCTTTGTTATTTTTGGTCCAGTGTTCTATGAATGATCAAAGGTTTTAGTGTGACTGCTTCCACTAGCCTTTGCTGGTCCCTAAGACCATTTATCCATTTCTCCAAAGTGGTCACTCCTCTCAACTGTAAACTAACCAGTATAATCCTATAAAACTTATTATTACTATTGCAACTTCCCAAGACTCCTCCCTTCATTAAGTCCTATTTATGGAGTGGGGGATCCACTTCAGGAAGGGATCCTAGAGGAGCTTTTGAAATATGTTTCTTCTTCAACTTCTCTGTCACATCTCACTCAAGCAATGGTTCCTCCCAGACACAATGACAAAACCAAAGTCTCTGTAGTAGAAGTAAAAGACTAAGCAAACCATAGCTATTGCAACAGGATATGAAGATGAAAATGTCTGGTTAGAATGGATTAAATATTCCATTCACACTTTAATCAAAAGCAATTGTTATGCTTATATGCACAGTAGGCCAGAGGCCCAGGTTGTCCCCTTTGTAGTCAGATGGTCCTCTAATTGACAGGAAATGAACTGTCTGGCAGCTCTTTTTCAAAGTCCTACAGCCTGGGTTAATAAACTGTGCCAAACTCTCTCTCTGCTATTTCCTGAAGTACAGCACCCTGTGGGTCAGTCCCTGAGGGCCATCCAGCCTCCATCTTCCAAGACCAATTTTACCTCATGCCTGCAATGACAAGGGGAAAATTTGGCATTCCTTGGAAACTTAACAGGATGCAGTAGTCAGGCGCTTCCAACAGCTAACCCATCAGTCTTCCCTGAGTCATCGCTGAGTGGATGTATTGCGTTATTTTGGAAGACCTTTACTGGACTCTCTGCCAAATAATTGCAGAGGTATTTGTGCTCTAGTCCAGTTGGCTATCCCTTTTATCCTGACATTTCATCAACCAGAAAAAAGGGAAAATACAGCATCAGTGAGTCAGAGTAGCCCCTTATGGATCCTTCAATTACCATGTCTATTTAGATGCAACTGGAGTCCCATGCGACTGGAGTACCAGATAAATTTAAAGCTTGAGATCAGAGAGCTGCAGGATTTGAGTCAATGTTGTTCTGGTGGGTAACGATTAATAAAAATGTAGACTGGATAAATTATATTTATTGCAACCAACAGCAGTTTGTTAATTATACTAACAGTGCTCTTAAAGGAATAGCTGAACAATTAGTATCCACTAGCCAAATAGCCTAGGAACACAGAATAGCCTTACATATGATAGTGGCAGAAAAAGGTGGTGTTAGGAGGCGGAGGTTGCAGTGAGCCGAGATTGCGCCATTGTACTCCAGCCTGGGTAAGAAGAGCGAAACTCCATCTCAAAAAAAAAAAAAAAAAAAGGGTGCTGTTTGTGTTATGGTTAAAGCCCAGTGATGTACCTTCATTCCAAACAACACTGCTCCCAATGGGAGCATAACACAAGCCCTGCAAGGACTTATAGCTGCATGAAATGAGTTAGCTAAGAATTCTGGTATCAATAACCCCATCTCAAATTGGTTAGAAGGGTGATTTGGCCAGTGGAAAGAAACAATAGCCTCAGTTCTTACTTCCTTAGCAACTGTAATAAGTATACTCCTTCTTGTTGGATGTGGTGTTATGTATTTGAGGGCTGGTGCAGAAGCTAGCTGACACAACTCTTACTAACATATCCCGAGCCCCTCCTCCACTTTATTCAGAAATGCTACTTCTTTTAGAAAACAAAACAGACCAACTAAACCAAGACCTGTTAAACAAGTTTGAAGAGGAATTATAGAATAAAAAAGGGACAAAATTGTATGAAATAAGTGTAAATAGAGGTTCCTCTTCAAAGCTTTCTTGGCCTATTAGGTTGATTTACTCTAAGGTCTTCTGCTAACAATCCTTGGTAGTTAGATATAATAAAGAAATAAACACAGGTATTTGCCCTGACAAGGGTAGATAAGCCTTAGCTCATAGCTGATCCCCCTTCCTTACTTGGAAATGTTATTACTTCTCCAACTCTTTCATAAGTAACTTCCTCTTTTCCTTTGTTCTCCCTTGCTTTTACCTATTTGGGAAAGTTTTAAGTTGTTAACCAATTGGGTGTAGCCTAGAATGTGAGATCCTGTTCCAGCCAATGGAAACAGGAAAGAGCAGTAGGGCAAATGCGTTAGATATAAATATTCCTGCCTCCTGTTTGGTGTGCTTTTGTGGCAAGACTGCTGGTGGGTAGCACCCTTTCAGCAGAAAGTAAAGTTGCCTTGCTGAGAGAGCCTTTGTCTCAGTGTTGATTTAATCTCTTTGCGGCACCTAGCACCAGTGCCTGTTTACAACACAAAAGATGCCACATTAATATTAATTTGCAATGTATGTTCACATTGTTTTTTCTCCAAGTGTTTATGTGATATAAGAACATACCGAATCATAGAATAACCTCTTTAAATTATCTATTATATGTAGTTGTGAGGGAATGTGTTCTCTTTCCATGTCCATGAGGAGGCGTAGTTTTAAGGGCAAGAATTTCCCACCACCATTCCTCCCTCCCATCTCTCTCATCTGGGAGATTTATGTTTGCATTTCACAGGCATGGGAATAAAAACTAAGAGTCAATCACCCCAGCAGAAGTTTAAAGGAACTCCTTTCATTGGCCAGAGGAACTTGGGAAGGTGGGAATTTCTCCCAGAATAAATTCTCTTGCTCCTTCACCCACGCTGGATTTCCAACTCTCTGGAATCCCCTCCCACATGGTGGGAGCTCCCTCTGGAAGCCCCTTCCACACTCTTCGTGGAAGTCTTTTCTCTTCTTCTCCTTTCCTTCTCTTTTCTCTACCTAAATAAAGTCACCTTTCCGCAACACTTCTTGGGAACGATATTTACACTTATGAGCATACAGCACACCTGTAGTGGTCTCATCACTTATTCTTTAAGAAGTTGGAGGCCAAGAACCCACAGCATTCTCTTGGGGGAACTGTGTGTCACTGGCACCCAAGAAAAAAACCCGGTTACAGTTGTATTTTCACTTTTTTCCTCTAAAATGTATATTTTTCTCCATAAATTTACTAATAGAGAGTTAGGAAACTTTATTCATTACATAATCTAATTATATTTTAGAACAGAAAAGTATGTTACTCCATAAAGTAACCTGATACTTAGAAAAGCAATGAATGAACTATTGTTTGGAAGATAATAAAACTTTCAGAATTTCCAAGACATTCTTGACGATTTCAAGCAAACAGCCAAATAAAATAAGTTTTTTGAAGATGGAAATGTTTGTATATTTAGTTACCATCTAATATATGACACCAAACTGAGCTTAGACACTGAAAAACATTTAGAAATATCTTTAAAAACTCAACCAATGATATCAACATGTTACAAATATATTTTCATAATCTTCAGCACTGGAACATGTTCACCTAAACACATTTATGTGTTTGAAGATACACACATAGACACACACACACACACACACACACACACACACTTATTGTGATCTATAAGCAAGCCATGATTTTAACATATATAATATCATCCTTGATTCCTTATCCTCTCTAAAGTCACCTGTCCTCTATATCAAATTAATCAAAAGTAGAGCAAATGGTAAAGTGAACAGCAATCCAGGCTTGTCACTGAACAAACTGTGGAATCTCAAATAATTTATTAATATTCCATCCCTAAGTTTCCTCATAAAGTGGAGATAATAATAGCATCTCTCACACTGGTCTTTTGTGATTGTGAATTACGAGTGTACAGAGAGCATTTGGACTTATACCTGGCACACAGTAAGCTTTTGTAATGAGTAACTATTATTATAATTACCTCTGTTGAGCCAAAATAATGAACAAAAGGAAGAGTTAAAAGGGACTTTTTTTTTGTATTGGTGGAGGGCACCCTGTTAGGGATTGATTCAGCAAATTCAAAGGAAACTACACAGAGCAGCTAGATCCTGTGGAATTGAGAGACAAAACTAGCATAATTTTATGGAAATAATTTTTATTTTAGATGCAATGATGAATGTAGCTAAGAACAATGAAAATTCTTACCAATTAGTGATTAAGTCTTAATGGAGCTTCATGACACAGAAAAGAAGGCTAGTTATTTTATGAATATTTCTGGACTCTGTTTTGTGCCATTGATATCTGTGGCAATTCTTTTACTATTACCAAACTGCCTTGATTACTATAGCTTTACAGTAAGTTTTGAAGTAAAATGGTGTCAAGTGCTCTGCCTTTGTTCTTTTTTAATACTAATACTGTTTTAAATATTCTAGGTCTCTTGCCTTCCCCTACATTCAAAATCAGTTTCTCAATATCCACAAAATAACATAATAGGGTAATCAGGAAACAACTGTAAAATTCAATAAATAGTGTTATATCTAGGATTTATCAGTCATGAACACCACAGGGATGTAGATAGCCTCATTGAAAAGAATCTTTCATCTTGTCAATCATCATGTTTCTGCAAGTTCTTGACCACAAGGGTTTACAGAAAAACATTTTCATGAAAGAGTTGGTTTTCTACAAGTATTTTAGAAAATATTAATTAATGCATTAAATAATTAATTATTGATTAGTGGAGAAATCCTTGTAATGAATTATGCAAACCATTTTGTAAGAATCAAAAGCAAATTAGCTTCACTAATAGATCATTTTACAATATATTTTTCATGACATGTAAATATTGTTTCTATATTTTCCAAATCTATTTATTTAGTTTCTTTGACATGATTATTAAGAAAAATATTAAAACTATCAGAACTTTTCATTCAAAAAAAAGTTTCAATCTTACCAGTTGACAAGGAATCATTACATTCCATCTAACGCTCTGTCTCTATAAATTTAATCATTCAAAATTAAGGTTTTCATTGGTTTAACTAAAATTTTAAACTCTTTACTTTCATCAACTATAAACTCTGGGCATTTAAGTACTGATAGTTAATGTTATATTCTCTCCTCACTTTAAACAATTTTTTTTTGAGCATGTTTATTTCAGTACATGTTTAAAAAATTATCTTTAGAATTTGGAGTGTATTTTTTTAACTGTTCACAATCTCAACTATTTGTTTTGTTGTTCTTTCTCCATCTTCTGGTATAAGATAAAAATGAACAGTATAAATGAAGATATAATGTATATATACATATAAACATATATATGAATATAGATATATATATATATATAAATGAACATATTATACACACACCCACATACAGACAAAAGGAAGAGTTAAGAAGGGTAAGTTTTTGTATGGGTAGTGGGTATGACATTAGGGAATACAGTTAGAAAATTCAAAAGAAACTGCATAGAACAACTAGCTATGTGGAAGTGAAAGACAAAACAAATATAAATTTTCATGAAAATAATTTTAATTTTAGATTCTATTGGGAATCCAGCAAAGAACAATAAAAACTCTTACCAAGTAGAGATTGTACAGTTTTGACTGCAATGTAAGTTGTTTACATTATAGTTCCAATTAATCTTTAACTTAATACTTGTACTAAATTTTTTACAAATTTCTTAAGTGATTGTATCTTGGTTTTCTTTTTGTTGATTTTCAGCTGCATTATATATATGAAAAATTATTGGATTTTATTGAGATTTTTCTGACATTATATTATTATGTTTTTTTCTAGGCTTCTAAGTACAGTTAAAAAAAGGTATATTATTTGTTGCACTATCCTAATAGAATCTAAGCCCTAAAATATAAATAAATAGTAAAACAATGTGATAGGTCTCTAACATTCTTTAATGAAAATCATAATAAAATCTGTGCTTTAAAAGCTTAATTTGGCTGGGCACGGTGGCTCATGCCTGTAACCCAGCACTTTGGGAGGCAGAGGTGGGCAGATCACCTGACATCAGTAGTTCAAGACCAGCCTGGCCAACATGATGAAACCCCGTCTCTACTAAAAAATACAAAAGTTAATCAGGTTTGGTGGTGCTGTCTGTAATCCTAGCTATTTGGGAAGCTGAGGCAGGAGAATTGCTTGAATTCAGGAGGCAGAGGTTGCATTGAGCCGAGATCATGCCACTACACTGCAGCTTGGGTGCCAGAGTGAGACTCCATCTCAAAAAACAAAAACAAAAACGGCTTAATTTGATTGCCTTATTTTAATAGATAATAATGCAGTGACAGTCAATGTAATTTGGTAAAAATATCTGCATTTAGATAATTTGTAAAGAACTAAGATTTAGGAATTGAGAAAAGATTACTTGAGTCTCACCACTGATGTTTATTTATGTTTTACATCTAACGATTGACTATATGGTTGTTTTCTCTGGTAAAATATTCACTTTTTAGGATTATTGTCTGAAGATTTATTTTATGCCTTTGTTTTAGCTCTGTTTTTGTTTCTTTATGTGCCTTGTTAGTTTGAGTTGAGATCCATGAATCTGAAAAAAACCACCTCCCCCAGTCTTTGTGAAGTGAGTTTATAGAGGGAAAGATTTTCACCAGCCTGTCTAGCTGGAGATTTTGGGGCCTCTCACGTTTTTCTGTCAATGCATTTTCCCCAGACTTGTTATAGTGGATTTGCTTCTTTCTTTTTTCAGGTGCTCATACTTCCTGCTCCCTCAGGTGTGTGTCTGTGGTCCTGTAGGTTCTCTGGGTCTGCTGTATGCCTCTCAACTCATTTTCTTTCTCATCAGCTCCCAGGCATATAGATTACACTAAGTCCTGCCGATGCTCTAAGACAGGTGAGACAGAGAACAATCCCTCAGGAAACTCTCTAGAAAGATACAATTTTAAAGAAACACTCCATTCTCATTATTTCCCATTCCTCCCATTACCTCTTGAGGGAGAAGTGGCCATCCGCTCACAACTTTTTCTGCTGTAAGCAGGGCCTCCGAGCAGCAGCAGGCCATCCAGCTCTGTTTTGTGCTCAGTTGTCCCCAGGCAACTAGGGGATGTTGGGTATCATGAATACTCTGAGACAGCTGAGACAAAAAGGAGTCCCTTAGGTGAGCCTCAAAAAACCGGAATGTAGGACCCATGCTACATTCTTTCCTTTTCTTCCTCCAGGAGGGAGTCTCTGAGAGTTTCTACCCTGGCTCAATTCTGAGCCACATGGAGGGGTGATGGTGGGTGAGTGCCATGAAATTTCCTGCAAACATGTATACAGCTAGTTTTGTACCTGCCTGTGGTGGTGCAGAATCCTCTCCCTCATTCCCAGAATTTTCACAAAGGGAATTGGTCCACATATTGTTGAATCTGTGTCTCCCTGTGGAATAAATAGTCTGAGTGTTCCAATTCTATCATCTTTCTGACATCGTCTCTAATCAATGGCTATTCTTGACTTGGACTTTGCATGTTATGTTTTCTTCTAGCTTACAGAATGTAGACAAAAACACAGGCTGTGTCTCTAGCTATGTTAAATAATAAAAAGATGATGAACAAGCTACACGAGGGAGGGAGAAGAGACAGGCAGAGGACCAGAAAATAAGAGCGGGGCGGTGGAAGAGAGAGAGAAGTTGTTTGGTAAAGCAAGGCAGGATATTCATATAAAGAGGTTGAAAATTAGGCAGACTTCTTTGTCTGGAAAATAATTGAAGGACACGATATGACCCTGTGCAGTTGCCAAAGAATAACACTTTTATTTATGAGCATAAACATACTGTGTTTCTGAGGAGTATTCTATCATGAATTAAAAACAGAAAGACAAAAAGCAGATTATCTTTGGATCACGGCTTAGAATTATGATATATTCTCTGATCAGGAATATTTAAATAAACAGGCACAGAAGGCCTAAAAATTAACATTTTATTGTATTTGTAATTCAGCATAACTGTCAGATTTTGCTATTATTATAACCAATATAAAGTTGGTTATTAGTTTTTAGGCAGAAATATATAATTATAAAAGTTTACTTAAGAAAAAATATATGAGCAACTGCAGTACATATAAGAATCTGGACACAAAGAAGTGAAATAATAAAACTACTGAGAAAGGAAAGATTTTTTAAGATTCTAATGTCTTCTCAGAAGTTAAGACTCTAAAAGTCATGGTGCTGTTACTTGAAAATAAAATATAATGAGATTAACCTTTATCTTCTATAAGAAATTGCCTTTTAGAGAGGAAAGATTTTAGTTGAATTTTGGACTGTTTAGTCATAACTTTTACTTATTGTGATCTGGGAAGCAAAATGGGGCACAAGGATTTGAAATTATATTACACATTTATCTCATCTTAATGTTCGCTGCAAATTGTTCTTAAAATCTCTAAACCCAATGATGTCTACCTCAAAGTTGAGGTAGATTTTAGTGATTGTCAGAATGTGGTCTATGAATCAAATGTATTTCTGATAAGAGTCACAGAGATTACTTTAAAATGTAGTAATTGAGTCTTTCTTAAAACTGGCCATCTAAATTGTGAGTTGTTCAGGTAGGGCAGGTGACAAGTGAGGCTTTAAAAGTTGACACCAGAAAGTTCACTGAATGAGAAATTTGACTTTCAGATGCAATAAAATAGTATAGCATGGTGTATTCTAGCCATCAATAATTAGGAACGCTGAAAGAATAGGAATATATTAGGTTAAAATCTTCCCTAAGTGCTGAGTCATCAGATATTGTAGATGCTATAAAAGTAGAGAAGAAAGACCCTCATAGGCAATCTGACTTTTGCAGCCATTTTACCCTGGGGACAGGGGAAAACACTTATTTGCTTATTTGGGTGTGGGAAGGAGGGTGAGGCTCTGAGCACAAAACTATGAACAATGCAGGGAGCAGAAAAACCAGCAGAGTTCTGTTCAAACAATTTGAGATCTTGAATTTTTGGCTTGATTTTCCCTCAGGATAGTTGCTGAATTCTGACCAAGAATGCAGTTTACACTTAAGTTAGAAAAATCCCTGATTTAATTAAGATGTTCAGAAACCATATCAGCTGAATAGCTGAATGACTTCCTTTCACTGGGGAGGAAGATACCATCATTTGAGACTCTCTTATTTTTCTACACAACAATATCTAGATAATAAAATCACAGGGCATATCAAAATACAGTGCAATATGAGTTCTTAAAATCCAGAGTATAGACAAATGCTATAAAAATTCTTAAGGCATCCAGGCCTTAATAGTAAATTATGAAGAATCTAGGGGCACTGTGATAATGTGTTCAAAATATATAAACAATAAAGAAAATAGAAAAAAAAAATGAAGAAGTTAACCAGTTAATGAGACTTTACAAAATTACTAAACGGAAGTTTTAGAAATTAAAATTACAACGTTTAAAAGTGAGATCCCATTAAGGCAATTTAAAAGCACAGTATACACAACAGAAATTGTGCTATTAAACTAGAAGACAGGTCAATAGTAAATAATGCAAAGCACTGGAGGGGGGGGGGGGGGTAGGACCATGGAGGGTCACACGCTGAAAAGAGGGAGGGAGGTAGGAGAGAGAGAGGTAAAAGAGTGAAGAGATCAATCATACTTGTAATTGGAGCCACATAGAGAGAGTGTGAAAAATGCAAAAGAACACTTGAATGATAATGACCAATAATGTTTAAAAAATGGGTGCAACCTAAACAGATTTAAGAAGCACAGTAAATGCCCAGCTAAATACCATCCCTAGGCATATTATATTAATAGTGTTGAACTCTAAAGACAAAATAAGTAAAAAGCAGTAAGGGAGGAAAAAAAATTAATTCAGGGAATAATTAATAATTAAACTATTTTATTATATTATAAGATACCAAACATGCATGTAATTTACAGGGTCTTTTCAAAAGGAATATTAGACACATGGTAGGAGCTAAAATTTAATAGAGAGTAAAAATGGAGCAATAGGAAATTATAGATTTATCCAAGAGCAGGCAAAAGAGAAAAAAGAGCATTAAAAATAAAAATAAAACAAACGAACAGAAAATTAAATGTAAGATGGTAGTGAAATTACATATATAGATGTACACATACATACACACATATGTGACAGTCATTACATTGTCGCAGGTAGCAGTGACTACCTAAGGCTGGTGTCGTGGGAGTAAGAATAATTTACCAAACAGTTGTAGGTAAAGAAAGGCAGATTTATTAGAGAAAGTATGAAAATATGTTGCAAGGGTGCAATAGGCAAGCCAGCAAAAAGAATCTGACTACAAGCAAACAAAGGCTTGCTGAGGATTTTGTAGAACAGTGCTTAGCTAATGCTGAAGAGGGCTTTGCGCAAACACCAAAGTTTCAATGAGCTAACTTGCAGGTGTCGTGATAAATTTGGCACAGGAAGATCTTGACTTACTTGTGTAGGAGAGCTATGTTTCCTGGTCCATAAAGAAAGGCGGACTTAGGGCTTATCTGCCTTCTCTTTTTGCTTTACCTCAGTACTGCCAGCCAGACTACTATTCTCTAATTAGGACTCCACATATATGAGCTATAATTGAACTAAATACCATACATAAAACAGTGAGAAACTCATATTGGGTTTATAAAGCCAACTTTGGAAAAGAAAATACACTTTAAATATAAAGACAGAGAGCTTGTAAATGAAAGAAAAGTAAATGAAGGAAAAGAAACACCATGTAAATACAACTCAAAGAACAAAAAAGCTGACAAATATTGTGGAAATATATTCAATCAAAGGGTACACAGAGTCTGGCTCCTGTAACAAAATCCATGTGTGATTTTTCAGGTCCTACCCTAGGCAAGTCCTCACTTAACATTGTAGATAAATTCTTGGAAACTTCAACTGTAAGTGAAACAATGTACAGCAGGCCATTAAATAACTGCTTTCTTTAACGCTGTTAGTTCCTTACAACATTGATGAGAAAAAGAAGTTGGTTTGGTTATACATCTTTTCCTCTGAAGTTGTAATTTCCAATAACCTGTCGACATTGGAAGCACGTTTATCTGAGGCTTTGGCTGAAGCCTTCCTCAGGTCCTTCTGCTGAGATTTCCTTATGGGGGAGGAAGTGGGCTTGAGGACATTTCTTTATTATGTGTCAGTACCTAATTTTATTGTGCTTCACTTTATTGTGCTTTGCAGATATTGAATTTTTTACAAATTGAAAATGTGCATAACTCTGCCTCAAAGAAATCTACCAGCACAATTTTTCCAACAGCATGTGCTTACTTGGTGTCTCTGTCACATTTTAGCAATTCCTGCAATGTTTCAAAGTTTTCAATTATTATCGTATCTGTTATGGTGATCTGTAATTAGTGGTCTTTGGTTTTACTATTGCAGTTGGGGGAAATGACACAAACCATACCCATATAAGACAAAACTTTACTGATAAATGTTGTATGTGCTCTGACTACTCCACTGAACAATCATTCCCTCATCTCTCTTTCTCACCTCAGGTCTTCCTCTTGGAAGAAATAAAAAATACTAAAATTAAGCCAATTAATAACGATAATGGTCTTTAAACGTTAAAGTGAAGAAAAGCTTGCATTTCTCTCAGTTTAAATCAAAAGCTACAGAATAGTAAGCTAAATGAGGAAAGCACCTGGAAAGCTGGAAAGAAAAAAGCTAGGCTTATTGCACCCAACAGTTAGCCAACCTGTGAATGCAAAGGAAATGTGCTCAAAGGAAATTAATGTTGCCACTCCAGTGAACACAGGAATGATAAGAAAGAAAAGCAGCTTTATTGTTAATATGGAGCTTTATTGTTAAGCTTTAGTGATCTGGATAGAGGATCGAACCAGTAGAAACATTGCCTAAAACCAAAACCTAATTAAGAAAAAAGGCCCTACCTAGCTTCAACTGTATGATAACTGACAGAAGTAAGGACGCTGAATATGAAAAGTTTGAAGCTAGAATAGATTGGTTCATGAAATTTAAGGAAAGAAATTCTTTCCATAACACATAAGTGCAAGGTGAAGAAGCAAGTGCTTATGGAGAGGCTGCAGCACCTTCTCCAGAAGATGCAGCTAAGATATTTGATGTGGTGGTTACACTAAACAATAGATTTCCAATGTAGACAACACAGCCTTCAACTGGAAAAAGTTGTCATCTTGAACTTTGAAAGCTAAAGAAGAAAAGTCAATGCCCGGCTTCAAAACTGTAAAGAACCGGCTGACTCTCTTGTTAGTAGCTAATGCAGCTGGTGAATTTGAGTTGAAACTACTGCTCATCTATCATTCTGACAATCCTAGGGCCCTTAAGAATTACACTAAATATGCTCTTCTTTGCTCTAGAAATTGAACAACAAATCCTGGATGATTGCAACAATCATCAGGAAAGGCTAGATCATTGGTAGCCTGTTTTCGCAATAATGTATTTTAATTAAGTTATGTATATTGTCTTTTTGACATCATGCTATTGCACATTGCACACATAATAGACTACAGTATCATGTAAACATAACTTTTACATGCACTGGTTAACTGAAGTATTTTAAGTCCACACTTGAGACCTACTGCTCAGAAAATAAAAAGATTTTTTCAAAATATTACTGCTTATTGACAATGCTCAAGAGCTCTGACAGGGATGTACAAGGAGATTAATGTTGTTTTCATGCCTACTATCACAATATCTATTCTAAAGCCCATGGATAAAAGCATAATTTTTACTTTCAAGTCTTATTTAAGAAGTACATTTTATAAGACTGCCATACATAGTGCTTTTGCTGGTGGATCTGGGGAAAGTGAATTGAAAATCTTCTGGAAATGATTCATCATTCTACGTGCCATTATGGCATTTGTGACTTAGGGAAGGAGTCAATATATCAACATTAACAGGAGTTGGAAGAAGTTGATTTTAACATTCATAAATGGCTTTGAGGAGTTCACAAATGTCATAGAAGATGAAAAACTGCAGATGTGGTAGAAATAGCAAGATAACTAGAATTAAAAGTGGAGCCGGAAGGCGTGACTGAATTGCTGAAATCTCATAACCAAACTTGATTGGATGAGGAGTTGCTTTTTACGGATAGGCAAAAAAAGCGATTTGTTGAGATGGAATCTACTCCTGGTGTAGATAGTTTGAATATTGTTGAAACGACAATAAAGTATTTAGAATGTTACACTAACTTAGTTGATAAAGCAGCTGCAGAATTTGAGAAAATTGACTGCAATTCTGAAAGAAGTTTTACTATGGGTAAACTGCTATTGAATAGCATTGCCTGTTACAGATAAATCTTTCATGAAGAGTCAATGGCTGTGGCAAGCTTCATTGTTATGTTATTTTAAGAAATTACTACAACTACCAGAAGCTTCAGCAACCACCATCCTGATGATTCAGCAGCAATCAATATTGAGGCAAGACCTTCCACCAGCGAAAAGTTTGCAGCAGCCTGAAGGCTCAGGTGAATGTTAGCATGTTTTAGTAATAATGTGTTTTAATTAAGTCCTGTGCATTGTCTTTTAGACATAATACTATTGCACACATAATAGACTACAGTATCGTGTAAACATAACTTTTATATGCACTGGAAAATCAAAAACATTGAGTGATTCATTTTATTGTGATATTCACTTTATTGTGCTCTGGAATCAAAACCACAGTATTTCCAAGGTATGTCTGTACTATGCACTTTCCTACTCCTAGACCTTCCTTCTCTAACTCAACAATCCCCAGGTCTATAAAGCTACAGAAGCCTCTACTTTGTGGCCCCCTTGGAGGTGAAACAAACACTGTGTTGGTGCAGATCTAAGTGCACCACTCAGTGGGGAAAAATTGGAGTTGGTCAGGGATGGAGAAGGAACAGGGCCAGTGCTTCCTCAGGCTTAGCCTCTTGCTTATTTATACTATCACAGTAAGTGATTAAATGCTTGCCTCCTTTTGCTTGTTTTCTCAATTGGCTACTGTGACATATGGTAGCTCAACTCTCTTGAATCCTGCTGAGCTTCTGACTATACACTAAGGAAAGAGGTATTCTAGAGATAATGAGGGTCTATCATAATGATAAAATCCTCTCTGAAGAAATCCTTATTCCAAATCAGTAAGCACATTCTATGTAAAGTAAAATTAAAAAAAAAAAATCATAAAGAGATAATGGGGGCCATCTACACATGTTTCTCAACAGCTAATAGAACAAGCTTTGACACAAGCCATCAGTAAGGATATAGCACATTTAAAGAATGCAGTTAACCAACTTTACCCAGCTGGCATAAGTGGAACACAGTACAAATCAATTTTGTAAATGATTTTAGAGTAATAACTACAGCTCCATATAAATAGCCTATGACCTAGCTATTCCACTCAAGGAAAAATACTCAGCAGAATATGTACACATTTTCGCCAAAGATATGCACTAGAACGTTCATAAGCTTGTGGTAGCAAAATCTGAAAATTAGTAAATGCTTAAGAGTAGATGGAAAAATGATTGTAATATATGCTTATGCAATTGATTATAATTCAGCAAAGAAAATATATGCAGGCACTCAACAATTTGAATAACTTGAAAATAAGATGTTAAGTGGAAAAAGACAGATATTAAAGCACATATACTATATGATTTCACTGATATGAACATCAAAAACTGGATGAATGAATCTCTGCTGTTACAAGGCAGAATAGTTGGTAACCATTAGCAAAAGATGCAATAAAGAGAGTGCATGTGTCCCTCTCTTGAACTGGTAATTTTTTGTTTGTTTGTTTCTATGTGTACTGGTTGCAAATGAGGAAAAACACTGAGCTCTTGATAGGTACATTTTTTCTGCATTCATATTATACTTCAATAAAAAAATTGAAAACAATAATGGAGTTTAGAATTTAAAGCGTTTTTAAACAATAATGCATTACAAATAATTACAGAAGCAAAGTTATTGTGTAGCTGTCAATGTCCATGTGTGATCCATAGAATGGGGCTTTAATCTCTCATTGAGAGCCGGTTACATAAAGATACACTGTTACTGGATACAGATACAGCAAATTGTATTTCTACTGCCATAAACAAGAAACTCTTGACGATAAAAAATCTTGATATAACCATTGCTACTGCCGCATATGGAAAAGTAATGCAGTTGTCAATGCCTCATTCAGTCCTTTCCTCCCTCTCTCCTCCCATCCACTTCTATTAGAAAAAATGTACTCAGTTCTTAGTCTTTCATGCCACTGGGTTCTGATTCGAAGTACTGGTGAGTGATTCATAGTTTCACTTTCATCTTTAAGGGAATCTTGCCCACAGAGTACAGAGCGTGTATGTAGGGATATTTGCTCTGCCTCATGGAGACAGAACTTGCCCATTTATAGGTACTGGGGCCTGAGGAATTGTTAAATAATGAGTTTCATCCTCACAAATGTTGACAAATGTCCATACCTTAATGTATTCTATGATGGATTTAATTTCAATTTGGTTATGCTAAGACTACATTTCCCAGAATCCTCTCCTTCATATACTTCTGGGTTAGTTTATTAAAACTGAAGTTGAGGAAGACAGGAGGGTTAAGGAAGCAGAAACAACCATGCTGTATTGATTAGCAGTGGTGAGAGACAGAACTTTAGAACATGCAGAAGCAATAATCACGAAGAGCCGAAGCTTTCTGTAGGCTTCTATCCTTTCTCCTGCACTACCCATTCTTCAGCAGCGATCATGTTTTTTTTTTTTTTTTTTTTTGAGACAAAGTCTTGCTCTGCTGCCCAGGCTGGAGTGCAACGTGGCAATCTTGGCTCACTGCAACCTCTGCCTCCCAGGTTCAGGCAATTCACCTGCCTCAGACTCCCAAGTAGCTAGGATTATAGGCGCCCACCACCACGCCCGGCTAATTTTTGTATTTTTAGTAGATACAGGGTTTCACCATGTTGGCCAGCATAGTCTCAAACTCCTGACCTCAAGTGATTCGCCCGCTTCGGCGTCCCAAAGTACTGAGATTACAGGCGTGAGCCACCGCACCCAGCCAGCAATCACTATTCTAACTGGACATCGCTGGCTTCCAGATTTGCAACAATCCCAGGGAAAACTAGTTTAATTGCACCAGGGCGAAAGAGTGTTATATTACCAAATCTATTGCTATAGCATTCATTAATAACCTGTTTAATTTTTTTAAATAAAATAGTTTATATTTAGTGATAAATAATAAATTTTAATATTTTTATAAACAAATTATCATTCTTAACCAAAGTAGCTTAGAAAAAATAGGCTGACATACATTATCATCTGTTCAAGGTAACGAGTTCTTCACGTCTTAATTTGAAAAATAAAATTCAGACACTTGCTACTCTGGACAAAAACAATGAATAAATATGAAGCTTAACATATTTTGAAGAAACAATTTCTAAATGAATTTTATTTTGAAAACAATTTTAAAACAATAGCCTTTTGCACTCTCTAAAGATGGGAGTTGATATTTAAAATATTTAAATGTTTCTAATACATAGATATCGAAGGAAAATGTTTATTACTGCCTCAATTACAAAAATACTATATTAAATTATTGTTTATTCTATAAGTAAGTGTATCTCTTAAATATTGCATTGTTCCTCTGTAGCATCTTTATTACATGCTAAAAATGTGGTCACATAATATGACATTTACCTGAGGGCAATGGTTCTATTCCATTTTATGGCTACAGCTTAGGTGTCCGAAAGTGAATATGAGAATCATAAAGCATTTCTCACCCAAAAAGGAAAGTTGAATTTATGATCCAGTGTAAATCCTCAATCAATTGGGAATATCAAGAAATATGCTTCTTACATTTTTTTAAACTTAAATAGAAAACAAGACTACAACAAAAGATTAAAATTATTTAGTGAGTTTATATTTTTAACTATAATGTTTGATTTTGTTAAAGAACACATATGATCAACCTTAGGATTTTCTGAAACAGTTTATTACTATATTTCCTTATTTTTATTGTGCATATTATTATGACTATTATTCAAGGTTTCATGTGATTTAAACATTAAATCACTTTGTTTTATCTGTTTAAGTTCTACTTGGATGTATAGTATCTCAAGATAGTATTCTGTTATTACTCCAAGCATTATGAAAATGATTTTGAAATGATTTTGAAAACTCAGTTACCATAAATAATTACTGTACAAATGCAAAGACAATGTGTTGTAAGGTATTGTGAGCATTACAAATTTGAATAAGACACTGCCTTTCCATATTTTCATGTTAATTGACTAATAAAATATCTATAGTTGGTATGCAAAGAGTTTCACTCGTACATTATTTTTGCAACACATCTACAGCTTTTTATAACTTAATGTGTTATAAAATACCTTGACTTACACTGTCTCCTAACCCCTTTTTTCCTTGATTTAGAATTAAATACATATCCTTGAAGGAGGTGGTGTGTGGTTAACGAAAGGGTGATTTTTTTTTGTTTGTTTTGGAAAGATTCATTTTCATAGAAACAGTGTTTATGTTAAAAGAAAAAGAAATTATTTTGTTTTCTAAATCCATACTATATTTAACTATTACTCTACTTTAGAAACATTGGAAAGAAAACAAGCTAAAATTTAATAGCAAATATTTCTAAGATAACTTTGCGACGTAGTGCAAATTGTAAGGAGTAGAGGAGAATTAAAATCCAACGATTTCTTGAGATTGAAGTACAAACAGCTAACAAAATACAGTCTCTCAGGCTTCAAAAACCTGTACACTCTCTGAAATGCCAGAAGCACTATTTATTTCTTCTTTTTTTGCCTTACTGCACGCTGTCCCCAGATGATGTTGTATGTGGTATAAATTAGACAGACAGTTTATTGAATATACTTTTAGTCCATCTTCTATAACACACAAGGCATCACTTTCAAGATGTCACTTCAGAGGAATAAAGGCAGACTAGAGCAATATTTTAAGTCTGACTGGGTAAAAAATGGTTTGGAAAAGTTCAAGTACAATATTGTTGTGATAGCTCAGCAAGATACACAGAACACTGAATGCAATTTTAACTATGATTATTGAGTCAGTTTGTTGTATTTGCATAAAATCTGATGTAATAGATACATATCCCTCTTGAAAAATTTGGGGGTTCAGCCATAAATGTATTCTAGTCAGCTTATGCTTTGCTCTCACTATCATCATTATTTCCAAATCATGATTCATGCAAACCTCTTCATTTTTGCTGGATCATGGAGAGAGAAAACTAATGGTGAATGTGAAATAATTTACTTATCTTACATATTTGATGATTATTACAAGTCAGACTATATACTTTATATATATATATATTTAGTTGTACTTTAGGTTCTGGGGTAAATGTGCAGATCATGCAGGATTGTTGCATAGGTACATACAGGCAAGGTGGTTTTCTGTCTCCATTCCCACTTCACCTATATCTGGCATTTCTCCCCATGTTATCCCTCCACAACCTCTCCACCCCTCACTGTCCCTCCCTCAGCCCCCCCAACAGACCCCAGTGTGTGATGTTCCCCTCCCTGTGTCCATGTGTTCTCATTGTTCAACACCCACCTACGAGTGAGAACATGTGGTGTTTGGTTTTCTGCTCTTGTGTCAGTTTGCTGAGAAGGATGTTTCCAGGTTCATCCATGTCCCTTCAAAGGACATGAACTCATCATTTTTTATGGCTGCATAGTATTCCATGGTGTATACGTGCCACATTTTCCCTGTCTAGTCTATCATCGATAGGCATTTGGGTTGGTTCCAGGTCTTTGCTATTGTAAACAGTGCTGTAATGAACATATGTGTACATGTGTCTTTATAGTAGAATGATTTATAATCCTTTGGATATATACCCAGTAATGGGATTGCTAGGTCAAATGGAATTTCTATTTCTATGTTCTTGAGGAATCACCACACTATCTTCCACAATGGTTGAACTAATTTACACTCCCACCAACAATGTAATAGTGTTCCTATTTCTCCACATCCTCTCCAGCATCTGTTGTCTCCAGATTTTTTAATGATCACCATTCTAACTGGCATGAGGTGGCATCTCAATGTGGTTTTATTTTGCATTTCTCTAATGACCAATGATGACGAGCATTTTTTCTTATGTTTGTTGTCTTCATAAATGTCTTCTTTTGAAAAGTTTCTGTTCATATCCTTCGTCCACTTTTGAATAGGTTTGTTTGTTTACTTCTTGTAAATCTGTTTTAGTTCTTTGTAGATTCTGGATATTAGCCCTTTGTCAGATGGGTAGATTGCAATAATCTTTTCCCATTTTACTGGTTGCCTTTTCACTCTAATGATTGTTTCTTTTGCTGTACAGAAGCTCTGGAATTTAATTAGATCCCATTTGTCTATTTCGGCTTTTGTTGCCAATGCTTTTGGTGTTTTAGTGATGAAATCCTTGACTATGTCCTGAATGGTTTTGCCTACATTTACATTTTTAAGAAAATAGTGCTAAAGTTACTTTTGGAAGAAATGAGACTTTCAAATTCACATATTCAGTCATTGCAGGTTAACACTTCCACAGAGACAAAGGTTGTAAGAAGAGTGTATAAATAGCTGCTTCAATTATAACAAAAGCACCAGTAGTGTCTCTAGTATTTACAAGATTCAGGCAATTGAAAGAAAAGAGACTTCGTTTAGTCTGAACTAAAATGTGTTTTGAGAATAAATACCTACTTGTAAGTTAGCCTGAATTTCCTTTCAGAAAAAGCTAAGACAAATGTAAATAATATGAAAAGATAAGCACATATAGATTTTTGAGATGAAAGACGAGAGTGCACAGCATCCTAAATGTTGATATAGTTTTGTCTAAGGACCAGGGGTTTTACAAAAAAAGACATGCTCAGTGAATAACATCATGAAATAAACTCATTGGGTGTTTGTTTTTAAATTTTAAAATAAATCCTGAAAGTCTCTAGTAAAGTATACAACGAATATTGTCTATTCAAAGGTAGCACAAAGAGAAAGCCTGGAACAGAAATTGTCTGCTGACTACAGGGTTTGAGGTTTTTCACTCAACTGTGTGGAAGAAATAACCTGACAGGAGAGAAGATTGAGAGGAGGAAAGAAATTTCTGAATCAGTATCATGTCTTTTCCTTGTTTATTTACTTGTTTTTCTTTCTTCTAAGAATTACTGAAAGAATAGATTATCAAAAAAGGGAACAATGATGGCTGAGTTTCTTCTTAGAGGAGAGTACGGATCCATCTGTGTCTTTGTGTAAGGTTGTAAAGGTGATACAGCCCAAGTTTACCATCCATCTGACCCTTCGTCATAACAAACAAACCTACATCCTTCTTTGAGTGAAAAAATAACAGTGTAGGCAGTTGAAATTGTCTCTCAGTGAAAGGTAGGCACTAGGAGACTGAATTGGGTTCACCAAAATGAGTCACCAGAACAGCACAACATGGAATATATAGTGACAGAAGAATATTCAGACATGTCTTCAAAGTTCTGGAAGACATTTAATTAAAAGCAGAAACTTAAACCCAATGTTCATCTGCTTTGTGTCCATTATATTCTCTGTCTATTGACATGGAAAGCTTCCTATCCTCTTTTTCCCTTGCACCTGACTTATTACAACAAGCCTAGGACTGAATCCGTTATTCTACTAAGAAACCTGGAAGGGTAGACTTTTGAAAGGATCACCATCTTTTCAAATTTCAAACATTAAATCATAGATTTGATAAACTGAATTCAGAGCTCTTTTGAATAAATCCTTATTTCCTAGTTATCTCATCTCATGTAACCCCAAGTGAAACTTACCAGTCAGTTTCACCTGTAAGTGTGATGTAGTGTCACACTTGGCTGGATTAAAGAATACCTAGAAGACTGGTAAAGCACTATTTTGGGGTATGTCTGGAGGACATTTTCAGAAGAGATAATGTGTGAGCCTGAAAGGACTAGACTGTTGTAGGACTCCTCATCCTAAATAACTGTGTAAGCCAATTCCCCTTATAAATTCCATCTCTTCTATCTACCTGTATCTATATCTATCTATCTGTGTGTGTGTGCATATATATACACATATATATGTATATATATGCATATATATACACACATATATATGTGTATATATATGCATATATATACACATATATATGTATTTATATATATATACAGATATATATACATATATGTGTGTGTATGCGTGTGTGTGTGTATGCGTGTGTGTGTGTGTGTGTGTGTGTGTATATATATACATACATATATATATACTCTATTGGTTCTGAGTAACACTGACAACAAAGTCACTATAATTTCTGGATTTCTGCCTCTCTAATATTCCTATTGATTAGTCTAATGTATTCTATTTGCAACTCCTACTAGTTATTAAGAAACTTCAAATAGCAGTCAATATTTTCCCAAGAACAATTTATTTAAACTCATCAATTTAATTAAGACACATTTTCCCTAAATGTGACACCACTTTTGGTATTATATTTAAAAGCAGAATCTCATTATCCTCCTTTCTAAAATATATCTGTCCCAAGAGGGAAAAACGTTCTCTCTTCTCCTCATCTTGGCACATTTCTCAATTTTTTAAACTCTCAGTCAATAGTTTTTCCTACACACACACACACACACACACACACACACATTGTATTATATATTTATAATATATAAATATATATATATAATATATATGTAAATAAAATAGCATATATAGCAACCAAATCTCTTGAGAAGTTTTGCAAATATTTAGGCTTTCTCAAAGCCACTATTTCCAAAGTGAATTTCTCTATCAGACTTCAGTGTATGGCATATAACTCACTCTATTTCATGATGAATTACTACCATAAACATTGATTTTGAGGTTCGGCCACTGGTGCCCATTCAAGCTTCTGGGAACTTAATGGAGGGTCACTATGGCCTCTAGGAAGCAAAAGAGTAAGAAGGTGAAACATGATTTGTGGGCAGACTTCTCAGACTCACCAATCACGTCACCACTTTGTTAGGGTACTTTCTGTCTGTATGCTGTATCTGGAATTCTTTTTATCCACACTAGAGTTTCAAAATATGAGGCAAAAACAAAAAAAACAACAACCAATAAAAACCAGGGATCAGGGATTGACTTTAGTGTCTAATCTTGATTGATTTCCTCTTTCAGTTATTTTCAAAGAACTCTCTGATACCTTTCTAAAGGATATATATATACACATATATATGTATATATATATACACACATATATATGTATATATATATAAATGTAAAGGAGATATATATATATATGTAAAACACTTACCTAACCGCTCTCCATTTTATCTGGGGTTATACTTCAAAATCTGGCAAGAATGGTAATTCCTCCATCAAGAGTCATTTTAGAAATCAATAATTAAACAGCTAAACAGGGGTCCCATATTTTGTGAAAATACCAAATCCAGAGTCTGGCTTCTAGACACATACCCAGAAATTAAGGTGATGATGTTTTATTTTATTTTCCTCATTCATAACATTTTGCTTTTCCATAGAAGTACCACTTTCTAAGTTTCTTTAAATTGATCACATATCATTTCAAGTTAATGTATTTCCTTATTTTATTCCTACTACTTGGGCCCTTTTTTGCTTTCCCTAGAAGTGGCTTCTCAGGTACCAAGAATGTAATAAGCCTCCTATAATATTAATTGAATAAAGGAATAAACCCCTCATGCTTCTGACAGACAATTGAAGTCTAATTATTCTACCATAAAATAGGACTTTGTAAATCAAGTACATTACTTCTTCTAAATTCCTTTGTTCAAAATATTCTTTTTTTAAATTAAAGCTCTGGGGTACATATGCAGAACATGCAGGTTTGTTACATGGGTATACTCGTGCCATGGTGGTTTGCTGAATCCATCACCCTGTCATCTGCATTAGGTATTTCTCCTAATTCTAACCCTTCCCTAGCCCACTGGCCCCCAACAGGCCCCAGTGTGTGATGTTCCCCTCCCTGTGTCCATGTGTTCTCATTGTTCAACTCCCACTTACAAGTGAGAATGTGCTGTGTTGGGTTTTCTGTTCTTGTGTTAGTTTGCTGAGAATGATGATTTCTACCTTCATCCATATCCCTACAAAGGGCACGAACTCATTATTTTTTATGGCTCCATAGTATTCCATGGTGTATATGTGCCATATTTTCTTTATCCAGTCAACCATTGATGGGTATTTGGGTTGGTTCCAACTCTGCTATTGTGAACTGTGCCACAATAAACATGCGTGTGCATGTGTCTTTATAACAGAATGATTTATGTTATTTCAAATATGTTGTCTAGCAACTGTATTTAGATTTATAGGGGCTTGAGCCCATTTTACAATAACAGAAACACACTTTTATTTGTAATTATTTTTGCATATTAATTTGATATGTTTGATATTTTTAAAGTTCTTTATCATTTTCACATAAATAACTGTGAGATTGCATTGTGTTTTATTGGAAAACAGAGTCTTTGGATGATATATATTCATTCTCTGGATTATTTTTATCAATGACAACACAATCTTTACATACATATTTGATAAATGGAGTTACTTTTTCTGTAATAACCCAAATACTAATACTAATTCAGTATTATTGATTCTGTGATCAGTATTATTCACTCTATAACATACTAAATCTTAAATTATTAGAGAAATCTAATGCAGTTGGAACGATATTAATAGAGTAGGTTGAAGTAGATGCAGATGAAGTAGAGGAAAATAAGAGATTATTACGTGGAAGAGTATTTGAGCTATTTTGTTGGAAAGAATATACTTGAGGATACATAGAGTATACATCGTATACTTGAAGCTGATAGAGGAAGCCAGCAACAAAACTGTAAATGCCTTAAGTATGTGTTTGAAGTGATAACATTTCCAAAAAGTGTTTTGTAAAAGAAAGATGCTCACATGCAAAATGAAAGTGATAGTTTAAAAGGTATGTTGCACACCACCATCTCTAAATAAGTACATTCATATTTTATTTTTTCTTATCCTTGGGAATGCCTACATAGGAAACAAAAAAAGAAAACCAATGGACAAGTGGATAGACTTGGAAACAATTTTAAAATAGCTTAGAGTGGGGAGGAAACTAGAGAGTCCAGGCTGAAAATAAAGTCATAGCTAAAAAGCTAGAAGGAGATAGCCAATGTACCAGACAATTCTTAGTGAGAATGCAAGGAATTATAATCAATCTAGCTCTAGACAGTAGCACAAAGGTATCTGAGTCTAAGTTTGCAGGAATGGTAATGCTCACAGACTACGTATAAAAACACATGGGTTCTTGGAACTGGTTGTATCACATTACAGCATGTCCGCTCCAGGGGAGCCACATATGTAAGAGAAAAATGAGTCTCAGTCTACAAAGAGGATTTAAATATTATTACAGCTGCAGACTAGAAATCCAGATACAGAAACCAAGTGGTAATAGAGTCATTTAAACTGGGACTTCCCACAAATCTGGAAAAGAAAGCCTACAGCTAGAAAATCTGTCATCTGTTATGCAGGATAAAGAAAGAGGTAAACATCAGTCGTATCTGGAGTTTGCTTCTACAAACTTGTAAGAACCAAATGGTTACATTTTAAGGAATTTGTAAATTAGTTGATGAGCGTGATATTTTGTGTAACCCAGATAAAGATGAACTCAGGAGAGGACCTAAACTCTCTGAACTTCATGTAATGCATATTTTTACTTTTTGCTGCAATAAATGTTGGCTTTGAGTATAACCAGAGGTATACAGATGTGAGTCCTCCTAGATATTTCCGCAAATTTCAGACAGTTGTGGTATCTCTGAAACAGACTTGAATACTCCTTTCTTCCTTCCCTCCTTCCCTCCTTCCCTCCCTCCCTCCCTCCCTTCCTTCTGTCCTTCCTTCCTTCCTTCCTACCTTCCTTCCTTCCTTCCTTCCTTCCTTCCTTCCTTCCTTCCTTCTTTCCTTCCTTCATGTTGCAGGTCACATTTTGTATTTTATCCTTGGATGCCTGCTGTGACTTCAATCTGATTATAGGTCTAGAAGTAGACCTGCCCCAGGTCCTGAGGAGAATCAGTAGTATGTGCAAGGCACTTGCAGAGGCCATATTTCATGGGAGGCTGACATGCTCAGGCAATGGTGATAGGGCTGCTTCTCCTGGCAAAGAAGGTGCAGCAGAATATAGGAATTTGATATTCCCAGCTCCATCGGGATCCACCTCTATGTCCCCGTTTCATTTTTTAGTATCCAATCCCTTCCTAAGCAATGCCCTGCCATTAACAGAACACAACCTGTGAAACTGGGACTCGAATTCACTTTATTATTCAGCCACACACAGGATAAGACTCTGAATCTGGCTTTCATAAATCATCCCTGCAGCTACAGGTCATAAAGGATTTTTCTGGGAAAGATGAAAATATGGGGTCACTAGGAGGAGCTTGGGCAGGAATTTTAAGTCCTGAGCTCATTAGCTCATTATTTTCTTTCATCATTTTTTCCAATACACTTATGAAAAAACAAAAAATATCATGATATACCTTAAGTTTAACTAAAATGTTCTAAGGTTACAAATACAAGGACATCTAGAACTTTACCACTCGTACATATATATACACACATCCATATACATAATAAAATATATAAGTATATATATTATGTAGAATAACATATAAAATTTTTATACTTTATTTATAAAGTATAAAATATTTGTTTGGGCATATCTCATAGCAATATTTTGTGTATCTCAATTGCCACAATATGCCCTGTACTACAAATGCCTTCCTTATCACTGGAAATGAGTGTTATTAGTACTTTAAATCTACTCCCATTATAGATCCAATTTTTATTTATATTTATGTATGCATTTATTTAGAGATGGAGTCTTCCTCTGTCGCCCAGGCTGGAGTGTAGTGGCATGATCACGGCTCACTGCAACCTCTGCCACCCAGGTTCAAGCAATTCTCCTATCTAAGCCTCCAGAGTATCTGGGACTACAGGCACATGCCCCCATGCCTGGTTAAGTTTTGTATTATTATTATTTTTTATTATACTTTGAGTTCTGGCATGCACGTGCAGATCATGCAGGGTTGTTACATAGGTATACCCATGCTATGGTGGTTTGCTGCATCTATTCCCCATCATCTAAATTAGGTATTTCTCCTAATGTTATCCCTCCCCAATCCCTCCACCCTTTGCTATCCCTCCCCTAGCCCCACTACCCCCCAGTAGGCCCTGGTGTGTGACGTTCCCCTCCCGGTGTCCATGTGTTCTCACTTTTCAACACCCAATTTTTGTATTTTTAATAGACAGGGTGTTTCACCATATTGGTCACACTGATCTTCAACTCCTGACCTCAGGCTTTAAAGCCAATTTTTTAAAAACCACAATGAATTCGGGACATATAGCCTCAAGATTCTGTTCCTCCAGAACCACATGCAGTACTTAAATTTGGATTAGAGTTCAACCAGAGAAAAAGAAGCAGTAGGAGATGCATTTAAGCAGATTTATTGTAGTAACTTGGTTTCTGTGATTGTGGGGCTGTTCAAAATTCATGGAGCAGACCATCAGGAAGGGCAGGATAGAATTATTGAGCATGAGGTGAAGCTGCCATACAGAGGGAGCATTTTTCCTTATTCAGGAATAAGCTCTGATTTTAAGGTCTTTTAACCAATTGAATCAGGCCCACTCATATTATTCAGGTTCATATTCCTTACTTAAAATCAATCGCTTATGTATTTTTATCAAATTTTCAAAATACCTTCAGAGTAACCCTTAGATTAGGGTTGATTGAATCATTGCGGCCTACAGGTTAGTTATATTGACACATTAATAGACCATCGCATGTGTTTAAAAAGGAAGTTACATTCATGTTAGTGTTTTCCTCAACAGTCCCTGGTTTAAATACGACAGGGATTGACAATATAAGACTTAACATTGTTCGTGTATAAGTACTTATTTTGAAGATGGAGCTACATTTATAAGCTTAGATTGGCTTTGAAAGATCTTTTGAAACTTTAAAGAAATACTGTAAGTCAGGCTGGGCATGGTGGCTCATGTCTGTAATCCTAGGACTTTGGGAGGCCAAGGCAGGAAGATCCCTTGAGTCCTGGAGTTTGAGAACAGTGTGGGCAACATGGGAACATAGGGAGACCCTGTCTTTTAAAAAAAGAAAAAGAAAAAAGTACTGTAAGTGATATTGCCACACAAAAAAAAGGCCTTATTTCTGCATAACCTGCCAAAAAATCTACATCTTAAGAGAGCCTTCTCTTGAAAAAGGTATGGGACAGGGACAAAGTAAAACAGCTGCTAGATGAAGCAACTATCATAGCCACTATGCTCCTAGTAACAATATTGCTTTTTCTAATTCCTGAATGAACAACAGGATACATTTTTATGTTTCAGTCTTACATCATGCTTCTCTGCCAAGTCAATATACAGTGGATCTTTAAGACTAAAGCAACAGAAGGAATACACAGAGTGAAATTTTCTATCGACATCAAAGACATCCATTTTTCACAATTCTATGATTTAGAAAAGAAAGAAAATCGTTATTTTTTTCCCCAATAGAACATTTGAGGCTTTGGAAGAGAATATTGGTATTTTGTTGTCAACAATGGATTAAGAGTGTGATGACACTCCAGGTACCAAGTTAGTTGCGGCAAAAAGCAAACGGATACTTATTTGAAAAAGCTTAAAGTGTTTGCAGTTTGTAGCTCTTAAAACTCATTAAAATAACTTTCACTTTTGACTACAGAGCAAACACAAAGAAGCCATACACACTTTCGAAAGTAAAATATTTAGCTCAAATTAAGAGTTGAGCAGATAGTAATGCATGTGTGTGTAAATATGTATGAGTGTGCATATATACATATACACACATATGTATACACACATACATGCACTATATATGTGTACAAAGAGAAACATATAATTAAAAATATTCTATTCAATTTGAGGTTGGGACAGAAATTTCTTGGAAGACATCATTTTCACATTTCACATTCAAATGCATATTAGGATTTAATGGAGTTATAGAAAAGAAGTCAAATCATTAGTGAATCAATCAATGAGACAGAAAAAAAAAGGGTAATACCTGTGTGATGAAGAATAACCAAAGAGCACTAATGATAGAGACAGAATCATAGAAATATACTTGACGAGATTTAAATAAAATATACTTAAAATATTCAAGATCAATGAGAATTCAGGTCTTTAATAGATTATCTGATTTGTTTAAGGTAGATTAACAATTCATGATACCATAGGAACACTTATAGATAACTAATAATAATGTGATAATTTTAAAAGAGGCCAAAGGATTGCCTCCCCAAAAGCAAATTCTGAACTTAAATAGAAACAAATTATCTTAACTTCATACCCATTTTATGCCAAATTTACATAGATACATGGAAAATAATTTATGCAATTTTCAGCACTGTATGTTAACTGTATAACTTTAATGGAACACACTTTAAGGACAAAGATAACTGCAAGTCAATCTTGAATTTTATTTAGGTTTCTTGTTTGTATGGTATTCATTTTGTAATTCTGAAATCACTTCATTGGTACCGAATGAAACCTCAGATTAATAAAGCTCTGTTAATAAGGTTGGAAACCAAAATTTTTACTAAAAAGCAAGGAAGTAAATAAAAATTTGGTAATGTATCTGAAGCTGGAGCATCAATATGAAATATATATAATAAATAATATATAATATATATATTATATAATGTATAATATATATATAGAGAGAGCACTCAACAAGTAATAGGGTCATGTCCACAAGAAAAACAGCAAATTTGTAAGGGTTTCTACTGGTCTAAATTTGAGTACTATAAGCCTCAAAATAAGATTAATAGCAATAACGTCTATGGTATATTCAATAATTAACTTTCAAAACCTGTGAATCTATAGTTATACTCAATAAAAGATGAAGGAGGAAAAGAACAGTTCTTCTTTACTGAAGGATGTCCATTAATTAATAGATGAGGAATGATAAAATGAGAAACTCCCAATTAGTTTACTACATTGATCACCAAAAGATGTTAAAACCAGAAGGTGAAAAGTTGCTGGGGGACAGGACATATATATACAGTTTCGAGATGTCACCTCACAGATTACTTAGTAATTGCAAAGGGATGCATATACTTTTGCCATCAAAAGTGAGAGAGCTCTCACTTAGCATATTTTTTAATTTTTTTTTTTAGTGATGGGGTTTCACCATGTTGGCCAGGCTGGTCAAGAACTCCTGGCCTCAGATGATCCGCCCGTCCCGGCCTCCCAAAGTGCTGGAATTACAGGCGTGAGCTGCCGTGTCCGGCTGTTCACTTAGCATCTTAACCAAGAAAGAGTTCAAGCCTGAAGTCACCTAATCACCTATAGCAGAACAGCTTGACATTACATAGCTTTAGATGTGATGCAGTAGGAAGTACAGAATCTCCACTCCCTGGTGCTTTGTCAGCAATGTTGAACCTAAATCAAGCTTTGAGGAACAGCAAGATAAATCCGTAATGCAGAATGTTCTAGAATGGCCTGGACCCTTCAAAAAATTTTGTGCCATGAATAAGAAAGAGAAATTGGGATGCGGCAGGGGGGTTTCAGATATTTAGAAATTAATCAGGCATTACAGCCATGAGCCTTATGTGAATATTAATTGGTTTCTGAATGAGAAAGCAGATTAAAAATAGGGGAAAAAACAGTGAACTTTGGTGGTTTACCATATATTGTATGCTGTTAAATAAAAGTTGATGTTCTTTGGTGTGCTAATGGTGATGCGTTTGCATAGAGAAATGTCCTTCTTTGGGAATTTTGCTTAACTATTTAGAAGCCATGTTTCACTACGTTTGCATCTTAGTCTCAGACAATAGTTGGTTAAGAGGGAGCGGTTGGTATGAAATTGTCTATAAAGAGAATGTGTTTTTTCCAATATTGACCATTAAGTTGCAATATGGACAGAACAAAGATATAATGGAGGAAGAAAAAAATTGGTCAAGGGGCATGCATCAGCATTTTTTAAGGAAGTTTTCAGTAATTTTCTTCATGACACCTCTGTTGATTCCATTGACCAGAAGTTTGCCACACACCTAAATGTCCACAAGAAAGGGTGGAAATGTAGGGTTCTATTCTGATCATGAGCACAGATACATGTGAAGGGTCTGTCATTGAGATCAAGGAGATAATAGATATTGGGACTCTGTCAGCAACACTAAGACCCGTATAGACATCATGGAACTTACTAAGTGTTCACAGAGCTTCTCTCGTGTTCCTCCACCTTCAAGAGAACTCTTGGTCCTTGGTTTGGTCCTATGTTGCTTCTAACAAAATTCTGGTAATTGACTAGTCCATAGCAGTGCTTTTCCTATTTCTGAAAAATCGAGTTGATTCTCCCACAGAAAACATACTTAAAAGAGATTTAATTCCTCAGAGCGATGGTGCGGCACATAGGAAGCTCAGTGCAGTGAAGAAAAATGAGGACCTGAAGAGAATAGCAGTGGCCTGGGAAGGAACTTGACTGAGAAAGAAGTTCTTACCCACTTCCACAAATGGGAAAATTTAGAGGAGGGACGAAAAAAGGGCCTGCCAGAAGCTAGATTTCCTGGGAGATTTTTGAATTAGTATTTGGAAGTGAGAGAAGGAGGAAACCAAGGAAGGAAGGAAGGGAGGGAGGGAGGGAGGGAGGGAGGGAGGAATTTTTTTTTCTCTACCTCTAACAGCGGTTGCGGGTTATGCCTGTGGCATAAAATTCCTAAAGCTCTAGTCCGCAAAATTGTTGAATAGCTTAGGGTTCATCTGAGATGGTAGCCTTTATAATAAGCAGTAATTAGAAAGGATATAGTCTAACAGTTTGCAATTAGTGAGTTCATTGTGATACCCTTGATTTAATTTGATATTTATTGAATGTCTGCTTACATTACTGGTGCAGTACTTATTTGGGAATTTGCAAACTAAAGATATGCATTTCCAGGTTTTAAATTGCCCGCGGTCTAATGGTAGACGCTCTACTTCCAAATGTAAACAACCAAGCGTATTACAAAAGCACAAAATTAGATATGTTTTGTGAGCAATGAAAGAACCAAAGACGTCTTTTAAAAAATAGAAGCTGAACTAAACTATAAAAGGATGAAAAGTCGACTGTGGTGGCTTGATCCTGTAATCACAGCACTTCGAAAGGCCGAGGCCAGAGGATTGCTTGAGGCCAGGAGGTTGAGACCAGCCCAAGCAAGGTAGTGAGACTTCATTTCTACAACAAATACAAAAATTAGCTGGACATGGTGGCGTGTGCCTGTGGTCCTAGCTACTTGGGAGGCTGAGGTGAGAGGATTGCTTGAGCCCAAGAGAGTCCAAAGCTGTAGTAAGCTATGATCACATCACTGTATAACAGACTGGGTGACAGAGCAAGACCTCATCTCACATAAATAAATGAAATAAAAGGATGAACAAAATGAGCTAGGTAAAAGAGCTACATGTAAAGGCACAAAAGACAAATGACGTGAAGAGAAAGGACTATAGGTTAGAAAAAGTAAAAGTGACTTGGTGTGGGTACAACATGCAACCTTAGGCACAGACTGGCAAAAAATAAGGTTGCAGAGGAAAGTAGTGACAATGTAATGAAAGGTTTTGAAATTATTCCAAAAAAATCTGTGTGTGTGTGTGTGTGTGTGTGTGTGTGTGTGTGTGTGTGTGAATTCTTAATTTCTAGGTTTCTGAGGCATAGAATTCCTGACATTATTTTACCATTGATCAATGCATTGCTCGCTTGCATGAATACAAATATGTTTATATTTGTTTGCTTTTAAGAATATAATTATCTGCCTGGCACAGTGGCTCCCAGTACTTTGGGAGGAAAAGACAGGCAGACTGAGCTTAGGAGTTCATGACCATCCCGGGCAACACAGTGAAACCCTGTCTCTACTAAAATGCAAAAAAATTAGCCGAGCATGGTGGCGGGTGCCTGTAATCCCAGCTACTTGAGAGGCTGAGGCAGGAGACTTGCTTGAACCCAAGAGGCAGAGGTTTCAGTGAGCAGAGGTTGCACCACTGCACTTCAGTCTGGGCGACCGAGCAAGACGCAGTCTCAAAAATATATATATATATATGTATGTATATATGTATGTATATATGTACTTTACTTTATTTATTTGTCACATTGGGTGAGTATACATTTATATATTAAGATAATATATTTTTTATTTTATTTGTCATGTTGGTGAGTATATATTTATATATACTTTTAAATTTTATTTAGTTGTCATTTATTTTATTTATTTGATAAAATATATATTTTATCAATATACCACTAACCCAACATGACAAATAAAATATTGACAATAGTTCATTTACTCCAATATGACATGAACCAACTCTATTTTTCTTCCTGCAAGCACCCAGGATAACAATGATCTTAACTCTGTCGTAGTTTTTCTTAAAAATGTTATTTTGGTTACATTTCTAGGTATTACTATGAGGTGTCTTGTTTTCATATTAGATATTTTTATTTTATGATAATTGCATCACATTTTATGTAGTCTTTCAGGGTTTTTAAAAGGATTCATCAACATTATCAGATATAGCTGTAGCTAATTTTTAATTTTTTATTGTTTTAAAGTCTCACACTTGTTTTAGCTGTTCTCCTGTTGATGAGCATATTTCTGCTATTCTGAAGAATGTTGCTATTAACTTTCTTATTATCCTAGAATACATTTATATTTGTTTTTCTTTTATGTGTATTCAACAGTGAAAATCATGGATAGTAACAGGTATAAAATCTACAATTTCCAGGATAATGTACAATTATATTTAAAAGTAGCTGTACAAACTTGCTGTATATAATATCAGCATAATCTACAATATATGAATTTGTGATTAATCACATTCCTGCAAGCACATGATGCTGTCATACTTGATTTTTGTCTTGAAAAAATTTTGAAATCAAATCTTGCTCTGGTTTCAATTTCCATTCATCTAATCATAAATATGATTGAGTTTTTTTATTTTCATAGTGATCTGTAGGATTTTTTTTATATTTCTTTATTGGTTATATGTGTTACAAATATCTTCCCCTACTATCGAACTTGTATTTTCAATTTCTATAAAATGCCTTTGATTTAGAGGTTTTACATTTCAATGTCATCCCAGTTGTCATTTTGCTGTCGTCGTTGTATAAATGGCAAATTATTCTTATTTAAGAAATGTTTCACTACGACAGTTCAGAAATGCATCATTTAAATGTGACAAAAAAATTCTTAAAATACTATTTTTACATTTAAATTCTTGGTTTATATATATTTAACTTTGTTTATGATCTAAGAAAGGAATCCAAGTACATTTATTTCATACGAATATTTTCTTGCTCTATTTCATAAGAATATTTTCTTGCTCTATTAAGTAAAAACAAATTTTTTTACTGAACTTCCAAGCTCACTCTGTCATGCTACAAAGAACCATAGAAGACTGTAGCTGAATTATATTCTGTGAGTAAAATTATTCAACTATGTTCCATTAACACAGGTGGTTAATGGAACACAGTTGAATAGGTTATATTATAATTAATCCCATTTTAATTATTGTGGTTTTATAAGTCTTGATATCCTGTAGTGCAAGGTTTCTTTCTTTGCTATTCAGAAATGTCTTGGTTTCTTGTCTTATGTATCCCTCACATAAATCTTTGAAATATTTTATCAAATATTAAAAATATATTAGCAATTTTTACTTGAATTGCATTAAATCAATTAAATGGAGAGAATTGTGAAAAATCAGCATCTTTACAATACTTGTTTTTCTTTTCATAAACATGAATATTTTCCTAATTCTTTAGATTTTTATATTTTCTATAAAAATTTACACAATTTGTCTCATAAAATATTTAAAATATCTTGTATATTTTCAAAGCATATGTATTATTTGGTGTTATTCTCATGGTTTACTATTAGTTTATTTCAAAAATACAGAATTGCAACTAACGTCTGTATATAAATCACATATTAAGAAATATTACACATTCTTTATTCTAATAGTTTTGTTTAGTTTTAAAATGTATACAATTGATATTTATAGAATAATGACAACCGAATTTCCTCCTAAACAATATTTATGACTCCAATAATACTTAGAGAGTTGCTCTGTAATTATGAACTTATATTGCATTTTGCCACATGTATTTTTGTTTATAGAAATTCTCATACAATTTTCCTACTTAATCTCTTGTGTGAATTTCACTGTAAATTCTTAAAATAATAAAATATCCTTGTCCTCTAGAGATTAACCCAACATAGTCATTGTATATTTGCTTTTTTATAGTTTTGGAATCAGTTTGATACAATTTTGGTTAAGAATAACCTTTTTTCTTAATAACTATTAGTATTGTGTTATCAGGAGTGTGTTGGTTATTCAACCTATGAAAATGGTACATCTATAATTATTTAGGACTTCTGTAATTCCTCTCAGCAATATTTTGAGTTTTCAGTGAAAGGATCTTGCATATACTGTGTTAAATGTATCCTGAAGTATTTTACATTCATGCTATTTTAAATGATATATTATCAGCCCCATAAAACATCGTAAGAAAAAATGCCATATTAAAATTTTAACTTCCCTTGATAATTGTTAGCATAAAGAAAAATGAAATTTTCATACTTGCACTAAATCTTGCAAACTTGATACTAGTGACTATTTTGGAGATTCTTTAAGATTCACTAAGTATACAATTGTATCATCTATAAATAAAGACAGTTTTTTCATTTCTTTCAATAGGTAAAATCTGTATGTCCTTATTTTCCTTCTCTTGCTTAATCAAAATAGCTAGGATCACTAATATAGTGGTAAGTATAAGATCTGGGAGCAGATACCCATGCCTTATTTTTGATCTTAGAAGGAAATAACTTTGTATTTCCCCATGTGTATAACACTAGCCATGAGATTTTTACTGATGACCTTTACCTGTTTGAGAAAGTTCCTTTCTATTTCTAATTTTCTGAGACTTCTAAAATTATATTTTTTAAAAATGGTGTCAGATTGCATTTTTAAGTACTATTTCTACATCTGTTTAGATGGTTGTATGACTTGCTTTTCTTTAATTAGGTGGAACTTTTTATTTGTGGATGGTATGGATGAATTTTCAAATATTAAGCTGAACTTGATTTATTATCCTTTTTATTTTAATATTGGATTCTATTTGGTAATACTCTGTTGGTGATTTTTGCATCGATTTTAGTGGTTTGCCTCACTTGGAATGACTTTGGTTTATAATGATAATGTGAACCTTATAAAATGAGCCAGACAAACACGTCGTCTATGTTTACTTTTCAGAAACTTTTTGTATGAGTGACATTCTTTTTCGGATTTTTTCATAGAAATCACTAATGTGTCATCTGGTTTACGTGTTCTTTGTGAGAAGGTTTTTAATTACTAATTCAAGTTTGAGCTTCTTTTTAAGTTAATTTTATCTATTTGCATCTTTCAAGGAGTCTTTCCAACTCACTTATCAAGTTTATTAGAATAAAATTCCTCATAATTCCGTCTTATGATTCTTTTACAGTCGTTAAGCTTGTTGTGAGGTCTTCCCTCTCATCATTGATACTGCTTATTTGTGTCTTTTAATCAATCAAAAATATATTCTAATTTATTACAGATTCTCCTTTTTTTTTTCCTATGGGCGATGTATTCTGTATCATATATTTAAATATATGATAATTTTCCAAGTAAATTTATGTTACTGATAATTTAATTTAAATCAGTTCCGATTAGAATGATCTGTATATTTTAATTTCTTGAGTCTTGTATTGTGGCACAATATATAATCTATGACAATGAATATGCCATGTGCAATATAAAGCATATGCATACTACTATAGTTTCGGGTTTAATAAAATAAAAGATCGATTGGCTAAGGTCAATTAAAAGAATTGTTCATATATTCTATATGCTTTCTGATTTTCTCTGTTTTATCAGTTACTGAGAAGGGTGTTGAATACTAAACTATAATTACCAGTTTGTCCATTTTTTCCACATGTTAATATTGCTTTATATATTTTGGCATCTGTAATTTCATGAAAGCTGTTTAGAATTGCTATTGATTTTTAATAAAATGACACCTTTATTATTATAAATCATTTTTTCTCTAATAATTTTTTCTCAAGTTCATACTATCTAATATCACTATAGCCATTTCAGATTTTTTGAGTTTTGCCTTACTATAATAAATGTTTTCCTTTGTTTTATGTTTAATCAGTTTTTATCTTTATATTTTAAATGAGTTTCTTAAAAATATTATAAAGTGGATATTTTTCACTCTGGCAAGTTATTTCTTTTGAGTAGATTCATGTGATTTATATTTAATGTAAAATTCAATATAGTTTTATTAATTTAACATTTTATTCTATACTCTTTATAGGCTGTAAACATTTAAAAACATTTTTCTTTATTTTTATTATTGTAGTAATTTTTATGATTGTTTCATCTCTAATATTGGACTCTCAACTATGCTTCTTTTTATTCATTGCTCTAGGGTATATAATTTTTATTTTTAACTTATCACATCTTACTTTCAAATATTATATACTTTACCTATGACACAATTGTTTATTGTGAAAGGTTAAATACATTTCTTGCCATAACATTCTGACCAGAGTGAACATTCATGATAGCAATGATTAGTTACAGTGATGAAATTGACAGAATCATAGAAGGTAATTAGAAATACAGGCTGATAAATACTAAATTTGTTGAAGTAATTCCTCAATTCCTAAATTAAAAAATTTTATTGTTTTAATGTTCTATGTCTTTTACTGCAGACACTATGTTGTATGTAATGAATAGCTTTTAATAATGTTCCATGGAAAGCAGGAAGTCACCTGGTCCCAATAAAGCCAGAAAAGAGTGGTCCTTGTAAATACTATAGACACTCATTGGGGTCCTGACACAACTGCTGAGGAAAGCTCTGAATTCACTTTACTACATAACAAGGGAAGTGTCATCCTATATTGCATATAGAACAATAGCATATATCTTCAGCTGCTCTATGAGTCAGAAAAAAAAATAGGTATGTCATGTTAAAATGATAGCATAGTAGTTTACTTGAGCATTATACATCTAGATCTTATACATTATACATAGAGCATTATACATTATACATCTAGAACTCTTACTGGAGTAAGAGTTCTATAAGGACCTTTTTTGGTTAATTTTACCTGCCATGCATATTCGGTAGTTACAGAATTGTCCAACATACAGTAAACACTCAATGTGTATGTTAAATGTCTGAATGTGAATAATTAAAAGTAGATACATAGTAAGTACCTTGCCTTAATCACAAAATTGTCCAGTTGAGGCAACTTTTATTTGATGATCTGTGTACCTAAAATATAGGTACATACATAAAATATGCTTGTAACTACATATGAAAGTTTGAAACAGTTGAAGCAATTTAATTAACTAAAAGACAATCACCTATAAAGACGAATTCACTTATATGTTGACAGTCTCTGGCTAAATTGTTTTGTAATCTTCAACTTACCTACACAAATTTCTCTGTTTCTGGAAAATTCTTGTCATCAATTGTAGCACTAAAGTTTGATAGATGTGACAGGCAATTTACATCCAGTACTCCTCTATATTTCTTTCAGGAGGAAAAAGATATTACAATAAGAAAGAATCTGGGACAATTAGCAAATCAAACTCAAGGATAAATCTAGTCCAATTATACTTTTAATAGTGTGGAAGATGTTTTCTTCAACATTTTATCTCATAAAAGAGATAACAGAAAAGAAAATTGAACATGACAGTTCCACTTTTGTGGCAATTACTAAGTGAAAAAAAAGTTGAATGTAAAACTTTCCATTCTTCTTGTTGGAAATTTAAATCTGATTTTCTAATGATAGCTTTCTTTATTAAATGATAATCTCCAAGATGAAATAGAAGAGTCTTACAAATCAATTGCTATTGTCATTGTTAGTGACCTAAAATAAAATGGCTTCTCTAATGTAATATATTTGAAAAGCCATATTCTATCCGTATACATTAATTACTGGTACTGTGAGAGAAAGAGCAACTATACATTTTTTTAAATATTGTATTTTATCCATAAAATACTATCTTTAACTTAATAATAAAATCTAGGAATATTGCATAAATAATATTACCTTTAAAGCAAAAGGAGGTAGTCAATAATTAGTTTTGGATTGAGAGACCAAAAAAAAAAACTAAAGATAGTACATTAAGCTATTATTTTTCATTTCATTGAAGTATAGCACACATACTAAAAGTTGCATATTATAACCGTTCAACTTAATATGTTTTTAAAGAGTGGATAAATGCATGTATTCAGCACTTGGATCATGAAAGGGCAATTGCCAGTATTTTCTAACTCTCTCCTGCATCTATGTAGTCACCACTTGTGTAAGGACAATCACTCTCTGAAATCTAAAATGTTCTATTACCTTGGCCTATTTTTAATTGTATATAACAGCCAATACACTTTGGTGTCTGGTATCATTTCTTCAATATGGCTATGAACTTCATTAATGGTGTTGTTGATAATTTTGATTTTCAAATTCTCCATTCCGTGTATTATCACATTACATTAATTTACCATAAATTAATTTTCCATATAGCTTCTGATAGATGTTTGAGTCAATTTAAATCTTTGGCTTCTGTGAATAGTGGTGCAATTAAGATTTTTGTGTATGGGGTTTAAATAATACATACACACAGTTTTGTTGGGTTAATATTGCTAAACATTTTCCTTGAGTTACTTTACTATTTTCACTGTTTTCTTCAAAGTGGAATTAACAGTTGTTCAACGTCTTTTTTCACAATGGACATTAATTTCTTTTAATCTATTTATTAGAGACTTTAGTAGCTGTATATTGACATCACAAGTAAATTTAAATTACACTTTCATAAAGACAAGTTGGATATTCTTGTTTGTAAAATGTCTGTTCAGGATTCCTTTTGCTAAATTTTCTATTGATTTTCTATATTTTTATTATCGATTTGAAACATTCTTTATATTTTGCCCATGATTATTTCACAAACAAGAAACATACAACTGTGAGGAAAGTCACCAAGTAATTCACTGAAGGGGAAAAACCAGAAATTTCTAAATTCCAGAAAAGAAAACTGCATGTGATTTTGATAAACAAGTACAGAAACTAGCACACTGGAGAGCTGCTTAGAGAGGAAGTAGGGGCAGAACTCCAGGCAGTGCAGAACCTAGAGGGTTTGGTGCAAGAATGCCTGTAGTGAAACACAGCCAGCGATATCCAGCTCGAGTTTTGCCATGATGCCCTAGGAGACTTTACCCTTAGCAGAACTGTCATACCTGAACAGAGCAAGGGGTATCTTTCCCATGAGACAGATCTGGTCTGACCTGAGCACCCCTTTGTCTGCTGGCCTCTCCTGGGGCCCTAACTAGGTCAAACTTGCTTGCAGTGAAGCCTCAGGTGTCCAGCAAGGGTGCTTCCTGGGGGCTCCTCTACTGGAAGACCACACCTCACCACCAGAAAGCCCTAGCAGAATGGCACTTGCCAATGCACACCAGCTCACCAGCATCTTCCCTGCACCACAGCCTCCCATGTGCTGCTTTGCAAGCATGCACTTACCCATGGCCACACCCCACATTGCTTGACCATGCTACATGCACATAGGTGGACCTTGTCTCCATGTCCCTGCTGGTGCATATATACATGTGCCTGCCACTATGCCACAGCTGTTGGCATTAGTGCACCCTCCTGCAATGCCATTGTCAATGTGAAGGTGCACCAGGAGACCAATAGCTCTGCCCCCTTCCTTGTGCCACCATTGCTACCCATGTGATCACATGCATAGAGACCACCAGTCCATGCCCACTGGTTTCCTGCTTCCACGCAGACACCAGTGGCCTCATCTCTTCACCTTTCATACCATGCCACCATTGCTGCCACTGTAAACACCCACAAGTGGGCTGGCACCATATGCCTGCCAGCAACCCTCCTCAGCTGACAAATGTGCTACTGCTACTGACAAATTTAAATGAGCAGGGATTCTATTGCCACTACCACACACAGCATTTGACTAGCCTAGCCCATCTGCATTGTGACCAGTAGTCAGAGAACACATTGACCTCTATAACAGTAAGTTCCTAACATCAAGGTGCCAGAGAACAAATTAGGGGGGCTAATATCAGCACCTCCCAACCCAGATTTAGAGCACACAGCACAGGAATCCGGAGCTGAGCCTTGACCTCCTAAAATCTTCCAGAAATAAAGCCAGTCAACTAAACCTATCTCATTCAGTGATTCAACCCCCAAGAACATCAAAGAAGATAAAAGCAACAACAACAAAAAATAAAATCTATCCAGTAGACATCATCTTCAAAGATTGAAGGGGTATTAGCCTACAAATATGAGAAAGCATTGGCACACGAACTTTGGCAGCTCAAAAAGCCAGAGTGTCTCCTAGCCTCCCAAAGACTATACTAGCTCCCCAGTAATAGTTCTTAATAAGACTGAGATGGCTGAAATAACAGAAATAAAATTCAGAATATGAATAGGAATGAAAATTATTGAGATTCAATAGAATGCTGAAATCTAATTCAAAGATTTGAAGGAATACAACAAAACAATACAGGATATGAAGGACAAAACGGACATTTTAAGAAAAAAAGAAGTATCTCATAGAGCTGCAAAACTGACTCCAATAATTTCAGAATGCAATCAAAAGTATTACCAGCACAATCAACCAAGCTGAGGAAAGAATCTCAGAGCTCGAACACTGACTATTCAAAATCACTCAGTAAAGACAAAAAAAGAAAAAAAATAGAGAAGAAAACACAAAACCTCCAAGAAGTGTGGAATTATACAAAGAGATCAAATGTATGACTCATTGTTGTCCCTGAAAGAAAGAGAGAGAAACTAAGCAACTTGAAAAACTTATTTCAATATATCATTTATAAAAATTTCCCCAGCCTCCCTAGAGAGGTCAACATTCAAATTCAGGAAATACAGAGGACCCTTGCAAAATGCTACACAAAAATTTCATCAACAAGATATATAGTAATCCGATTCTCCAAAGTCAAATAAAGAAAAACGTTAAAGGCACCTAGATAGAAGAGGCAAGTCACATACAAAGGTAATGCTATCAGCCCAACAGCAGATTTTTCAGCGGATATCTTACAGGCCAGAAGAGACTGGGGGCTTATATTCACCATTCTGAAGGAAAAGAATTTCCAACTATGAATTTCATATCTAAGCAAACTAAACTTTATAAGTGAAGAAGAAATAAGAACCTTTACAAACAACCAAATGCTAAGGGAATTTTTTTACCACCAGAGTTGCCTTAGGAGAGATCCTGAAGGGAGTGCTAAATACAGAAAGGAAAGATGCATAGTGGCCATGACAAAAACAGACTTAAAGGCATGGATCATTGACTCTGTAAAGCAGCTACACAAATAAGTCTGCATAATAACCAGCTAACACCATTATAACAGGATCAAATCTTCACAATAGTATTAATTGAATCAATGCTAACTTTGTAAATAGGCTAAATGCCCCAATTAAAAGGCACAGAGCAGCAAGCTGGATGAAGAAGCAAAACCCAATGGTATGCTGTCTTCAAGGGAGCCCTCTCCCATGCAATGATACCCATAGGTCCTAAGTAAAAGAATGGAGAAAAATCTACCAAGAATATAGAAATAAGAAGACAGAAAAAATTTGCAATTCTAGTTACAGACAAATAGACTTTAAACCAAGAAAGATGAGAAAAGACAAATAAGGGCATTTCATAATGGTATCAAGGAGAAGACCTAACTAATCCTAAATATATACAAACCAAACAAAGGAGCAACCAGATTCATAAAGTGAGTTCTTAGAGACCTACAAAGAGATTTAGATAACCACACAATAATAGTAGGATACTTTGACACCTCGCTGACAGTATTAGACAGATTATTGAGGCTGAAACTTAATAAATATATTTGGGGTCTGAACTCAACATGTGACCAAATATACCTAATAGACAGCTACAGAACTCTCCACCTCAATACAACAGAGTATACATTATTCTTATCTGCACATGACATGCACTTTAAAATTGACTACACAATTGAGCAGAAAGCAATCCTGGACAAATTGAAAAAAAAAAAGAAAGAAAGAAAACATGAGGTTATTCCAACCATACTCTCACACTACAACATGATAAACATAAAAATAAGTGCCTAGACAATTATGCAAAACCATAGAATTACACAGAAATTATGCAATCTGGTTCCAGTGCTGCGTGGGCCATGGTGCAGTTCCAACCCATTGCCCTGGTGTCCTTGAAGGTGATGGTGGAGGAGGACCAGGAGGAGGAGGTGGAGCACAGCTGTTGCTCTGGCAGTCGCTCTGGCAGTCCAGCAGGGCCTGGCCTCAAGTTGCTGGAGGAAGACTAGGAAGGGGACTATGAGCTTGACAGCAAGGCCCTGGAAGAGCTGACTTTGGCCAGCACCCAAGCAGAAGCCAGAGAAGAGGACCAGCAAGTGAAGGAGATCATGTGCAGGGATAAAACGATCCTGAAGGAGAAAAGGAAGCCAGAAGAGAAGCTGTTCATTGAACAAAAGAAAACAAAACTCCTTCCAGACACTATTTTAGAGAAGTTAATGACAGCTTCCCAGACTAACATAAAGAAGTCGCCAGGAAGGGTGAAAGAAGTTAATATCTAAAGAAAAATGAAGACTGTGAAAAAGGAAATGACTCTAAGAAAGTTAAAGTACAAAAAGTACAGTCTGTCAGCCAGAATACAAGCTACTTGGCCTTAAGGCTATAAGACAAGCGCTGAGAGATTCAATGCAACAAGCAGCACAAGCCTTCATCCATCATTCTTTAGATGGGCCAGGAACCAACAGGACTACTATAAATAAGTTCCTGTCTCTTCCCAACAAGAAGTTACCAGTGAAAAGGGCTGCTGTCCAGTTTCTGAATAATGCTTGGGAAATGCAGAAAAAACAAAATCCTGAGGTTTAAAAGCCGGTGGATGGTCAGAAAGATGAAAACTAAGAAGTAAATGAAAGCTAAATGAAGACTCTGTACTTTTGTTCCTGACAGTTCACTTAGCTGTTCACTCATCGCCTGCAGCTCTCGTCCAGAGTGGATCATTCTTTCTATGGTGGCCTGACCTCCTCCACACACTGGCCTCTCAACTGACTTGAATCACCTTCTGTAAGAAAAAACAGACAAATATTTTACTACCTTATGGAATGGAGTATGATGAAGACATGAACATATATTACTTATACCATTTTTTACATTTTAGTAACTACTCCCTAATATTTCACCTAAATATGCAGATTGTTAAAAATTCATCTTTAATTTAATATGAAGCTGCGGCTAAAATAGATACTTTATTGACCCCTTAAGAGTCTAGGATCCGGTATTTAGCATGCAGTTGAGAGTTAGAAAACAAGCTTTCAGTGTCAGAGTGTACTTATGTCAGAAAAAATTTTAGAAAAAGTGTAATTCCCTAAAACTACAATAAGCAACATTAAAAAAAAAAAAGAAAAAAACCCATTAATAATAATGCCCCTCAGGCTGCCTTAACTGACATGTAGAGGTGGAGTAAAATGTTCCTGAAAGCTAAGAGAAGCTAAATGACTACAATAAAAATACAAAAGACAGCATATTATACTAATTGAAAGGATTAAATGCACTACTTTTAGAAAAATACCACTTTGAGAAAATAATTTTATGTATATTGATTAACAACAAAATAATTTAACTGTAAATTGCTAATAATATATAAATTATTAATAGTGAAGAAATTAACAATGATGATGATGGCTAATATTTTCCAAGATTGTTCATTTAGTTTGCACAACAACTTATGAGGTTGTTATTATTATACAGCTAGTGCTCGACTTACGACCACGATTGGTTCTGACAGGCCGGTTGTAACACGATTTGGTCATAAATTGAGTAGGCTATATGTACAGTACTGTGAAATGATGTTATAAAAATCTTTAAGTCATATTTTATCATAATTTTCTTTCATTATTATTTATCATAATTTTCTTTGTTCATTTTATGCCATTTGTATCATCTCTACACCATTTTGTTTCTTATTTTTACATTCGTCAGGTTTAAGTAAAACACTACATTACCGGTACAACTGGTTTAATATTTGCAAAACATACAAAATTACAAAATACAGGTGCACACAAAAATACAAAATACAGGTGTAAAAAATACCATAGGAAAGATTTTCCCAATTGCAAAACATATCAAGATATATAAACATGTAGGAAACATTTTATTGGCCGCCGGTGCTTTGGCTGCAGGTCGTTGATGTCGTCATGGCAGCAGTTGGGGTTACCGGAGTTGGTTTTTTCATAAATATGATGAGCTTTGTCTGAATTGTATGTTTCTTTTTTTCTTCATCAATTTCACGATACGGACGAAACACATCGTGCGCCATCCTTTCAATCCTTGCAAATTGTTCGATGTTTGGGTCCATTACTTCGAAATGTATAAGAAGTTTATTGGGAGGGGTTTGATGAAAAATATCCAAGACACAAAACACAAATTGCTGTACCGAGTCTGGGATAACTGTTGAAGTGGTGCACGCAGAGATGGTACTGCTGCTGGAAGCTGGTCCGCACTGTCGTGAGCCCAGCTGGGCAACGTTTGCGCTGCCAGATGCAGAGCAGTCGTGGCTAGCGATTGTGGTCGTAAAGGCGAATGGTCGTAAGCTGCATAGGTCATGGGTCGATCAATACCTGTGCCCATTTTATAGGTAAAGGAACTGAGACACAGAGCAGTTAAATAATTTTTCCAAGGTCTCACAGATAGCAAGTGGCAGCTGCAGAAATCAAATATAGGTAATCTGGTTTTATAACTCCTGCTGTTTACTACAATACTTAAATTACCTTTCAGAAATAGAGGTGACTGATATTGAAGAGTAAAACAAATCTGCATTTCTTTTTAAAAAACAATTTTTATAATACCTCTCAATCTCAAAATAGTAAGAAATCTAATGTTGCAATGGAATTCCAACAAATAAGTAATATATAAATTTCACTCTCCATTTGATAGGTTTGCTGATGAGACAGTTTACTGCATAAATTGTCTACAAAATAAAATCATGTATGCTAAAAAAATTATACAATTATATAACTTCTTCATTTAACAATGTATTTAGTCACTTATTGTTATTAGTATGGACTTGTGGATATTTTACCTGATTAAACATGTTTGACATAATTCCATAGTAAACTTTTAATATGGAGTTCTATTGTTTTTAGAAATCAAAGTTATATGCAATTATATTGTAACATAAGTATTTGAATGATAGTACATTAATTCTGTGCTAATATACAAATTTAACTACAGACATTTGAGCTAATACTATACAGACGTAATCAATGGGTAATTTTTTTAAAACAATTAAGTGAACATTGAAAAACATGCTTAGTCTTCTGGAAAACAGTTGTTATCCTTGTGCTCTTATCTATATGCAAATGCATTAGTTCTTCATAACATTTAAATTAAGGGGCAAATAGATGTAAGAAACAGACATTGTAAGAAATATATTTTCCAAATTATATTTATAATTTTATAAGTGGTATCTACTATTATTTAGTGACTTTATAAAAGTGTATAATTAACCTGTATGCCTATTAAAATATATTTTAGTGGCCGGGCGCGGTGGCTCAAGCCTGTAATCCCAGCACTTTGGGAGGCCGAGGCGGGTGGATCACGAGGTCAAGAGATCGAGACCATCCTGGTCAACATGGTGAAACCCCGTCTCTACTAAAACTACAAAAAATTAGCTGGGCATGGTGACGCGTGCCTGTAATCCCAGCTACT